>NW_006399823.1:16099131-16120979 GCF_000299155.1 Elephantulus edwardii | reverse complement strand
GTGCGTGCATGGCTCGAGACAGCGGACAGACTGACTGCCTCGCCCGCCCGCGCATCTTGCATCTCGCACTCAAGTGGCATTGTTGAGCCTCTCCACACCTCGTACTCGTCATCGTCGTCTCCTCCAAGAGAGGGGCAGTGTTGACTGTGAGGTCCAGCCTCTTGTCCGGGAGAACCGCTGAGAAGATGTGTGAGAGGCCGCAGCCCTCGAGGATGTCTGAAGCAAGGTGCCGGTGGTCTGAGTGTATCAGCCAAGCCTTGAACCACCGCAACGTGCAGCCGCTGGTAAGGACCTTCGGCCGACTGGCTGGCTGCGAGCAGGACAAACAAGGCGCTCTGGAGAAGCTTTGCAGAGGACTCTTATTAACCAGTTATTCAGTGGCAACTCCTCTTTGGCAATTCAAATCCAAAAGCAGCTCAAAGGGGGGAAAGATGGATAGTCTATTCCTATGTAATTTAGAGCCTCAGAAAACCTGCTGGAGGCACCCAGTTCTTAGACAAAGACATCATGCTGGGTAAAGTGTAGGATAGGCAAACAAATAGGAAGATTTTCAATAGGATGGAATGATACAATGACTGAAACAACGGTTTGACTATGGTGGAGATCATGGGGATGGTAAGTTTGGATCTATTGTTAATATGATCTACAATCAATACACTGGGTACTAGCAGTCAAGAGATGAGGAGGTGTATTGCACTAGGAAAGTCTGTAGTCAGGGATCTCTCCAAATTATTGAGTAGGAATGATGTCAGTTTTGAGGACTTCGATGTATCTGATTTAGGCCATGGTCTTTTCAGTCACTTGCGATGCATATGAAAGCTGGACAATGACTAAGGATGAGAGAAAAATTGATGCCTTTGAATTGTGTTGTAGAAGAGTATTGACTATCCCATGGACTGCCAAAAGAACAAACATATGTCTTGGAGAAGATGCAGCCAGAGTGCTCCTTGGAGGCAAAAGTGATGAAACTTCTACGAGAGTCTATTCATTGGAGAGGAACATTATGCTCAAGGAAGCAGAGAGATGGCAAATGATAGGAAGACCATAAACCAGGTGGATTGAGGCAGTGAGTGACTGCAGAAATGGGCTTGAGGGCATCAGAGATTGTGAGGATATAGCACAGGACAGGATACGGTTCAGATCCGTTGTTCATAGGGTCACTATGAGTTGTACTGTACTTAACAGCACCTAACAACAACAAGAATGAGGCATAATGGGCTCAGTGACACCTAACAATAACTTGTCTAAATCTAATCCACACAACCATTTTATGGAGTCTCTGAGTGTCAAATGCAATAATGGTTACTGATGGTGGACAATGTTTGGTGAAGCTCCCCAATTAAAACAAACTTGGAAGCAGGAGTTGCATCCACTGCCATAATAGCTTGCCTCCGGAAACCCTATGAACCTGGAGAAAGGGTCGCTATGAGTCGCCCACCACTTGACTGCACTTAACAACAACAATAACCAAAAGGTTGGCCATCCAACTCCATCCAGAGACATTTCAGAAGAAAGGCTGCTGATTTACTTCAAAAAAGTTAGCTATTGAAAACTCGATTCTACTCTTGACACATATGGTCACAAGTTAGAACCAACTCTAAGGAAATTGGTTAAAACAATGACAGCCTGAAATAAATTAGAAGCAGAAAGCGTGCAATTTAGAGATACTAGGTAGTAAAATTACCATGAGCTTGTGATGAATTATGCATGAGTTAGAGATTGTGTGATGAGTCAGAGATTGGAGGTGAGGCAGTGGGAGTGAGGCAATGGGACAATTAAAACAGACTTTCAAGGGGGAAAAAAATGAGGAACGAACTAGGGGCGAGGATAGAGAAAATAGTGCAACAATGAACGAATGGAACCCCAAATCTCTGTAAATGTTCATTAAAATTAATAAAATTTAATTTAAAAATTCTTAAATTTCCAGCTTAATTAGCATAATGAATCACAATACTACTTAAAAGATTAGAAATGCAAAGGAAGGATATTTCAATTAACTAATGTTTATGTCTGAAATATTATATATACTTTTCAAACACAGAAGTGTTAAGACTCTGTACTTCCTGAGGAACTCAGGTGGTGCAATGGTTAAAGTGCTCAGGTGGTAACTAGAAGGTCAGTAGTTCAAACACACTCCATGGAAGAAGGATGTGGCAGTCTACCTCTGTATAAGTTCACAACCTTGGAAACCTTAAAAAACTTTTTTTATCTTGTCCTATAGGATTACTGTGAATTGGAATTAACTTGAAGACAGCGAGTTTTGGTTTGATCTTAGGTAAATTTTATGTTAAGCTCTACTGATACTACTCTAGTGAGCCTAGTGCTAAATATCTTTTTAGGCCTCCACTTAGAAAAACAAAACAAAGTATTTTTCATAAAACAAATGTTAAATGAGATATACCTTCTCTCTCTCTCTCTCTCCTCTCTCAATCGGTTTCTTTTTCCCCTTCCTTCTTACTTTCCTCCCTCCCCCCTTTATTTTTTCACAAATAGCTCAAAGATTTTAAAAAAAAAGCATATTTGGAGTTATACATTTCTCTGCCTTACTGGTATGTGGCCATGTGGAGAACTCTGCATGGAGGCTGTTTCAGGTAGGAGAATACAGAGAGAGAATACTTTCATCATCATTGTCAGAAGGTAAACCAGTTATGCTATTATATTGACCTCACCTAAAGGACTGCAAAGGAATCAGATTGACTACATCTGTGGAAAGAACCATTGGAAAAGCTCACTATCAGCAGTCAAAACAAGGCCAGGTGCTGACTGTGAAAGAGACCATCAATTTCTCATGTGCATGTTGAAGCTGAAGAAAATGAAAACAAATCCACAAGAATCAAAATATGACTTTGATTCCATCCCACTTGAAGTTAAAAAATCATTTTTTAGAATAAGTTTGAGGCATTGAACACCATTGATTGAAGAGCAGATGAGCTGTGGGATGACATCAAGGGACATCCATGAAGAGTGAACAAGATCATTACGAAGATAGAAAGAAAAAATCAAAATGGATGTCAGAAGAGCCTGGAAATTACACTAGTGTGTCAAGAAACCAAAACAAAGGGAAGAGACACTGAAATAAAAAAGCTGAACAGACAATGTCAAAGGTAGCTGAAAAAGAAAAAGCAAAATATAACTAAATGTACAGAGTTAGTGTCAGGAAATAAAAAGGGAAGAACTTACTTGGAATGCAAGAAGTTGTCAAGTTGAAAGAACTAAAAATGCCTAATCACATATTTCTTTTAGATAGTTCTTTTCTTTCATCTGTTCCAATGCAAAGGTCATTATCTATTTTTTGTTATCCCAGAATAAGTGTTATATCATTGCAAAAAGGACTGAGAAGGGGAGGAAGAAGGTAATTGTGCAACAATGAATGCATATTTTTTTAAGTCAACTGGGCAAAGAGGGGTTAAATAATGCACACGTCTTTGAAACAGACAAAGGACAGAACTGTATAAAAGGAATATATGATTAGGCATTATTGGCATGACAAGAGTCCAGAATAAGAGCATAGTAAAGTGGTCGTGGGTGGATTGGGAAGGTTTGTATAACAATGAAAGAACTTTTTTCCCAAAGAAAAAAGCTAACTGGCCGGGGGAAGAGGAGCATGGAGGAAAATATGCAACAATGAAGTTCTTTATAAACTTACAATAAAATATCAATTTAGAAAAAGACCCAATTCAAGAATTATAACCTCATAAAAATATGTGAACTGGGGAGGGGAAAGGGAGGAAGAGGGGGTAAAAAGTGCAACAATGAATGAAAATATAATTTCTCATAAACAAATATTAGTTAAGAATCTGCTGAAGATTATCCAAAAACGACTGGAACAACACATCAAAAGAGAAATGCCTGAAGTGCAGGATGGGTTTAGAAAACATCATGGTTCTAGGGATATTATAGATAATGTCAGGTGGATCTTGGCTGAAAGCAGAGAGTATGTGAGGAATGGCTATCTGTGTTTCATTGATTATGCAAAGGCATTTGACTGTGTGGATCACAACAAACTGTGGCTGACTCTGAGAAGAATGGGAACACTTGATGGTGCTTATGTGAAACCTATACTTGGACCAGAAGACAGTTGTCAGAACAAAGCAAGGAAACACTGCCTGGTTCAAAACTGGGAAGGGTGTACACCAAGGATGTGTTCTATCTCCATATCTTTTCAATCTATATGTGGAACAGATTATCTGAGAGGTTGGGCTCTATGATGAGAAATGTGGCATCAGGATTGGAGGTAGACTCATCAACAATGTGCATTATGCAGATGACACAACCCTGCTTACTGAAACTGAGGAGGACCTGAAGCGCTTGCTGTAGAAGGTCAAGGACTGCAGCCTTCCATATGGATTGAAGTTCAACATCAAGAAAACAAAGAATCTCACCACTGGGATACTTGGCAGCATCATTATAGATGGTGAAAAGATTCAGATTGTTAACAGCTTCAGTTTGCTTGGCTCTACAATCAACACTCTTGGTACCAGCAGTCAGGAAATTAAAAGACGAATTGCACTGGGAATATCTGCTGTCAGTGTTCTCTTCAAAGTACTGAAAAGCAACGGTGTCACTCTAGACACTAAAGAGCACCTGATACAGGCCATGGTCTTTGCAATTACTTGCTGAGCATCAGAAAGCTGGACAATGACTAGGGATGATAGAAGGAGAATTAATGCCTTTGAGCTGTGGTGCTGGAGAAGAATACTGAAAACAAACAAGTTTGTCCTGGAGAGAACGAAGCCAGGCTGCTCCTTGGAGGCAAGGATTCTGAATTTTGTCTGACTAATCTTAGACATGTTGCAAGGCAAAATGTGCCCTTGGAGAGGGACGTCATGGTTGGGAGGGTGGAGGGACAGCACAAAAGAAGACCCTCAATGAGATGTAATGGGCTATAGTATGTCTATGATGATGAGGATGGCAAGGGTTCAGATTTATTGTCACTGTGAGTCGTATCTCAGTACCTAATAACAATAACAATTTATTATGAAGCTTTTATTTCAATGTTGTCCAGAAAGTGCAATGTTTCCACAACCATTAGCAACAGCATTGCTCCACTTGGCAGTGAGTTTAGCCTGCCAAAGACAGCTGCCAGTCTTTTAACACTTGATGCAGGGATTGCAGAACTCCCTGGAAAGAAAACTATAGATTTATATTAAGGACCCAAACTAAGAAGTATTGTATATTCTGGAATGTTGAGTTTTAGTCTCAGTTGGAGCATTCTTTTATTTATTAATAAAAAATGATTTATTGATTTTCTAATATGTATCATACTCTGTTCTGGATGTTGAAAATATAACAGAGAATAAAACATTAAAAAATGTCTGTCCCATGGAGTTTACATTCTAATGAGGGCAGACCCTGATAATAAGCAAAATGAAACAGAATACTTGTTGTTAAGCTAATGCCAACTTATGGAAACCTTATGTGTTTCCAAAGAGTAGGTTAAAAAAACAGTTGTCATAGAGTGGATTCAATTCATGACCACCCCATGAGTGTCAGAGTGGAAGTGAGATCCATAGAGTTTTGAATGACTAACTTTTTGGAATTTGATTACAAGCTTTTTTGTCTGAGACTTCTCTAGGTAGATTTGAACTGTCTTCCCCCCCCTACCAACCAGTAACAGAGTGCTTAATGTTTGGTACTCCTCAAAAACTCCTGAAAGGTACCATCTTGTTGTTGTAACATGCCATAGAGTCACCTGTAACTCCTAGTGGCCCCTGTATATTAGCTCTGAAACCTGCCCTATCTTGTGCCAATCTGTCTCTGACAGACCTAATTCCATTGCTGCAGTCACTGAGTCAATCCATCTCATCCTAGGTCTTCCACTCCTGTGCTGTCCCTCCCTCCCTCCTTCCAAGCATGATGTTCTTCTCCAAGGATTGGTCCCTCTTGGCCATGTGCCCAAGGACATGAAGTGGAGCCTCCAAATCCTTGCTTCCAGGGAGCAGCCTAGTTTCACCCTTTCCAAGACAGAGCTCTTTGTTCTCCTGGCAGTCTATGGTATGTTCAACACTCTTCTCTAGCACCACAACTCAAAGGCGTTGGTCCTTCTTCTATCATCCTTAGTTATTGCCCAGCTCTCTGATGCATAGAAAGTAACTGTCATAGATTATGGCCTGGATGAGGCACACCTTAGTCTCCAGACTGACATCATTGCTTTTCAGTACTCTAAAGCAATCCCTGACATCCGTCTTTCGCAGTACAATTCTTTTGATTTCCTGACTGCTGGTACAAGAGTGTTGATCCTGGAACCAAGTAAACTGAAGTTATCAACAAGCTCAATCACTTCTCCATCCAATGGGAATAAATACAGATCTCTTCCAGTCAGTTGGCCAGGTAGTTGTCCTCCATATTTCTTAGAATAATCTGTTGAGTGCATATAAAACAACATCTGTTTGCTGAAATATGTCAATTTGTACTCTATCACTTCCTGGGGACTTGCTTTTTTCAAGTCCTTCAGAGCAGCCTGAACTTCCTCCTTCATCACCATCGGCTCTTGATCAGATGTTTTTATGAAATTCTTCTGTATCGGCCAATTCTTTTTGGTACAGTACCTCTGTGTGCTCCTTCCTGTTGATGCTTCCTGAGTTATTCAACATTCTGCCTTCAGAAATTTTTAATATACTGATTTATTTACAAAGTTTGAATACCTTATTTTTCACACAAGATCCTGCCTTCAGAATTCTGAAGTATTCCAACTCGAGGCTTGAATAACTGAAATGAGACTGGAGGCAGAATGATAGAATTCTGGACAATCAATGCAAACACTTTTTATTAGAAACACAAACAGTAATTATACACATGGACTTCACATGATGGCCTACCCAAGAATCAGATTGACTACACATGTGGGGGGGGGGAATCACTGAAGCTCCTCAATACCAGCTGTGAAAATTAGGCCAGGTGCTGATTATGGATGTTCAAACTGACGCTAGAGAAAATCAAATCAAATCCACAAGAACCGAAGTTTGACCTTGAGTCTATCCCACCAGAATGCAAAGACCATCTTGGGAACAGATTTGAAGGCTTGAGCACTATTGAGCAAAGACTAATTGAGCTGTGGAAGGATATCAAGACTATCATTCATGTATAATGCAAAAAGTCACTGCAAAGACAGAGGAGAAAGAAAAGACCAAGATGGACGCCAGAAGAGACTCTGAGTATTCTACTATAATGCCAAGAAGCCCAAGCAAAGATTTCAAAAGGCAGCATGGGAAGACAAGACAAAGTATTAGAACGAAATGTGCAAGAAGCTGGAGTTAGAAAATAAAAAAGGATGTTGCTCAGCATTTTTTAAGCTCAGGAGCTGAATAACAAATTCAAACCTCAAGTTGTCATATAGAGGAGTAGTTTTAAGATGTCTTTGCCAATTTGGATGTCTCTTATTTTATTCTCTAGTCTTGTTACCCTAGAAAATACTGCTAATAAAATATTAGATAGGAATGGTGATAGTAAAATGAGCATCCCTGCCTGGCCCCTTGTGTGCAAGGCCTTTAGTCTCCCTCCATTGGGAATGATGTTAGTCCTTTGTTTTGCAGATATACCTTTCACTATATTGAGGACATTTTTCTCTATTTCTATTTTATTGAGGGTTCTATACTGGAAGGGATGTTGGATTTGATCAAAGCCCATTCTGCATCATTTGGTAGAGTCATTCCTATCAATTGGTTCTTGTTCTTTGCTTAGTTAATGTGAATTACACTGGGAATTTTTGGTATGTTGAATCATCCTTGTATACCTATTATTAATAACTCTTGGTCATGATTAATTAATTTTTTATAAGCTGTTGGGTACTATTTGCCAGGAATTTTATGTCTATGTTCACGAAGAATATTGGTCTATAGTTTTCTTGTTTAGTGATGTCTTTGCCTGGCTTTGCTATTAGGGTTGTATTTGCTTCATAGAATGACTCTGGAAGTGTTTCTTCTTTTTCTGTTTTTTTAAAACAATTTAAGAAGAATTGGTGATAGTTCATCTCTGAATGTTTGATAGAATTCATCTATGAAGCCATCTGGGACAGGACTTTTCTTTTTTGGAAGTGGTAGTGGTGAAATCTTTTTGTGACCTGCTCAATTTCTTCTTTTGTTATCAGTCTCTGTTTACATGTTCCACTTCTGTAGGGGGTAGATTTTTAGGAATTTGTCTATATCCTCTAGATATAATTTATTGGAGCATAGCTTTACATAATATTCTGTTATTATCCTTTTCATTTCAGCTGGTTCTGTTGTGATGTTGCCTCTTTCATTGCTTAAGTTATTTGTGTGTTTTATTTCTTAAGTTTGTTAATGATTTGTATATTTTATTGGCCCTTTCAAAGAACTAGTTCCTAGCCTTGTTTATGGTTTCAACTGTTTGGTGTGTTTTTCTTTTCTTTTTTTTTTCAATACCACTGATCTCAGCTCTTATCCTTAGGATTTCCTCTCTTCTAGTGGCTATAAGAGTAAATTGTTGTGCTTTTTATATTTTCTAGTGATGTTAAGTAGTTTAGTATACTACTTTCTATTTTTCTTATGTACTTGCTTATTGCTATAAACTGCCCCCTGAGCACTGCATTTGCTATGTCACAAAGGCTTTGTTTGATATGTTGTCTTTTCATTTTCACTCATTTCTAGGTACATTTTTGTTTCTCTTTTTAGAACAACATCATTGATTTCACATGCAAGCAAGATTCTACTGAGGATTATCCAAAAACGACTGGAACAGTACATCAGCAGAGAAATGCCAGAAGTCCAGGCTGGGTTTAGAAGGGGTCATGGTACAAGAGATATTGTAGCTGATGTTAGATGGATCTTGGCTGAAAGCAGGGAATACCAGAGGAATGTCTATCTGTGTTTCATTGATTATGCAAAGGCATTTGACTGCGTGGATCATAACAAACTGTGGCTGACTCTGAGAAGAATGGGAATTCCAGAACATTTAATCGTGCTAATGTGAAACCTATACTTGGACCAAAAGGCAGTCATCAGAACAGAGCAGGGCAACACTGCATGGTTCAAAATTGGGAAGGGTGTATGCCAAGGATGTGTCCTATCTCCATACCTTTTCAACCTGTATGCAGAGCAGATTATCTGAGAGGCTGGGCTCTATGAGGAGAAGCGTGGCGTTAGGATTGGTGGACGATCTATCAACAATCTGCGTTATGCAGATGACACAACCCTGCTCACTGAAACTGAGGAGGACCTCATGCACTTACTGCAGAGGGTCAAGGACTGCACCCTTCAATATGAACTGAGGCTCAATGTCAAGAAGACAAAAATTCTCACCACTGGACCAATCAGTAGCATCAGGATGGATGGCGAAGAGATTGAGATTGTTCACAGCTTCAGTTTGCTCGGCTCCACGGTCAACACTCTTGGCACCAGTAGCCAGGAAATCAAAAAAGGTACTGCGATGGGAAAGTCTGCGGTTTAGGGACCTCTCTAAGGTACTCAAGAGCAGCGGTGTCTCTCTGGAGACTAAGGTGTGCCTGATACAGGCCATGGTTTTTGCAATCACTTGTTATGCATCAGAGAGTTGGACAATGACTAGGGAGGACAGAAGGAGAATTGATGCCTTTGAGCTGTGGTGCTGGAGAAGAGTATTGAATGTACCATGGACTGCCAAGAAAACAAACAGATTCATCCTAGAGAGGGTTAAACCAGGCTGCTCCTTGGAGGCAAGGATTCTGGGGCTTCGTCTGACATACTTTGGACATGTTGTTAGGAGAGACAGGTCTTTAGAGAGGGACATCATGCTGGGTAGAGTAGAGGGACAGCGCAGGAGGGGAAGACCCTCTATGAGGTGGATTGATTCGGTGACTGGGGTAATCGGGATGGGTGTGTCAGAGACAATGAGATTGGCACAGGATAGAGCACGGTTTAGGGCTGTTGTACATAGGGTCGCTATGAGTCGCAAAAGACTCGACGGCACATAACAACAACAACAACAATTTCTACTATGATTCTGTAGTGCTCAGTTAAGGTACTATTTACCTTCAACTTGGGTTGATTTTTGCCCTTTATCTTCTTGTTGTAATGTCTAGTTTTTGGCATTGTGGCCTGAGAAATACTTAGTATTATATTGTTGTTGGGTTTTGTGTTGTTTTTTTTTTTTTAATTTGTTGAGGCTTGCTTTTTGTGCTGGTATATGGTTGATGCTTGAGAATGTACCATGTGCACTTGAGATAAAAGTAAAGTGAGTTTTGTTGGGTGAAGTGCCACATTTGTGAGATTGTATCTCTTGTAAGCAATTTATTGACAGGCTTTTTTTTTTTAAATCTATTCTGCTATTCTTTTAATTGCTTATTTAAGCTATTCTCAAGTATATTTTTGACAGATGAGGATTTATCATTGATTTTGTTGCATCTGTTTTTCTGTTTTTACTGGTTACTTTAATCTATCAATTTTCCTTTGCCATCTCTCTGTAAAGGTTTTCATTTTCTTTTTTGTAGAGGTGGTCTTGCTTTCACAGATTCCTTAAGTTTCTGCAAATGACCTAGTTTTTCCTTCATAATTTATGGCGTGTTTTGTTGGATATAGAATTCTTGACTAGAAGTTGTTTTCTTTCAGCCTTCTATATATGCCATCCTATTGTTTTCTTGCTCACATAGTTTTTGTTGAGAAGTCAAAGCTTTCTCTAATTGGTTTTACTTTGTAGGTAATTTCTTTTCTCAAGCTGCTTTTAATATTTCTATTCTTGTCTTGGATTCTGGAGATCTTCACTATGATATGCCTTGATATTTTTCTTCTTGGGTCTAACCTGTTTGGAGTTTGCCAGGCTTTTGAATATTGTTTTCCTTTTGATACCTGAAAAATTTTCTTCTAGAATCTCTGCCACAATTTTCTCAATGTGTCATTTATTGGGTCTGCCCCTTTCCAATTCCAATTACATACGTTGTTTTTGTTTTATGTCATCCTACATAATTGTTGTTTTCTTAATTTTCCTTCAATCTTCTGTGTGTTTTTTCCTCCTAGTAATGTGCTCACTGAAGTTCTTCTCTTCTGTCTTATTGAGTCTTTATTCCATCTCTTCTATACTGCTTGTATGTCTTTCCAACCTGTTGAAAATGTCTGCAATGTTGGTCTTGATGTGTTTCATTGTATTTTCATGCTTTTCTGTTGTTTCTCGTACTGTATTGGTTATACTCTTTCAGGCTTTCAACACTTTTTCAATTTCTTGTTGCTCTTTACTTCTGGTTTCAACACTTTCTTCCATCATTTGTTACTTCTTCAGTACAATTTTTAGGAACTCCTTGTTAACGTATTTTTTTTTTACCTTTCTGTTTCTAGGATATTCACTGGGTCTGTGAATATCCCAGAATCTCCTTTTTTAGAATAATGCTTGTGGTTTGTTTTGTTTTGCTTTGCATGATGTTTTAACTTCACTGCTTCTTTCTTGACATTACGTGAGGTTCTTCTTTGTATATGTGAGGTAGATTTTGTTGTGTCTATATAGGAAGCTGCCTATTCCTTATTTTATTATACTCTTGTTAGCGTTGCAGAATGTAATTGTTGCACTTGATTCCATTTCCCAACAGCAATGTTCCCAGCTGGTCATCTCTCTATTCCTTATTCAGGTGGAAAACATCTTTCCTGGTTATACATGTGACCCATAAGGTGCTTCCCTAGCTGCTGGCTAGTCTCTACAGGCAGTGGGAAGGCAGGGGGAGAATGGATTTATGGGCAACCTGCAAGGTACTTTCCTCTCTGCTGGCTGGTCCACATCCTTAGAGGTGGGGTGCACTCTCTGGTGGCCTATAGGGTGATTTCTACTCTGTTGCCTGGTCTAGGTGACCCACAAACCCCTCCTTTCTCTGCTTTATGGTCCTTGGAAGTAAGATAGAAAGATAAGTAAGGGTGGGGGCTTCACAAGGGGAGGTCTCAGTGTGAACTCATGGGTGGCCCTCAGGGTGCTCCCATCTCTGCCGGCTGGTCTGCATGGCTGGCAGATGGGGGTGCAGCTGACTCTTGTCTTCAAGTATATTTTATCAGAAATTAACTTGGCCACTCCTGTTCTTTCTTGACTGCTGTTTTCTTGAAATATATCTGGTGGCCTAGTGGCAAGAAGCTGTGCTGCCATCTCAAAGGCATATGGTTCGAGGCCACCAGTTGGTTCATGGGAGAAGAATGGGCAATCTCCTTCCATGTGATTAAATGCCTCTGAAAACCCTCTGGATGGTCAGCTATGAGTCAGTTCTGACTCGAGGGTGCACAACAACACCATCATATGTTTTTATCTTTGGCTTTTAATCTATCTCTGTCCTTGTGTCTAAGGATTCTCAGGTAGATAGCATATCATTGGGTTTTACTCATTCTGTTATTCTTTTTCCTCGTCATTAGTTCATTTTGTCCATTCACATTTTGTGTAATTATCAGTAGGTTTGTGGTTTTTGCTGTCATTTTGGCATACAGTTTTTTTGTGATATTGCTAATATCTTGTTCCATCTGCTTTTTTTAATGGCTTTTCTAACACTTTTTTTTATTGTTCTTGTTTTGGTGTTGTCCAAGTATGTATATGATTTCCCTCTCTTTTTAAAAATGAAACAACTTACTAATTTTTTTGAGATTTTAAGTTTCTAATTTGTTCCTAAAACAATTCACTTTGAGATTTTTTTACTTTTTTTCCATTTAAAAGTTCCATAACAACATTCCTTATTCCCGCTTTTTGCACAGTATTTACCCTCATTTATATTTATATAAATATATTTATATTTAAAATATAAAAATATTTTAAAAATACTTACATTTATATTTCTATTTACTAAAATATTTCTATTTTTACCTCTGTAACACTTATTTTCAATGTTACATGATTAGTATACTTGCTGTATTTCTGTATCTTTGTATTTAAAGTTTATTTATTTATTTGGCCAACATTAAGTTGGATTTTACCACCTTATTCATATGTCTATCTTTCTCTTTAATTGAGGCTTTTTGACTATTTTCATTGCAGGTGCTTATTGATATGGTTGTATTTATTTTTTTTAAACTAATTGTGATTTTAACAACAAGTTTACAGAAAAGTAAGATTTTCTTTATTCGTTGTTGCACATTTTTTACGCCATCCCTTTCTCTTCCCTCAGTTCACTTAAAAAAATCATTCATTGTTGTACAATTATCTCCTTCTCCCCCTACCCCCAGTACTCTTTGCTATGTATGTCCCTTTTATTCTGGACTGTTGATGTATGTATAATGCCTAATCATATATTCGTTTTAAACAGTACTTGTCTTCAATTGTCCTGATATGTTTTTCTATATGCCATATTATCCCTTTTCTGTGTTTTTTACCTTTTCTAAGATGAGTAATTTTTAAAATTCCATCTTCTCTTTTTCATTGATAAACCTTCTGTTATGCCGTATTATTTGTTGTTTCAACATGTATAGTATTTATGTGCACTAGTTTTTTGCATGTAAAAAATTAGCAAAACTTTAATGCTTAAAACCAAATATACTTATTATCTCAGAGTTTCTGTGGTTCAGGGATCCAGTCAAGGCTCAGGTGTGGACTTTGAAAAGCTACAAACAGGCCAGGACTATGTTCATATCTAGAGAGTCAGCTATTAAAGGATCCACATTCAAAGTTCTTTAGGTAGTTGGCAGAAATAAATTCCTGAAGCTGTATACTTCATGACAGCTTGCTTCTTCAAAACAAGCAATAGAAATAGTTAGACTCCAGAATAAGTCCGGTAGCAAGATAATATTATATAACACAAATTTTCTATATTATTTTACATTATATATGAAATAAAAGTGGTTCCAAGGAACAAATGCTATAATTTCTTTAAATGCACATTTTAGTATAGATTTAAAAAAAGAACAGGAAATGGATCCTGATGATGGAGGAAGTTCCTCCTGAAACTGAGAGTTTTATGACTATTATTTAGCCATGAATAATCCTTATCAAATTGAAAAAGAAAAGTCTCATAATGACACAAAATAATATAGCTAAAATGACATATCTTGATATTAGAAGTTAAGATATGGTTTCCCTACAAGAGATTGTGACTGGAAAGGTGGGCCAAGAAAACTTCAGAAGGACCAACAACATTCTATTTCTTGATCGAAGTCCTGGTTACACTGGGTGTTTAGTTTGTAAAAACTCATCAAACTATCTTCTTATGATTTGAACATTTAAAAATACATATAAAGTTTGTTTGAAAATATTTTCATATGTGTTTGCTATCTATATGCTGTATGACAGAAGAATTACTTAAGAACTTTCTGGAAAATATACTGCCAAAAATTATTAAACCTAATGATAAAGCATCAAGAATGCTTGGTCTAACATCTATAAATGCATTTTCAAAAAGAGTTACAACAAGAAAATTGAATAAAATTGCGAAACGTGAAAAAAAAAAAGAGTTACAACAAATCATGGCCTTTGGTAAGAACTTTATCCATAAAAAGTATACCTTGTTCTCATTTTATACAATTTTTTCATTTCTTTTACAATACCACTTCCCATGAAATGTAAACACAATATTACTAGTAAGCTATTTCTTTGTATGCAAAATCATTGGTGTTGCCTAAAGAGCATGTGAACAAGTCAAGCTTTTCCTGATGTTGAAGATATAATTTATTTGGCATTTTTTCATGCTGCAAAATTTATCCTCATAAAATTCACATTGATATTAACAGAAGAAAATTGAACAGATGAGTAGAATTTCATTTCAATGTATTCTCAGTTCTTGGTTTGAAAGAATTTCATAGCAAGAAATAACTATATCATTTGCATGAAAGTGAGAGAAAAAGAAAGTTAATATCATATTATTACTATAATTGAGGGAGCAAATTAGAGAGTTGCATATTTTGGAGAAAGAAATATCCAAAAGTGATTTTGATAACTTCACTTCATGAAAACAACTATGTGTGTTAGTATTTGCTAATTCGGCTCTTGCAGAGATTTTATAGATGTATCCTTTGGGAAAGGTATACGAGAGTTCTTCAAATTATTCAGGGAACTTTTCTGAATGTTTAAAATTATTTATTTTTGAATATAATTTATAAGAAAGATGGTAAACATAAAATGAAATGTACCTAAATTTGATAGCTTTACATTTTTGGCTAACATGAATTAATTTGAAACAGAATGTTCCCACCAGAAATATCTAGGAAAGCCAGATACAATTTTTTTTAAAGAAGAAAAAAGAAACCTCTTTAAAGGCATTAGAAGCCTGCCAAGGCAATCTTTCCAAGGCAAAGAACTTGGAAAGACAAAAATTCCAGAAAGACACTAACTTCAGAGAAGTGATCATAATTTTCTGTAAGTATTTTCTGATTCTTGACAAGGAAATAGAAATTGGGAAATTGGGGAAATGGCTATCAGGAAACAACAGGGAATTTCTAACATGGAAGTTTAGCAATTTAGTAGAACTATAGTGATTAAAACTACAGTCCATGGCTTCCAAATTAGCCCAGAGCATAAGAGTTTAAGAGCAAAGAAGGAAGCCAAAAAAGAAGTCAGTCTGACACAATTTTCCTTCAAAGCTTTTGCTTTATCCTTAACAGAGAAGAGCAAGAGATTAAGATGATAAGGAGAACATTTCTGAAGTCTAGAATGTAATTTTTGGCCATCTCACAATGAGTGGTCCCATACACTCCCAAGCTTCACATTTTTGACCTGTGAAGAGCAAAACATTATAAGGAAAATCAATTAAAGGAAGTAAATGGGGGTCTTTTTTGTGTGGGGTTTTTCTTATTGTGTGTGTGTGTGTGTGTGTGTGTGTGTGTGTGTGTACTGTCAAATCAGATCTGACTGTTACAGGAGGAGACTGCCCTTCTTTGTCCAGCAGAGCATCTGGTGGATTCTAACCAGGTACCTCTGGGATTTCAGTGCAGCTTCTTGCCAATAGGCCAAGGAAGTAAATGTTTTTTAAACTACAACCTACCATCAAAGTATCTGTCTTTAAAAAAATTATCTGTCTTTAATTGGCTAAAGGTAACCTCTCTTCACTATAGCTTCCTATTGAAGGACAGAACCTATATTTTCTCCAAAGAGTCTCTGCAACTTTTCACATACAAGGTCTAACATTCAATTAAAAACCACTAGATACAGCAAGAAACATAACAAGAGAACAGTAAAAAAAATACACTCAAAGATGACAGAATACTGAAGTTATCAAACACCGATATGAAATAATAGTAACAAATATGGCCAATAAAAATGATGATAGAATGGAGAATATCACCAGAGAACTAGACTCCATAAAAGAACTATCTGGAAGTCAAGAACTAAAAAAAGAAATAATTGAAATTAAACCTCAAAATAAGAATTTAATAGTATTTTGGACCAAATGAAGAAAAGACTTTGGAGATAGTGCAATAGAAGATACCCAAGTTGAAACATAGAAAGCAAAGCTAGAAAATTAAAAAGAGAACCTAAGATATTTGTGGCATTATGGAAAGGTCTAAAATATGCATAATCAAAGTCACAATGGGGAAGAATAGAAGGAATGGAAAGAATATCTCAAGAGTTAAGTGTGAAAGATTTCTTGACAGATGATAGAAGACAGCTGCAAATTCAAGAATCCCAAGGTGAAATAATACAAATTAAACAAACAAAAAACAACCTGTTGTTGCTGTTAATGTGCCATCGAGTTGCCCGTAACTCATAGTGACCATCTATGTACAACATCTCTGAAGCCTGCCCTGATCTGAGCCAGTCTCACTGACTCTGACACACTTACCCCGATTGCCCCAAATGCCGTTATCAATCCATCTCATCCAGAGTCTTCCTCTCCTGCACTGTCCCTTTACCCTTCCAAGGATGATGTCCATCTCCAAGGATTGGTCCCTCTTGGCCACATTCCCCAAGTATGTGAGAGTAAGGGGCTTCAAAATCCCAGCCTCCAAGGAGAAACTTGGTTTCACCCTCTCCAAGGTGACCTGTTTGTTTTCTTGGAAGTCTATGGTATGTTCAAGACTCTTCTCCAGCACCACAACTCAAAGATAATGATTCTTCTGTTACCTGTAGTAATTGCAAAGACCATGGCCTGGATCAGGTGCACCTTAGTCTCTTGCTTCTCAGTACTCTGGAAAGGTCCCTGACAGCAGATTTCCCCAAAGGAATCTGTCTTTTGATTTCCTGGCTGCTGGCACTAAGAGTGTTGGTTGTGGAACCGAGCAAGCTGTAATTGTTAACTTTAATCTCTTCTACATCTGTCAGGGTGCTGCCAAGTTTCCCCAGTGTTTGAAGACTACAGTCCTTAACCACTTGCAGCAAGCACTTCAGGTCCTCCTCAACAAGCAAGGTTGTGTCATCTGCATAACGTAGTTTATTGATGAGTCTTCCTCCAATCCTGAAGCCACATTCCTCTTCATAAAGCCCAGCCTCACAAATTATCTGTTCTGCATATAGATTGAAAAGATATGGAGGCAGGACACATCCCTGACACACTCCTCTCCTGATTTTGAACTATGCAATGTCCTTGCTCTGTTCTGCGGACTGTTTCCTGGTCTGAATATAGGTTGTGTGGGGTTTTTAAATTTTATTTTATTAATTTTAATAAACATTTACAGATATTTTGGATTTTCATTCATTCATTCATTCATTGTTGCACTTCCCCTTTCCCACCAGTTTTCTCCTCTCTTTGAAAAGCAAAAGATAAACTTCTTCATTGGTATACAATGCCCCCACCCCTGACCTTACCCCCCACCCCAAATGCACTCCACTATGCAACATTAATTTTGGATTCCTGTGATAATCATAATATGCTATCATATATCCCTTTTAAACTGTTCTCTCCCTCATCTGTGTATACATAATCATGCAATTTTTCTCATTCTTACCCCAACCCTGATGTCAGTCACTTTCTACAACAGTGGCACCAAGCAGTATTTGTCCTTTTGTAACTGAGATATTTTACTCAGCATAATATCCTCCAAGGTCACCCATTTTTAATAATATTGCATGAGTTCCTTGTTTTTCAATGCAGTGTAGTACTCCAATGTGTGAATATACAACAGTTTCTCTATCCATTCGTTTGTTGATGGGCACTTAGGTTGTTTCTACTCCTTGCTATTGTGAACAAAGTCGTGATAAACATGGGTGTGTGTATATCTGCTTGGGTGGCAATTATGGTCTCTTTAGGGTATATTCCCAGTAGTGGAATTTCTGGGTCATATGGTATCTCTATTTGCAACTTTTTGAGAAAACGCCACACCACTTTCCACAATGGTTGCACCATTTTACACTTCCACCAACAGTGAATAAGGGTTCCAGTTTCTCCACAACCTAGCCAGCATTTCTTGCTTGCTGTTCTGTTATATTTTTGCTATTCTTACTGGGGTGAAATGATATCTCATAGTTGTTTTGATTTGCATCTCTCTTAGAGCTAGGGATTTTGAACATTTCTTCATGTGCTTGTTGGCCATCTGAATGTCTTCTTTGGTGAAGTGTCTGTTCATATCCTCTGCCCATTTTTCAATTGGATTATTTACCTTTATCTTGCTGTGGTCCTCAAGTATTTTATAAATTCTAAATATAAGTCCCTTATCTGACATGTCATTACCAAATACTTTTTCCCAGTCTGTGGCTTCCCTTTTTACCCTTTTGGAGAAGTTTTTGGATATGCATAGGGATTTGATTCTTAGAAGGTCCCATTCATCTATTTTATCTTCTCCTGGTTGTAGATTTTTCAGGATACTTGAATATAGGTTTTTAATGAGCACAATCAAATGTTCTGGGATTCCCATTCTCCTCAAGGTTAGCCACAATTTGTTGCAATCCACATAGTCAAATGCCTTTGCATAGTCAGTGAAACATAAACAGACATTCTAAGAACATAAAAATAAAACTGCTGAAAATCAGTGGTAAACAGAAAGTAAATAGTGATGAGGAGCTCCGGAGGACTGATCAGTAGGACGTTGCACTGTCGACACAAAGACAGATGATTCAAATCCACCCATTGCTCTGAGGGAGAAAGATCAGCTCTGAGTCAGTTCTGACTCAACAGCAATGAGTGGTGAGAGTGTTGTCATCATGGAAGCAAGTGATATGCTGGTGGTGGGAGAGTTCCTGCCCCACAATGCAACATGAGACTTTAGCCCCAGGGTTTGTAACATGCTCTGCATATTCCAGCAGTTGTCTTCCTCTTTGGTTTTATTGTGTTTATTGTTTAGCCCTCTGATCAACTTAATGATCAGGGGAACAGTCTGAATGAGGCAAAGTAACTTATTATAAGTTGCACCTCGATAATGAGGTGGTTGTTGTTGTTATGTGCCATTGAGTTGCTTGCGGCTTACAGTGACCCTATGTACAAGGGCCCTAAACCCTGCTTTATCCTGTGCCAATCTTACTGTCTTTAACACACCTATGTCCATTAACCCAGTTACTGAACTGATCCATCTCATCGAGGGTCTTCCTCACTTGTGCTGTCCCTCCACCCTCCCTAACACGATGTCCCTCTCAAAGGACCCGTCCCTCCTTGTAACATGTCCAAAGTATGTCAGATGAAGCTTCAGAATCCTTGGCTCCAAGGAGCAGCCCAGTTTCCCCCTCTCCAGGACAAGCCTGTTTGTTGTCCTAGCAGTCCATGGTATATTCAACCTTCTTCTCTAGCACCGCAGCTCAAAGGCGTCAATTCTCTATCATCCAACTCTCTGACACATAGCAAACAATTGTGAAGACGATGGTCTGGACCAGGCACGTCTTAGTCTTCAGACTGATGTTGTTGTTCTTCAGTCCTCTGGAGAGGTCCCTGACAGCTGACTTTCCTAGTGTAATTTGTCTCTTAATTTTCTGGCTGCTGGTACCAGGACTGTTGACTGTGGAACCAAGCAAACTGAAGCTGTCAACAATCTCAATCTCTTCACCATCCATAATGATGCTGCCAATTGGTCCAGTGGTGAGAATCTTTGTTTTATTGATGTTGAGCTTCAATCTATATTGAAAGCTGCAGTCTTTGACCTTCTGCTGCAAGTGCTTCAGGTCCTCCTCAGTTTTAGCAAGCAGGGTTGTGCCATTTGCATAAAGTAGGTTGTGGATGAATCTTCCTCCAATCCTGATACTTCTTTCCTCCTCATATGGGCCAGCATCCCAGATTATCTGTTCTGCATATAGATTGAAAAGATATGGAGACAGAATACATCCCTGGTTGATTCCTACCTGATTTTGAACCATGCACTGTCTCCTTGCTGTGTTCTGACAACTGCCTCCTTGATCAAGTATAGGTTTTGTATAAACACAATCAAATGTTCTGGGATTCCCATTCTTCTCAGAGTCAGCCACAGTTTGTTGTGATTCACAGAGTCAAAAGCCTATGCATAGTCAATGAAGCACAGATAGACATTCCTCTGGTAGTCTCTGCTTTCTGCCAAGATCCATCTAACATTAGCTATAATATCCCTAGTACCACAGCCTCTTCTAAACCGAAGTTGCATATCTCGCAGTTCTCTGTTGACATGTTGTTCCAGTCATTTATTTTAATAATTATCAGCAGAATGTTGCTTAAATGTGATATTCATATTGTTTGATAATTTTTGCACTCTCTTGGGTCACCTTTCTTTGGAATGGGAACAAATATCGATCTCTTCCAGTCATTGGCCAGGTGGCTGCCCTGCAGATTTCTTGACACTACTTTGTAAGCACATCCAAGACAGTGTCTGTTTTTTGAAATATATCAATTGGTATGCCATCAATTCCTGAAGCTTTGTTTTTTTTGGTAATTTTTACAGAGGAGCTTGAACTTCTTCCTTCATCACCACAGGCTCATACTCTTACATAGTTTCATAAAATTCTTCTGTGCCAGTCAATTCCTTCTGGTACAGTGATTCTGTATACTCCTTCCATCTTCTTTTAATGCTTCTTGGATCATTTAACATTCTGCCCAAAGCATCCTTACATATTGCCACTCATGGCTTCAATTGTTTTTTCAATTACTTCAGCTTAAGAAATTCTGAGTGAAGTTCAGTCCTTTTGATTTTCTGACTCCAACTCTTTGCACATTTCATAATATGCCTTGCTTTGTCTTCTCAGCTGCCCTTTGAAATTTTCTGTTTTACTCCTTGATTTCTTCCTTTAACTTTGGCTTCTCAGCACTCAAATGCAATATTCAGAGTCTTATCTGACATCCATCTTCATCTTTCCTTCCTCTTCCTCAGGGTGGAGCTCCCTGATTAAGACAGACTAGGAAGCAGAATGGGTCATCTACTTCCTAAATAATAGGCCTTTGAAAACCCTATGAAGACTAAAGGAAGTGCATAGTTATAGTAGTGTAGTGATAAGAGCCTAGATTAGAAGTCACTTGAAAGGGGGAAAAACAATAACAGAAATTGTCAGTATTTTGGAGAGGTCTCTGACAGTGGCCTTGTCCAAAGAAATACAACTCCTGATCTCCAGACTGCTGCTACTAAGGATATTGACTGGAATGAATATAGGATGATCTTTATAAGTGGATTTAAACAGGTACCTTCTGTCTTATGTTTCATCCTATTATTTTAGTGCCCAAAAGGTTCCAAGTCAGATAACATATAATTGGACTATTTAAGCTGTGTCTATTACTGATTGTAGATTTGTTTCCATGAATCATGGTGATGGGTTTTAGGAATACTGAATTATTTTATAGGCTCTAACCATGTCCTGGAGTGTTCTTTATAACTCTATTGAGTATACTGGGTCACGGATATGTAAGTCTTTGAGAGATATGCAATGAACTAAAGACACATTGCCTCTACTCACTTCCTAAGTTAGTAAACCTATTTAGGTTCCTTCTAAAAACTCAAATAGGCAACAGAAGGAAAATGCTATTTCTAGTTAGAATAGACATCAATGATTTTTTTAGAGTGGTATTTGACTGTGTGGATCATAACAAACTGTGGCTGACTCTGAGAAGAATGGGAATCCCAGAACATTTAATTGTGCTAATACGAAACCTATAC
>NW_006399823.1:16093690-16096584 GCF_000299155.1 Elephantulus edwardii | reverse complement strand
CTTGTGCATAGGGTCACTATGAGTCGCAAGCAACTTGATGGCACATAACAACAACAACCATCTACTCGGAACTGACCCGTAGCTGACCCTCTGGTGGTTTTTCAGAAGCAGTTATTCACAAGAGGAGACTGCCCAGCCTTCTCCCATGGAGCAGCTGTTGCATTCAAACCACATGCTTTCAGGATTGCATTGCAATGGAAAGGTAAGTGGTTTGAGTCCACCAGCTGCTCTGTGGGAGAATCCTGTGCAATTTACTGCCTCTGAAAACCAGCTGGCAGAATATCTTTTGGAGAGGTGGATACAGGTTGGTTCCAACAACAATCGTTTTACATAGAGAAGTATAGGTGAGAAGAAACACTGGATGTAGGATACAGACAGGAAAGGCCAAGAACATGGCTGTAAGCAGGGGCTTTGGAGTGTCTTCTGAAGGCAGCAAGGATTGCAGGACATGCAGTCAAGGAGTGCAGAGGAAGAAAGTGCTCCTACTGTTCAGGCAAGAGGAGGCTGGATGTGCTCCCTCCCTCCCACCACCCTCCTGTTCTCTCCGCTGCCACCTCCAAAGTCGTTCCTCTGTCCTCTGGCAGCATCTCCAACATGGCCAGCAGCAAGAGCAGCAGAGGTAGAAGCAGACTCCCCTAAGGTTTTAATATCGTGTTCACACAACAGTCAAATCATATAACACTCTGTTTCACAGAAGGCACTGTGAACATAAAGCTATATATTTATGTGTGTATATGTGTGTTTGTATATATGTGTGTGTGTATGTGTGTGTATATATGGGTGTGTATATGTGTGTATATATGTGTGTATATTCGTGTGTATATGTGTGTATATGTGTGTATAAATGTGTGTGTAGATATAGATATAGATATGGATCTGGATCTGGATCTGGATCTAGATCTAGATATATAGATATATGAAAATTATCAACCAGTTAGACTGGATTTTGAAAATTATCAACTAGTTAGACTGTATTTTGAAATTGATAGGTTCAGGCCTAAAAGTGTATGCAAATGTCAATACTCTTTACAGTCAACATAAAAAAACTCCTTAGAACTCCTCTAGCTACCAAATATTATCTCAAAGCTTTGCTTATAAATAGTAACATAACATTAAAAATTCACCATATTTCAACCTGAAGGATATATGCCCGGGCAAACAAAAACAGAAGAAACATACTGTATTCTTACAATATTAATAAAACCTAATTTTAAGATCCCTTCCTGGATAGGGTGAAACCAAACTACTACTGCGAGGCAAGGATTTTGAAATTCTGTCTCACATACTTTGGGCATGTTGCCAAGAGAGGACAGTCCTTGGAGAAGGACTTCATGTCTGGAAGGATGGAAGGACAGCTCAGGAGAAAATGAGATGGATTGACACAGTAACTGGAGTCATGGGGGTAGGTGTATCGGAGACAGCAATACAGGCTCAAGATAGGGCAGGATTCAGAGCTGTTGTACACAGGATTGCCATGTGTCACAGGGTACTCGATGGCACATAAAAACAACAAAACTTTAAGAGCACAGACCTTACAAGCTAATACTGTATGGTTCTCAACAAGAAGATACTTGAGCCTAAGCTAAGAAATGCATTTATGTGAAATAAGTAAAAATTATATGTATTCATAAGAAAGAGAGGGAGCTCTGATGGCCTAGTGGTAGCTGAGCCAATCCCGAAGGCATGTGGTTCGAATTGACCAGCTACTCCTTGTGAAATAGATAGGAAGTCTCCTCCCATGGGATTTACTGCCTCTGAAACCCCACTGGAGAAGCTGTAAACTGGTTCTGACTCAGTGGCACCCAACAATGACAATAAGAAAGGGAGGTATAGAAGTTGTCAGGTGCTGTTATAGGGAGCTCTGATGGCCTAGTGGTAAGAAGCTGTGCTGCAATTCTGAAGGCACACAGTTCGAATCCTCTAGCTGCTCTAAGGGAGGATGCATAATCTTCTCCCAGGCAATTAACAGCCTCTGAAAACCCACTGGAGAATCAGCTATGGGTCAGTTTTTGACCCAATGATAACAGTGCTGTCTTAGCATAGTTCAAGTGGTGATTAGTAAACAAATTCTCGTTCCTCAGTTTAGGAGAAAGAGGGGGAGGCTCTTTCTCTTTCATGTCTGGACGAAGGTCTTTTTCTCTTCATCTTTGGTTTCTTGGCTCCTTCATGACTTTCATGTGTCCAGAAATCTATCCTCCCTCATCCCTTGTTTCCTTTCTGTCATAGTTACTTGTCTTATACTGCTATAATGGTAATACCACAAATGGATCACTTTAACAACAATAAAACAATATATTCTGTTACAATTTAGGAAGCTAGAAACCCAAATGCAGGGTGCTGGCTCTAAACGAAAGTGTCTTTACTCTGATTTTAGAAGGTTCTGAATTCCTTTAGCGTCTGCAAGGCAAGCATTCCTTGGAGATCTCCATGTGTCTTGGTTTTCTTCTGGGTTGAGGAGCTTCCCAACATGAGGACCTGGGTCCAAAATACATGTTCCATTCCTGATCTTTTATGATGGTACTATTTCCTGTTATCTTCTCCCACCTTTTATCTTTCCTAAGACAAAGGGTGATACCAAGCCACACCCCAGGGAAGCTCTCCCTTCGCCAAATTAGAGCTGTAATGTGTTTCTTGCCTTGCATTCTGATTCCCTTACAACTGAGTGGCTGCTTACATCTCAAATCACAAAATGGGGAATAAATACATCATTGCAAAATACCTCTAATTCTGTCTCATTAAAGTCATAGATTGTTGTTGTTGTTATGTGCTGTCTGTTGAGTCGCTATCTGATTCATAACAAGTGATAGCAAAGACCATGGCCTGTAACAGATGCACCTTAGTCTCCAAAGAGAAACCATTGCTCTTCAGTACTTTGGAGAGGTCCCTAACAGCAG
>NW_006399823.1:16089240-16089805 GCF_000299155.1 Elephantulus edwardii | reverse complement strand
AGTTAACCATTTGTATCAGTGTTGTTCCTGCTCTTGGCACACGTGTCTTTACCCACTTATTTCCCTGCTCCACCATCCACCAGGATACCCATCCACTTCTACCCACTCCCTTCAAAATCCATCTTCCATTGTCTAGATTAGGGTTTACAATACATAGGGTAATTACAGTTGTCTGTGTGTGATCCTGTGGTGAGGATCTTTTGTTTTCTTGAAGTTGAGATGTATACATACTGAATGAAGGCCATAGTCCTTGATCTTCTGTAGTAAGGTTTGGTATTTCCCTCACTTCTAGCAAGCAAGGTTGTGTTATCTGCATAACACAGGTTGCTGGTGAGTCTTCCTCCAATCCTGATGCCATATTCCTTTACACAGAGACAAGCTGCAGGAATTATTTGTTCAGTATGCATATTAAATATGGCATCCTAAATAGGCATTGTTGTTGTTGTTATGTGCCATCGAGTCGTTTCCGACTCATAGCGACCCTATGCACAACAGCTCTAAACCCTGCCCTATCCTGAGCCAGCCTCACTGTCTCTGACACACCTACCCCTGTTACCCCAGTCAC
>NW_006399823.1:16077950-16088183 GCF_000299155.1 Elephantulus edwardii | reverse complement strand
CTGAACATTCAGATTAAGACAGACTAGGAAGAAGGATTGGCCACCCACTTCTGAAATAGCAGGCCTCTGAAAACCCTATGCACAACAGAACACAACAGAAATAGGCATAGAGAAGGAATATATTCAAGAAAGTTTTGAAGCTGTCACTGATTTAATCTTCCTTGGATTAACAATCAATACCCTTGGCACAAGCAGTCAGGAAATCAAGAGATATAATGGATTGGGCAAGTCAAGTCCACTGCCAGGAACTTGCAAAATACTGAAGGGCAATGATGTCAGTTTGAAGACTAAGGTATGCCTGCTTAAAGCCAGGGTCATTTCATCCACTTGCTATACACTTGAGATCTGGACAGTGAATAAGGATGGCAGGAGAAGAATTAATGCCTTTGACTTCTGGTGTTGGAGAAAAGCACTAATATGCCATCGACTGCCAAAATAACAAACAGATATGTGTCTTGGAGAAGGTGCAGCCACAGTGCTCACTAGAAGCAAGGATTGCAGGCTTCATCTCTCATACTTTTAGCATGTTTCTAAGAGACACTATTCCTTGGAAAGGGGCATCATGTATGGAAAGATAGGCAATCAACAAGGAGTGGAAGAGCCCAGTGAGATGGATTGACACAGTGACTTCTGCAGTGGGCTCTAGTGTCAGAAATGACAAGAGTGGCACAGGATGGGGCAGCGTTCAGGTCTGTCAATGACACCTAACAACAACAAGAGTAATTACAGGATACTAAGAATCATGGCTTAGCCAGGCAGACACATATTTTGAGAGGATACAATTCAAACCATCATATTACACTCATTGGTTCTCCAAGATTCATTCCTTTTTCACATGCAAAAGACCTTTATTCCATGGTAGGGCTAATATTGTGTATCAACGTGACTATGATCCTCAATCTCATGTAACTCGTCTATGTGTTATGAATTCTAACCTTTATGATTTTATTATAATTCTTAATAAGGAAAGATTAAAAACAGATCTGTAGATATGGTTAGTGTTAAATGAGTAAGGATAGATCTCTTCAAGGTGGTGGCCTTTATTGTATTTCTCTGGACTCTGGCAAAAAAAAAAGGTAGAGACACTTTTGTCAGATCTTCTAGTTACTAGGGAGCACTGGTGGCCTAGCAGTTAAGAAGTTGTGCTGGCAAACCCACCAGCTTTGCTCTGAAGGAAAGATGGGCAAGCTCTTTGTGTCTACAAGCTCTTTGTGCCCCTGAAATCCTGTCAGCTATGAGTCAGTTCTGAAATGACTGCAATGAGTTTGAGGGGTTTTGGTTTTGGTGGATTTTTTGTTTTAATCACATCTGGCTATGTGGCTCATGGTCCCCAAAGCTGAGCCAGTGGCCTGTTAAACATCCCACTTGCTGCCTTTGGACTCCTAAGTATCCACATCCAGCCATCAGTGGCCCTCCTTCCCAACAACCAACTTGGACATAGCAGCCTCCAAAGCCAGAAGCCTGAAACCCTGTCTGCCTGTGGACAACTTAGACTCTATCCTCCCAGTAAGCCCTTCCGATGCATCTCTCATATACAGTGTGTGTGTGTGTGTGTGTGTGTGTGTGTGTGTGTGTGTGTGTGTGTGTGTGTGTATGCATGCAATCTTTTCCCTCAAATGAGTATGAGAGATTTGTTGTAGAATTTTGTGGTATTTTGTAAGGTTGGGGTCTCTAAATTGATTCTGAAGTCTAATTAGAATTAATGCTAATGGCTTTACCACTACTAGTAAACTGCACACTATTAATTCTTGGTATAGCGATATTAATATCCAAAATATCACAATCATATCAAATGACAGGTGAGGCTCTGGATGAGCATATTTGTTTCTATATTTTCTTAGGATGAGGAGTTTAAGGAAGTTTATTGCTTAATTTTACTCACCCTAGAAGAAATATTGAAAGAAAGAGATGATCTCAGGGATTCTAGGTCACATGTTAAGCATCACATAAAAGAATCCAAAGTTTCCAGTTACACCTTGAAAGGAAGCCTCTTATCTTGCAGTAACAGAGCCAATATTGTTGAAAATCAAACTAAAAAGTTTTTAGTTTATTTAAAAGAAATTAAATAAATTTAAAATTTATTTAAAATAATTATTTTAAATAGCTCAATTACAGGGTTGACTAAAACACCAACCTCAGATGGTGTCTGGAATTATAAACACTGAGTGGGGAGAAATGGGACCCTGAGAACTGATATGTGGATATATAGCGAATTGGAATGTGAATATACAGGAAGACAATGAGTAAGCTGGAGATACTGAACTTTTAAATCCTGTTGAACCTGCCTTCTTATTTGTATCTGATGACATTGACCAAGTTGCAGTTGGTGAGTGTTAATCTGTGATTTCTCCTGTGACAGGCCTGGACATTGAGGCAGAGACCTTACAAGACATTGTTGAGTGTTGCCAAAAACCATCCCCACTACCTAGTTGTCTCTTAGAGTCATATAGGAGTTAAATCCCATGCAGTCTCACAAGATGAAGGACAAAATGTGACCAATGAATAAAGAAGAGGCTGAATCTCCTTGAGGAAGGACCCCAATACACTGGCCACCTTTCTATTATTACTCTTTCTCCTAGACTTCTCCAAAGTGATCTATGGCTTCTCACAAGAATGACTGTTCACCAGAGGAAAAAAAAAAAATCAAGCATTCAATCAATGTGGACAAGTCAGAGTGGGGGCATAGGAAGGCCAAGGTATTAAAAGTTAATAATTTTTTTAATTTTTATTTTATTATTTTTGTGTGCATGTACCGTCAAATCAGATCTGACTGGTACAGGAGGAGATTGCCCCTCCTTCCCTGGTAGAGCATCTGGTGGATTCGAACCGTGCACCTCTGGGATTGTAGTTGCAGCTTCTTGACACTAGGCCACAAGAGCTCCCCCTAAAAGTTAATAAAATTTTAGTTCTGGTCTACCTCACAGTGAGCTAAAAGCAGAAGCCATCGTGTAGTTATTATGCCTGTTCCTGTAGACATGATTCAATTATAAATACACAACAGCAGGCTGAATTCCCACAGGAGCTTTCTAAAATGGGGAATAAGGGTTCTTAGCTGCACTGCAATCCCAAAGGCACATGGTTTGAGGCCACCAGCTGCTCCATGGGCAGAAGATTGGCAATCTCCTTCTCTGCAATTAACTACCTCTGAAAACCTGCTGGAGGGTCAGCTATGGGTCGGTCCTGACTCTACAGTACACAACAACCACAACGTGGTAAGAATGGCCAAACAGAAGCCCTTAGAACTACTGCTATGTAGGAAAATATTAAGCCAGTTCCTTGAGGAACAGTAGAAATTAATGGTACCATCAAGGACTTGAAGGATGCAGCATGGTCACTCCCACCACATTCCCATTTAACTCGCCTATTTGGCCTATTGGCAGCATCAGGTGAAGAGATTGAGATTGTTCACAGCTTTAGTTTGCTTGGCTCCACAATCAACACTCTTGGCACCAGCAGCCAGGAAATTAAAAGACGTATTGCGACGGGAGAGTCTGCTGTTAGGAACCTCTCGAAAGTACTGAAGAGCAATGGTGTCACTCTGTAGACTAAGGTGTATCTGATACAAGCCATGGTCTTTGCAATCATTTGTTATGCATCAGAGAATTGTACAGTGACTAAGAAGGATAGAAGGAGAAATGATGCCTTTGAACTGTGGTGCTGGAGAAGAGTATTGAGGGTACCATGGACTGCTAAGAAAACAAACGGGTTCAACCTGAAGAGGATTAAACCAGGCTGCTCCTGTGAGGCAAGGATTCTGAGGCTTCATCTGACATACTTTGAACATGTTGCTAGGAGGGACCAGTCCTTGGAGAGGGACATCATGCTTGGGAGGGTGAAGAAACAGAGCAGGAAGGGAAGACCCTCTATGAGGTGGATTGATTCAGTGACTGGGATAATCAAAGTGGGTGTGTAAGAGACAGTGAGATTAGCACAGGACAGAGCAGGGTTTAGGGCTGTTGTACATAGGGTCACTATAAGTCATAAGCGTCTCGATGGCACCTAACAACAACAACAACAACATTTGGCCTATGCAGGAAACACATGATCTCCACTCCTGTCACATTACTTTTTGTCTCCCTTTTGGGCCCTGTGGCCTTAAGAGAAGTTCCTTTTGATTGTCTGAGGAAGAGAAAGCAAAGGTATGGTTTGCAGACGTTACACACGAGATGCAGACACCACTCAGAAGTGGACAGCAACAGCACTGTGGTCCATTTCTGGGACCTTCCTGAAGTAGAGTGGTGAAAGGTAGTCCTCACAAAGGGCAGAACTTCAAGCAGTGCACCTGGCTGTTCACTTGCCCAGAGGTGCAATTATGAACCAATCCATGAGCTGTGGCCAATGGTTTGGCTAGATGGTCAGGAATTTGGAAAGCACACTTTCCAAAATATCATACACAAATACATGATTGGAAATTAGTGACAAGGATAGATGGAATATGTTGTTTACATCTTTGAATAAACCAAATATATTTGTGTCTTGTGTGTATGTTCACCCAAGAGTGATGTAAGCAGAGGATTTAACAATCAAGTGGATTGGATGTTCTGTGAAAACCACACTTCCCTAGCAACGCCAATGATTGCCCAGTGGGTTCATGAACAAAGTGGCCATAGTGACAGGGATGGAGGTTTTGCATGGGATCAGGAACATGCCTTCCTCTCACAAGGTGAACCTGATGATAGCCTCTGCTGACTGTCCAATGTGCCAACACCAGAGAACATTGAGTCCTCAATACAGAATCATTCCTTGGGGTAACTGGCCAACTAATTGGTGGCAGGCCAATTACATTGGACCTCTTCCATCATGGAAAATGCAGAACCTTGTTCTTACTAAAATAGTCACTCAACCTGTATGATTTGCCTTAGTGGCACACAACACCTGCCAAGATTAGTATTCATGGCCTTACCCACTGTCACGGTTGCCCACACAGTTTGGCCTCAGATTAAGGAACTCACTTCACAGCAAATGAAGTACAGCAATGGATTTGTGCTCATGGGATTCACTGATTTTACCATGATCCCTGTCATCCTGAAGCAGCTGGCTTAATAGAATGCTGGGATGGCCTCTTTTTTTTTTTAAATATGGAACATTTCACGAATTTGCTTGTCATCCCTGCGCAGGGGCCATGCTAATCTTCTATCATTCCAATTTTAGTAGATGTGCTGCTGAAGTGAGCACTGAGATGGCCTTCTTAAAACACATACGGCACCAACTGCGTGGCAGCATCTTGCACAATTAGGGCAATGTTCTCCAGGCTTTATATGCTCTATATCAATTTCCAATACATGGAGTTGTTTCTTCAAAAGCCAGGATTTTTATGGGTCCAGGATCAAGGGGTGCAAATAGGAGTGGCACCATTCACTATCACCTCTAGTGACTCACTGTTCCACTTCCCATGTTCCTGCACCTCTGTACTCTGCAGGCCTTGCAGCCTTAGTTCCAAATGGAGGCATAAAAACCACCTGGAGACATGTAACAGATTCTGTGCACCTGCAGGTTAAAAATGCCACCTGTTTACTTTAGATTGCTCATGCCTCTGGGGAAAGTGAGAGTTACAGTGCTAGTATGACTGATCTTGATTACCATTAAGAAATAGGATTGATATTACATGTTGTTGTTGTTGTTAAGTGCCGTCGAGTCACAGGTGATTCATAGCGACCCTATGAAGGAGAGTCCTCAACGCTTGGGTATCTCTCATCCTCTCTCTAGGTTCATAAGTTTTCCAGAGGCAAGCTATTACGGAAGTGGATGCCACTCCTTCCATGATATTACATAATAAAGGATAAAAACAATACCTCTTTTTAGGCTACTCCTTAGCTCATCTATTCATGTTTACCAAGCCCTGTGATTAAAGCCAATGGACAACTACAGTAACTCAACTTGTGACACTAGTCATGGTCTAGACTTTTAAGAAATAAAAACGTGGGCTACTCCACCAAGCAAAGAACCATGACCAGCTGAGGTGCTGCTGAAGGCAAAAGGGATACAGAATGCACGGTGGAAAAATGTAGCTCTGAATATCAGGTATAGCCCCAAGATTAGTTGCAGAAATGATTATTTTCTTTCTTGTATGTATGCATGAGATACTTTTATTTTCACTTACAAATACAAGAGAGGATACTGTGCATCTGCTTATACATGTATTCTGTTGTATTATGTTAAGCAGAAGTATGATTTTAGAATTCTTTTTAGAGATTATGTATGGTATAAGATGTATAGAAGTACTACCTTGACAAGCAGTGGACTGTGATGGTTAATATTGTCTGTCAACATGGCTATGATCCTCAGTACCACATAACTAATTTGTGTTATTATAAATTCTAACCTCTGTGATGAAAATAAGGCAAAATTACAAGTAGATCTGTAAAGCTATGATTAGCCTTATTAAGGGTAGGTCTCCTCATGGTTATTTTGGGACTCTGACAAATAAGCCAGAAAACTTTTTGTTGGATCCACATCTGACTGTCTGACTCATGGTCTTGTACTAGTGGTCTATCAACCTTGCTGACATTAAACTAATTAGTATCCAAAGTCATCCATCAGTGATCCTGCTTCACAGAACTAATCTGTGACAGCCTTGGAAGTCAGAAGCCTCCAAAGGCAGCACCCTGAGCCCCTTGCCTGCCTTCTGACGACTTTGTCTCTCCAGATATCTCTCTGTGGCCTGGCCTGAGACATGACTCTCTAAACACATGATCCATCTCTGAAATCAGTCTCTCACCTTTACTGGCTTTGCTTTGCTAGAGAACTCAGCCCAAAATACCCCATCACATCCTCCCAAACATCTTAAATCAACTCTTAATTCCATCTTGTTACAAAATTCATGTTCATCTGTGAACCTGTTAAACAGACTGCAAGTTAACAATTTCCCAAGCACAATGGTGGAATAGGCACAAGGTAGACAGGGAAAGATGAAATGCCAGGCACCAAGCAAGTCAAGTACTCAGCAGAACAATTTACATTAAATTGTTCTCAAAGCTTAAAAATAATCTTCAATTTCTTAAGGCCATTTAGCAGGGCCTCTGCCCTTCAGATTCTGGCTGGTGGCCATATTTTTGGAACTGGTTGGAGGGTCCAGAGAGTTAGGCTTCATCTCTGCTTTCCAGGCCTACTTGGACAGCAATCCTGCTCCTTTACCTTTGGACAACCTCATTCTCCTAGTCCAACTGAATGGCAACCCCAACACCTCAGTCCTGGTAGGCCCCCTCAGGCATGCAAGCCCTATTCGCTCAGTTTTGAGAAGCAGGCACATCATAAATCCAGCCTCACACTCAGGATCCAAGTCAATAGAAATTACTCTTTATAACCCAAGAAACGGTGACCCTCCCACCCTTAAAAACTCCAGAAACTGCTGCAAGCCAACCACCCCCATTTGGGCAGAAGATAATCATATATACCAAATCTATAAGATATATCAACCTCCCCTAAAATACTCATGTACCACTGAGGATTAAGTTACATGGGGAAACAAACTGGTTTCTGGCCTGACCACGTGGGGCTTACTAACTCAAACAACAGGGAGATCCTGAGCATCTCCAAAGAGTGGGGAAGCAATTTCAGAAGGGGAACAACAGACTTCCTCCTTCATTATTTAGGTCCCCCCCAACCCCTCCCCACGTGTATCAGTGTGTACTTCTTCCCTCCCCACTCATGCGAGCGTTTGAGTGTGCACACACCCTATACACATCTGCTCTTGTTCCTGCCCAACCATCTCCTGGAGCAGTGACATCAAATAAAAAACCAGCTACCACATCAGACATGAAAAACACTGCCACATCAATGGCCCATAGAAAATAGGGTGCTTCACTTGTCCCACAATCCCAAAGCAAGATATCACCCCCCCAAAGAAGACACAGTAGCAATGGATTTCCTGAAGCCAGAAAGCCTGATGAAACTTTATGACACAGAATTTAAAAGAACAATGATTGAATATTTTCAATGGATGAAAAAGAAACTTGATGAATTACAGGGCAGTGCTAGCAAAAATCAGGAGGAGCTTAAAAAATAATCCAAAACAACACAGAGAAAACAAATGAGGCATTAGAGGCACTGGAAAAAATAAGAAACCATGATCCAAATTATGAAATCTAAAGTTTCTGATGCTATCGACATGATGGAGGGACATACAAATAGAGGTGAAGAGAAGGAAAACAGAATCAGTGAAATAGAAGATAGAATTGTCACCACAGATCTGATCAAGAAAAAAAGCAGAAACAAAAAAAAGGAAATAGAAGAAAACTTGAGAATAATGTGGGATACTTTTAAAAGAAATAACATCCGCATCATTGGAATCCCAGAACTGGAGGAAGAAAGTAAAGGCACTGAAAAAGTTGTGGAAGAATTACTAGAGGAAAACTTTGCAGGCATAATGAAGAATGACAGGATATATATTCAAGAAGCTGAGCAAATGCCATATAGAATAGACCCTAAAAGAGAAACACCAAGGCATAATATTGTCAAATTTGCTAGAACCAAAGATAAGGAGAGAATACTAAAAGTAACGAGAGAGACACAAAGAGTAACTTATAAGGGAGAACACATAAGATTAAGTGCTGATTTCTCAGTAGAAACCATGCGAGCAAGAAGACAATGGAATGGCATATATCGAACACTTAAAGAACACAACTTTCAACCAAGAATATTGTATCCTGCAAAACTGTCCATCAAGTACGAAGGAGAGATCAAAATATTCCCAGAAATACAGAACCTAAAGCAGTTCATAAAAACAAGACCAGCCTTACAGGAAACACTGAGAAACGTCCTTGAAACAGAGATGCCACAGAAAACAGGATGGACCAAAGTAACTAGCAACAACACCAAAAAGAATTGAACAGAATGACAGCAATAAAACCCTACCTCTCAATAATTACACTGAATGTGAATGGTTTAAATGCACCACTGAAGAGAAAAAGAGAAGCAGATTGGATAAAAAACCAAAATCCATCAATATGTTATCTATAAGAGACACATCTGAAAAATGAAGATAAAGACTAAAAATAAAACGATGGGTAAATATATACCAAGCAAATGGCAACCAAAAAAAAGCAGGAGTAGTGATACTAATCTCTGATAAAATAAATTTCAATGCAAAAACCATTACAAAGGACAAAGAAAGTCACTACATAATGTTTAAAAGGTCAATAGAACAAGAGGATATAACAATATTGAATACCTATGCACCAAATGAAAGACCTGCAAAATATATAAAACACACATTAACAAAATTGAAAAAGGAGATAGACAACACTACTATAGTACTTGGAGACTTCAATACACCCCTTTCAAGAAAAGATAGAAATACCAAAAAGAATCTCAACAAAGATACTCAAGAATTAAACCACACAATTAACCAACTTGATCTCACAGATATAGGCTAATGCACCCTAAAAAAGCACAATATGCTTTCTTTTCCAATGTGCATGGAACGTTCTCCAGAATAGATCACATTGTAGGTCACAAAGCAAGCATCAACAAATTAAAAAACATAGAAATTATACGAAGTATCTTTTCAGATCACAATACCACAAAATTAGAAATTAATAACAAGAGAATAAAGGGGGGAAAATCATACATTTGGAAGCTGAACAACAACTTGCTCGAACACAACTGGGTACAAGAAGAAATAAAAAATGAAATTAAAAAGTTTCTTGAAACAAATGACAATGAAGACACTACTTACCAAAACCTTTGGGAAACAGATTTTAAGCAAACACATTAAAAGGCAGGAAAAATTGACTATTGATTCTCTAACCCCAAATCTCCAACAAATTGAAAAAGAACAGCAAGAAAACTTAACACCCGCTAAAAAACCTGAAATTATAAAAATTAGAGCAGAGATAAATGAAATAGATAACCGAAAAACAATTGGAATTATCAACAAAACTAGGAGTTGGTTCTTTGAAAAGGTCAATAGAATCGACAAACCATTAGCAAAACTCACAAAAGAAAAGAAGGAGAAGACACAAATAATCTCAATAAGAGATGGATCAGTAAACATCACAACAGAACCAACTAAAATAAAAAAGCTAACATTAGAATATTATGAAAAAAATATACTCAAACAAATATGAAAATCTAGAGGAAATGGACAATTACTTAGAAATGCACAACCTACCTAAACTGACACAAACAGAAATTGAACATCTGAACAGACCCATTACAAAAGAAGAAATTGAAAAGGTAATACAACAACTTCCAACCAAAAAAAGCCCTGGACCAGATGGATTTACAAGTGAA
>NW_006399823.1:16069761-16071930 GCF_000299155.1 Elephantulus edwardii | reverse complement strand
ATTTCATGAAATTCTTCTGTGTCAGCTGATTCTTTCTGATACAGTGACTCTGTGTGCATAAAGGCACTCTATTAAAGCAGGAAGACTCCTGACTGAAGACAATCAGCATTTACTCCACAGACAGCCTCTCCTGCTGTGTTAGTCTCCATCTCTGTGAAGGTTCCCTGGTTCTGCTGCTGCCTTTAGTGGTCTGACAAACTCAAAGTTAGCAGATACCCTGAAACAGCTATTGAATCAAGTTCAAAGAACCAGAGGTGATAAGTTAGGTGCAAGATTCAGACTAAAGAGAGCTTAGCCAGATTATTATATTGTATATGTTGTTAAGTGCCTTCGAGTTGCAGGCGATTCATAGTGACCCTATGAAGGAGAGTCCTTGACGCTTGGGTACCTTTCATCCTCTCTCCAGGTTCATAGGGTTTCTGGAGGCAAGCTATTATGGAAGTGGATACCACTCCTCCTTCCAAGCTTGTTTTCATCGGGGAGCTCCATCCACTGTCTGCATTGGGTAGCCAATCATTAACGCATTTGACACATCAGTGTCACGGTGTTCAGCCTCACAGCAACAAAAAGTGAATGCAGTACACCAGGGATATACGACCTAGAGGAATGTCTGAACAATGAAAGACAGGCCCGAGGGCTGTGGATTAAAAGTCACCCACCTTTGGCTTGGTAGCATCGCTTTCTGTCCACTGGGCCAGCTGATCTCTCTATGTTGATGTCATTGTTGCGACCCTATGAAGGAGAGTCCTCGATGCTCGGGTGCCTTTCATCCTTTCTCCAAGTTCATAGGGTTTCCGGAGGCAAGCTATTATGGAAGTGGATGCCACTCCTCCTTCCAGGCGTGTGTTGTGTGTGTATTTTCAGCAATATAGGAAAATTCTGATATCTTCACTCACAACTATTTGCCCTATTTTCTGTTGTTGCTAGGGTGAAATGATACCACACTGTAGTTTTCATTTGCGCCTAACAGCTCATGAGAGGGCTCTAGTGATAAGAATCTGTGCTGCAATCCCAAAGGCTCGTGGTTCAAATCCTCCAGTTGCTCCACCGAAGAAAGATGGACACTCTCATCCCATGCAATTACTGCCTCTGAAAACCCACTGGAGGGTCAGCTAGGGGTTGACAGTTTACTGTCCAAATTGACAGTCAACAAAAGTAGCTAATGATCTTAAGTGTCCATGTTTGTTGGCCATCTGAGTGTCTTCTTCAGTAAAGCAGTGTTTTGTTCCTCCCCAAACATACACACCTCATGTCCTCTGCCAGATTTTGAACTTGTCTTTTTCTTGTTGAAACTTGTTGGATTATTCTATAAATTTGCAATTAGTGCCTGTCAGGCATGTTGTTGCTGAACTTTTTCAGTCTGTACATTTTTTTCCCTTATTTTTTAAGAAAGTCTTATTTTTCTTCTTCAGCAGTGCTTTGCTTATCTGGACCTCTTTCCTTTCCATATTGAGTCAATGATTAATTAGTCTTCCAATCTCTTTGAAGAAAGATAATGGAGCCTGGATTGGGATAGCATTTATCTGTAAATTGCTTTTATTAATAACATTTTCACAATGGCAAGTCATCCAATTCATGAGCATATGTTATATGTTCTTCCATTTATGTGATCTGAGTTTCCTATACTATGTATTCTCATAGTGACCCTATGTACAACAGCTCTGACCCGTGCTCTATCTGAGCCAACCTTATTTTCTCTGACCCATTACCACAGTCACTGAGTCAATTCTTCTTCTCCAGGGTTTTCTACTCTTGCACTGTCCCTACACCTCCCACATGACATTCCTCTCCAAGGATTGGTTCTTCCTTGCAACATGCCTAAAGTATATCAGACGAAGCTTTAGAATCCTTGCCTCCAAGGAGCAGCCAAGTTTCACCCTCTCCAGGATCAATCTATTTGTTCTCTTAGCAGTTCATGGTATATTCAATACTCTTCTCCAGTACCACAGCTCAAAGGCATCAATTTCTTTTTGTAGGCCTCTTTTTCTCTGGTTAGCTTTATTTCTACACATTTAATCTTTTAGGTGCTATTGTAAACACATTTTAAATCCTTTTCAGAGTTCTCTGTGTTATTGTAGAACAATCTGACTGATTTGGATCTTGTATGCTATCACTCTGCTTCACTGGGTAACTAGACCCTTTAATTTTTGGAGTCTTTGGGATTATATA
>NW_006399823.1:16042804-16069661 GCF_000299155.1 Elephantulus edwardii | reverse complement strand
ATATATCTCATCTGCAAATACAGTTTTACTTCCTCCTTGCCAAGTTGGCTGCCTTTTATTTCCTTTTCTTGCCTTAATGCTTTAGTAAGGACTTTCAAGAAAATATTGAATTTTGTCTTTTCATTTCTGTCAAGTAGGAACTGACTCATAGCTGACCCACCTTTTGGGTTTCTGAGGTTGTAAAACACATGATCGATTGCTCATCTTCCTCAAATGGAGCTGTGAACCACCAGAGGGGTATGGTTGTCAGATTAGTAGCAAAACTTCCTACGAGCTACACCACGAATGCCCTATAATAGTGATAAAAAGGCATCCATGTGTGGATCCTGTTTGCAAAGGGAATGTCTTCACTCTCTCCAGTTAATGTTGATCACTGGTTTGTATATGTTGTTTTACCATCAAATTGGAATCGACCCATAGCTAACTCTTCAGTGGGTTTTCAGAGGCAGTTAATTGTACAGGAGATTATCCATTTTTCTCCTGTGAAGTACATGGTGGCCTCAAACAGCGTGCTTTTGGGACTGCAGTGCAGCTTCTTGCCACTAGAGCTCCCTATACATGTATATATACTTTTAATTATGTTATTTTGTTGAGGAAAGGAGATTGAAACTTGCTCAATGCATTTTCTGCATCAATCAAGATGATGGAGTGGTTCTTTTTCTTTATGTATGTAATGGACAACAGTGGATTGTTTTTCATTATGCTGAACCAACTTTGCATACCTGGTATGAATCCCACTTGATCTTGATTTGAGTTCTACCGGCTAGGATTTTGTTGAAAACTTCTGCACCTTTGTTGATGAGGGATATTGGTCTATCATTTTCAATTTTAGTGGTGTCTCTGCCTGGCTTGGGCCTGAGGGTTATGCTTGTTTTGGGGTAGGAATTTGGGAGTATTCCATCTTTTTCTATATTCTTAAATACTCCAATTAGAATGAGTGTCAATTCTTTTCTGAATGTTTAATAAAAATTACCAGTGACGTGATCTGGGACAGTTACTTTTTTTTTTTCTTTTTGGCTGGGAGTATTTTTATGATTGGTAAATTTTTCTTCTTTTGTCATGGGTCTATTCAAATTTTCTATATCTCTCTGTGCTACCTTAGGTAGGCAATGAATTTCTAAAACTTTTTTCACTTCCTCTAGGTTTTCAAATTTGCTGTAGTAAAATTTGTCATGTTGCTGTTGTTAGGAGATGTGGAGTCAACTACAATTACAGTGACCCTATGAACCACTGATTGAAACGTTGCCCTGTTGTTGGCCCTTCTCAGGATCTCTGCCATAAGTCCTGTGTTGCAGTCAGCGGGTCAGTCCATCTTCTTAAGGGCCTTCCCTTCTTTTACTGATCCTCCATCTTTTGTGGCATGTCTTTTCTTCAAAGACTAGTGTTTCCTGACAACATGCCCAAAGCACACATTATGAAGTTAAAGTGGAAACTTCTAGTGTAGTTCCTCTCTCCTAAAATCTAGTATTTACTATGTGCTATAGAAATAGCTTTCTTTTTGTAAGATTCACTAGGTATTTTCTTTCTTTGGTGTTCATATATCAAATTTTTTACTTAGACAAGTAGCAATCTCCTGTCTACAGATCTTAAATAAAGTTATATTATTTCTAACATCTGGCCAACAGTTCTCAGTCGAAGTTCACAAGTAATCTGGTTTATCATAAAAATGAACCCTTAGTGCAAGGTGACAAAGTTCTAATTATTATTTAGAAGTTCCATTATAGTCTCAAGGACTCTATTTTTCCATACCTCTTTTCCTTGTGTCCCCACTCTATCTCAACTGATGTTTAAGAAATATGATATTAGCTTAAGATAGCCTAGTACCCCGAAGTGATTCTCCTCAACCTCTTTAATCTTTAACAATTTTATACATGCAAATTGACAAAGACACCAATAGAGAGTCAAAACATCCAATTTTCATATTTTAGGCATTTTTATTTAATAAATAACTTCAGTAAATAGCACTGTAAAAAGTGAACTGTTAAAATTAAAAGGCACTTAAAACAAGAATGTGGCTAGTATGAAACAAGACAGGCAACTCAAACAAGGAAAGGTACATGTACAGTGGTCTGTTATGGCACTAATTGAAAACTGACTTGCTTAAGTGATAGTTGTTGCATAAGCTACAGTACGTGTCACATATTCATTTAAAAAGGCAAATTTACAGCCAAACTTTCAAAGAAAATACACTGATTGGAAAAAAAAAGGCTTATTAAAAAACTTAAATATATTAAAAGATTAGAAGAGGTGATAAAAAGCACCAGGCTTTTAACAAAATGAAAAGAGTAAAACCAAAAAGGTCCCCATTCAGCAAACACTACAAAATTAAAGTCTATCTGAAATAATGCTAAATCAAGGACTTTTTTTGCAGAATATTCCCCAGTACTTTTATCCAAGGCTTGAATTTATAAAGAGAAGGCATAAAAGTTACCAAGCTCAAGTAACTCTTAAAATGGCACACACAGGTTTTTAAAGCTATTTGTTTTTCCTTCCTAACTCTCTGAATTCTTCCCATGGCCTTTGCACATTATACCAAAGCTATTTTATATCTATAAGTTCAAATATACTCAATTTTCAGATATGTCATCAGTCATGATAGGTAAACAGCAAAATAATAAAGTAATTCTAAGCTAGCTAACAGCACATTTACTTTCCATTTTCGGCTTAACTGGAAAATATAGGTTCTGACATATCTGTAAAGCTAAAAATAAAATGTAATATTTGATTAATAAAACTCCCAACATAGTGATGCTTTTATCTATTGTTCTTTCCACTTTAAAAATACCACGTAAGCCAGTAAGAGCTTGATTTCAAAGTCCAGGAGGAAAAGATCAAAAAGGCACAATGTGACCTTTGCTGACAAGGATAATCATCCCATCTCAAGTCTTCTGTCAGTCCCTGGCATTGATTATGACATTATTTTCAAAATAATAAAAATAAAAACAATTATACATATTATACAGTTTTTAAAACTGCACATGAATAAAAACCATGGCAATTATTACCTTAACGCTACCTTACTATGAATATGAAAATTGCTACTTTGCATTCAGTGTTGTGAAATTTGGACAAGCAGTGTTCATTTTCCCTCATACTTTGGATTGACAACAGTTGTCACGGCACTCTTATAAATAGGATTTTCACCCTGGAAAAAAAAAAGTGAGACAAATGGTCATTACTCATGTCATATATTTTTGTAAATCACTACATTGAAAGCTATGCTCATTGTAAGTAAGTGCTTTCTATTCTGTCAAAATACCACACTCCGTTTTTAAAAAAGCATAGATCAAGGCTAATACAAAAAAATAAAGCTTTAATCTACAAGACTAATAGAAAGGTGCCCCTGCAACATGGAGGGGTTGGCTTAAGCATGTCCTCCCAGGGCAGGTGCTGCTGGGCTGCAGCCCCTCATGCCTGATTCTCATCTCTTTGTGTACAGAAGGTCCTTGATCACTAAAGGGGATCTATGGCTTCCATCTCTGTAAAGGGGGTATTTTCTTGGTACTGACTTTTCCACAAAAATTACTTAGAAGTTTCTGGGATAATGTCTTCACATCACTCAGGGCACTGTTTCTCAAATAACAAATTACCTTGCCAAATTTGTTTATTGTGCTAAGTAAAATAATTACCATTTTCCAATATCATACTGGAATTAGGTTTCATTTTTATTTTAATACCCTACTTGGTAAACCAAACCAAGACCAAACCCACTGTCAATGACTCACGTCAGAAAGCCTCACAGCATCAGGATTTTCTCCTGAGGAGCTACAGATGAGTCTAAACTGCTGACTGACTGGTTTGTAGCCCAGTGTTCTACAAAATGTCACCAGGGCTCCTTATTCTTTAGTTAAGAGTAAGTAAGCAAATCAAGCCCACAAGCTATGACATCATCACATCCAAAAAATAAATTAAGCTTCAAGCAAGCAGAAAAGCAAAGTATCCAGCAGTATTATTTCCTTAAAAGGTACTCTATGGTGCAGTTAAGTATCTGCTATAGCATTTTTTCCTTTTCTTATAAACTGAAAGTAGACTTAGAAGCCACATGATAATTATGGCCAAATCCTCTTTTACCACAGGAAATCACACTAAGTACCAATTTAACCATATACTTAATTATCAGGGCATTAAGAGATGACTTTGAAATGCTGCTTAGTTTTCTATTTCACCCTAAAACCATTGACAAGTGGTTTTTTCCCCCCCAAGTTTATCTAGAAAACAATACTTGTTTGTAAATTTATCCACCTGTATTGTAGATTATATTGACTCTGGCTTTGTTGCCACAAGTTTTGCCCTCAAGATGAATATAGTTTGGTGGACAGTAGGCATGAAAACAAATTAAGGTACTCCAAAGCTATAAAGCAGAATTAAGCATACAATAATGGGACTGGTAGAAGAAAAAATGCATTTACTTTGAGAAGATTAGGATGTTTTCACAAACAAAACTGACTCAAGACAGATTAATGGAAGGTGAATAGAAGAACATATGCAAAATCAAGTGTAGAGAAAAAGGGTACATTTATGAAGAAATACAAAGCTCAACATGTATGAAATTATCATGTATGGGTTTGTAAATGTATGCATTAAAGTTGAGGAATGGAGAGAAGACAAAAGTCACGCTAAATCACAAGAGTGTATGGCACTCAAAAATGTCCAATTTGTATTCTGTAGTTTGAAAGTCACTGTGAGAAAGATAACCTAAAATCTTGGATCCCGAAACACACCAAATAAACTACTGTAATTTCTGTTTAGCATTTAGTCTGAATGCTACATAGAACAGAAGAAAAGAACCTCTCTTGTGTAAAATGACCACAAGCTAATCTCATCATCTCAGAAACACAGAGAAATTCAGGATCTCTCAGAAATTATATAATCTGGATGATCAAATCACAGGGAGTGTCAAATTCTGAGCTGTAATTCCAAGGAGGGCTAATACATTACATACATCCACTCCTCACTTACAGCCATAGGTAGGTTCTAAGACAAGGTTGTTAAGCAAAAATAGGCATTATGTAAAAATTGAGAATGATCACATCATAAAGGATGACAATATTACATAACCACTAAATTATATCACTACATAAATACCAAACCACTGAAAATCATGGCCCTATCCTCTGACAAATGACTTGATTCATCTAGTAGTCAGTGTTACTCACACCTTGGTGGTCATTACTGCCAAACATATTGTTAATGTGCCATGAAGTTGGACAACAGATTTTTACTATTGTTGTAAAGGTAAATGATAGTTAAAAACAGATTAAGTGTGGAGTATGTATACAGACAGACATTTGAGAATGGTAGACATTTTAGGATGAAATAAGAGAACTGGCTCCTTACAATTGCATTAATTACACACAGAACAAACAAACAAAATTTAAGAAATTACAAAGGAGAAATAAATTACACTCCGTATTGTCATCCTCCTGCCTACTAGAAAGGAGCCTTGGTGGTGTAATGGTGTACGAGCTCATGTACTAACCAAAAGATCAGCAGTTTGAATCCATCAGTTGCTTTGTGAAAGAACTATGAAAAAAAATTAATTAGAATCTAAATATATGAATATTTTAGAAATTGTAAGAGAAGGACAAAAAGAAAGGACAACTCCATGTGTCACTTCTAAGTATCATTTATATGGGAGAACTTACCTTTGGGAAAAAAACTGCCTTTTCATGTACATAAATACTTAAGTTTATTATTACAAAGTCAATCCAAACAAAACTTTAACATGCAAGGTTAGAGTCAAAATTAAATTCACTATCTGCATTAGGCATCATTTTAAGTGGAAGAAAAAGAAAATAATCCAGATTAGTTCCCAACGTTCACAGTGCAAACTCCTCAACCACTTCCAAAACCCACAAAACTTATTTTCATCAAGAGAACAGGTTATATTCTGAAATGAAGTCCTTTATACTCAGTAATGCACCATTCTGTGTCCACCATGGACAGTGTTGGGTATGGAATCATACTGACATTTACATATAAAATGGACAATTGTGAGAATAGACAAAGCCACATTTAACAGCAAAGCAGAGCAGATCAATTTTTTATCCACTTTAAAAGTTGTAGGCCCTCTATGAGGTGGATTGATTCAGTGACTGGGGTAATCGGGACGGGTGTATTGGAGACAGTGCGACTGGCACAGGACAGAGCAGAGTTTAGGACTGTTGTACATAGGGTCGCTATGAGTCCCAAGCGACTCGATGGTACATAACACCAACAACTAACTCATTATTCCAAATGTATTTACGGCATTATTAGTTGACGGCAAACCTTGGTCCCTTATCAGAAAAAAGTGATTTATAATACATGATTTATTATGCTTATTCCTTAAGTTCTATTTTAATTCTTCTTGAGAAAGCATCTCTTGGAATAATTTGTAGTATTTGATTTATCCATACTTCTCTAATGATTAAAGAAGTATTTTCCAAACTATTGCTTCTTGAATTTTATAAAATACTTGTTTGGTTGAAGCAGTAATATTTTAGCCAAATATTAATAGTTTAAACATTAAGGTAGCTTAGTGGAAAGGAGTTGTGCTGCCAACTCAAAGGCACATCGTCCAAATGGACCAGGTGCTCCAGGAGAAACATAGGCAATCTCTCCTTGTTTGAAAATCCACTGAAGGTCAGTTATGGGTTAGTTCTGACTCAATGGTACACAACAACAACATTCTTTTAAAGTACCACTAAATGTACAAGGGTGAAAATTTCACCTTTCATCAAGACAAAAAAATACTCTCATATGAAAAAGAAGAATATGAAATTACTGTTATTTTACTATTAATTGCCTGGAAGGAAAAAAAAAAGGATGGGAGGAAGACATGGATTCCAGAAATATCAGTGGCTAATACATTTTTCTAAAAATATGTGAGGAAAGAACAGTGCGTCAAATCTCAAACAAAAATAGAAATGATCCTTCTCATACATAATATGACTATATGTTTCTGCCATTAAATTTAACTTTCCTGTTTAAATAAAATTTCAACATATATTCAGAAATAAAAGAAAATTCTAACCAGAAGTGGTTTAAAAATAGTAAGCATTCCTTTACATCTTTTTTCATTTATCACTTTATAACTATACCCTCAACAGGTTAAGTTAGCTTGATTGTAGTGCTGAGTTTGAGGTAATGTTTATGCATAAAAGGAATGATTAAACAAATGCCAAAAAAAAGCTGAATTCTATGAAAGCAAGAACTATCTATTTCTGGCCAGACAACAGAGAAGATCTCCTTAATACACTTGATTGCTACCTAAGAGCATGGGCTCTGGATCCTGGATTTGAATCTTAGTTCTACAAACTACTGGAGAGAACCTGGCCAGGCTTTCTGACCTGTGCCCAGCTTTCTTATATGTGAACTAGCGATAAAAATAGTTCCTACTATATCACTATGAAGAATAATTTTAAAGCATTTAAAGTTATCTTGAGATGCAGTGTTAACATATCTATGTTGTTATAATTATTACCACTAATATAAAATAATTATTTGCACAGCAGCTGAGAATAAAAAAAAAAAAGAATCATCATCATAGACTCTGACATTCAATGAGCTGAGAAAGAAAAGAAAAATCTAGATCACTAGTAAGGATAATCTGGTTCTAATCACAACTGATCTTTTTATCCGAGTTTTAATATTTTATATTAAAATACTATGGAAGCATTACTTCCACCAAAACAGCACTCTAATTTAGGGAAACTGATATGTATATCTCATTACAATTTTAAAATTATCTACCTATGTTTTAAAATGATAAATCATAATAAATGTTTTCCTTTGTCTTTTATATCTTAAAAAAGTTCAACCTTAAAACTTGAAAATTAGACTAACTGAATAATGAACAAGATAACTGACTTAAAAAAATAAAAACTCCTTTTACTTTTAATTTCATTCCAAGTTCTAATCAAGAACTACAAGATCCTAAAACTTCCCTAAACCAATAATACTGATACTGTCTGCTAACACCAATGCTACAGGAAGTACCTACTGTCTGTTGTCTATTTTGCAGTTTGGATGTCATGCTTAATTTTTACTTTTCAACACAAAAATTTACATATAACATACATAAAATAATATCTAAAATATAGAAGGATAATGAGGATTACAACTGAAAGAGTAATTTCAATACTGTAAGTCATTTGTCAAAAGCAACTAGCTCGTACAACAAAAGCCACTGGCTAACTCCATGCTACACATGGCAGAAACTGAAGCTCAGAGTTCAACTCCATGCATTTTACTAAGTGCAAGATGTATGTGTGACCCTGGGGTTGGGCTCACTCACCCTTCTTTTGACTACACCAGAGCTGTGTTTCTATATCCTATAACTTAATTTAAATCTCAACTAAACACTAAATTAACACACACACACACAAAGCCACAATGTTGCCATATAATAAAGCCAGGTGTAAAAAAAAAGCAATAGTGATAAAGGACACACAGTGCAGTAAAAAATTATAAAAGTCCCCATGCAAAGACAGAAAAGAAAAATACGAACGGCGACTTAGAGACCAGCTTTACGTCCATAGTTTGGATTCTTGAAATTATTAATAGGACTCCTGTAAATCGGATTTTCTTGCTAAAGTAAAAGAAACAGTTTCTAATGATTTCATCAGACAGAAAATAATTTATAGTGTTTAAACACTATAAAAGTGTTTTTAATATTTCTACATTCTGAAATTCATAATTAAAGGGCACACACAAAAAAATCTAAGCTATGTGTAGTGAAATGCTGATAACTAAAATTCATTTAGGATAGAAAAATACTGTGACTGCCATTGCTTTCTGGTCTCAAAGGCTGAACACATAAGGACCCACATTCAGTCACCTCACCTTCTGATACCATTTTTCAAAGTTTATATAAAGGTGGCACAAAGTGCTAAACTAAGCACAATCTTTAGATAAGACTTGCTTCAAAATGTGTATGAAGCAAGTTTAAGACATAATGAGTTATCAAATGTTCAAGCTCTCTCATTCCCACAATCAAGACAGTCCCCAAAAGATCCTTCTGGTCCTTTGGAGGTAGCCCTCTTGGTAACTGCTTCTGAAACTAAAGTTATACTTTTTCAATAATGTCATATAAATGGAAATCATACAGTGTGTAGCCTATTGAACTGTGCTTCCCCTCCCCATTTGTGGTTTTGGTGTTTGTGATTTTTTTTAATAAAAGAGAAGCTGACCACTAAGTACCTTGCTAAACAAGCCTATTTTGGATTTGATGAAAAGACAGAAGAAAAGATATGGGACCATCACTATTAAACAAATAAAAATGTTTGTCACAGTAACCAGAGAATACATCCTCATAATGTGCATATATGCCTAATTATTCCTGTTAACGTATATGAAATGGGGAGTATTTCATTTCACTGAGATAAATTTATGATCACTCTTTTTTTCTCTAAATACTAAACTTTAAGGGGAAAAGAATATTTAAAAAGGATTCTAATAATCAGTTTTAAAGTTACAAAACAGTTTTATTTCTTTTTACGAACCAGCTTACTTTTCAGATGTTTCACTACTTACCGTGTCCCATTTGGCATTCATTTTCTCTTTTTCAAATTTAGCAAATTCCCTCCTGTCATGAATTATCATTAGAAGTTTCCAAATCAGCAGCAACGCAAGGCCAATAAGAACAATTCCAGCAACAACACCAGCAACAATTGGAATTATGTCTGGACCAGTGGGACACTCTGGAAAACAAATATGAAAAAGTAAGTACATTCAGGAATATGAGAAAGTTTGGCCATAACCCAGAGAACGGCAGTTGTTGTTGCTGTTGTAACAAGGTTTCATCCAACTGACTACAACTCAGGGACACTGTGAACAGCAGATGTAAACCTTGTCCTATACTGTACCATCCTCCCAATCTCTGACACACTCTAGCCCATTACTGTAGTCATTGTGTCAATCCATCTCATTGGGGGTCTTCCTCTCCTTCACTTGACCCTCCACCTTTCCAAACATGATGCCCCTTTCCAAGGAACAGCCTCTCCCAGCAACATGACCAAAGTATAAGAAATGAAGCTTATGATCTTTTCCTTAAGGAGTACTCTGGCTACACTTTTCCCAAGACATTATCTGTTTTATTCTTTTGAGAGTTCATAGGATATTCAGTACTCTTCTCCAATACCACAACTCAAAGGGCATCAATTCTTCCATCACTCATTCTCAGATGCAGAGCAAGTAACTGAAAAGACCTAACCTGAATCAGGTGCACTTTAGTCCTCCAACTGACATCACTGCTTTTCTGTATTTTGGGGAGGTCCCTGAAAACAGACTTGCCCACTACAATATGTCTCCTGACAGCTGGTACCAAGGTTGTTGATTGTTGATCCAAGCAATAAGAAATCATTAACAGTTTCAATCCTTTCTCCAACCATCATGAGGTTTGTTGCCTACTGGCCCCAGTGGTGGGAACTTTTGTTTTCTTGATGTTGAAATGAAATCCATACCACAGGCTACATACAGTCTTTGATATTCTTTCTGTAGCAAGCATTTCAAGTTCTCATCTTCAGTAGGTAAAATTTTCACAACAGGTTACTGATGAGTCTTCCTCAGATGGACACTCCTCTTCAGAGTCCAGGTTTACAAATTATTTGCTCAGTAAACAGTCGGAATAGATAGGAATAAAAGATATATCCCTGACACACACCCTTTCTGATTTTAAACCATGCAGTGTTTCCTTGTTCTATCTGGACAACAGCTTCACAGATGTCATTGAGCATGATTAAGTGTCCTGAAATTCCCTTTCTTCTCAATGTTAGCCACAGCTTGTATGATCAACAGAAAGTTACAGGAATAAAAATCTAAGCAAGTGAATGTAGACAGTTCCAGAAAATCTATTAAAAAGCTAGGAGAACAGTGAGTGAACTTGCAAACTCACACAAGATTATGGTGTTGGAGAAGAGCACTGAAAATCCCACGGACAGCCAAGAGAACAAACAGATATATCTTTGAGAGGGTGCAGCTGGAGTGCTCTTTGGAGGCATGAATGATGAGGCTTCACCTCACATACTTTGGGCATATTCCTTAGGAGAGGGACATGATTCTGGGAAGGGTGGAGGGTTGGCGAAGGAGAGGAAGACTCTCAACCAGGTGGAATGACACAATGACCGCCACAATGGGCCCTCGTGTGTGTTGGGAAGTGTGAGGATAGCACAGGGTTCAGATCTTTTGTTCATAGGGTCGCTATGAGGCATACTCAACTTGAGAGCACCTAATAACAATATATATTTCTAATAATGAACACTGAAATTTTTAAAATAGTGTGGTCTTAAAAAAATAGCAGCAAAAATCATGAAATAATTATATATAACACTAACAAAATATATGTAAAATCTGTACACTAAAATTTACTAAAAACTGTTCTAAGTGCCTTTTGTAAATTATTATTTAATCTCCAAACTCTGTACTCATAATATGAAAAACTTGCTTTCTTCTTTATTTCTTACACAGTTAATTAAAGCTTTGTGAGACAGAATACTCCCAAACTGGACTTGAATCTACTGAAAACTATTTCTGTATATGAAGGAAATTGCCATGAAGGGTGAGAGTACAAACAAGACTTAAAAGACAATGACCAGAATGTCTGAAATGATCAGGATCATACCTGGAGTCTCCACAACATGAACAATGGCTTCGTTGTTTGCATTCACAGAATATGTAAAATAGAACCAGCAGTCATCCACATCTTTCTCCTTACAGTGGGACAGGGGATCGACCTGGCCAGGCTGGGGTAATTTGTCCCGATTTTCTACCTTGGTAATGTTGAAGCGTAAACAGTCCTGTGCACACGTATCTTTCTTTTCTCCTTTATTAAAGGCTCTGCACTGAACACATTCTCTGTCAAAACACAAAGGATTTGGATTTAAAATAGACTGTCTTATTTATATTTTAAAATACGCATTTCAAGTGCTAGACACCCAGCATCAAATTAAACCAAGAGCTAAGAAAGAAACTGGAATAAAAGGAGACACATACTAGATTTCTGGATGAGAAAATCATGTATAAAAAAATGCTAGTTCCCCAAATGAAATTATAGACTTACTGCTATTCAAATTAAAATCTAACAACAACAAAAAACCCTACAAATTTTGAAAAATTTTATAAACAAGTAGTAAAATGAACTTAATTCTATCAGATAAAAATCATAAAAGTCATGATATTAAAGGTAAAAACCTCCAATTTTGTTTCATTTGGTCAAAAGATAGTAATTAAACAATTTATCATGCTGGGAAAAGTGAAGCATCAAAGAAAGAGTAGACAAGAAGGACTGACATAGTGACTGTAACAACAGGCGTAAGCCTATCAGGATGGTGAGGATGGTGTTGAATGGGACAATGTTTCAATCTGTTGTTGGAGTCGTCACAAGTCATAGGTGATCAATTGCACTTAACAACAACAAATGTCAATTCAACAAAAGTTACAATATGAATTTAACACTATAGCAAACTGAGATCAAAATAATGCTAAAACTCTCATATGAGATACCTTTTTGTATTAGGTCACATACACTAGCTATTGACAAAGAATTTCTAAGAATTACACAATGGCTGTCAGAGGGAAGAGATACTTTTGTTACAATGTTCTAATACTGGCACTTTTCTGGATTCAATGATAATACATAATTAGTTCAGCAGAATGTATAAAACCATTATTTCAAGATTCAGAAATAAAATGCTTATTTTCAGAAATACATACTTATGTTCAGCACAGACACCAAGGCAGGTCTGACACATCTCACATGTTGGCCCTTGGAATTTGGGATCTGTACATTTACAGACACCACATTCACAGATGCCCCGTCCATTGCAGATCTGTCCATTTGTGGCCATGCATGAAGTTGTATCCAAAGAACAGTCACAGGCACTCCCAGTGTAGTTTGGGTTGCATTCACACACACGACACTTGCAAACACCATTTCCTGAAATTAAAAGTAATGTAACTCTAAACTCTGGTGAAAATAGAAAATCACAACTTTGATTTAAAAGTACAAAGTATTAGCAGGGATTAAGTTTTCAAAAGGATGAATGACTACACTGGTACTGTCATCCTGTCTTCTACTTACTCAACACTTAGTTTTTGGTATGACATGGGATTACATATTTATAAGCATTTTTAGACTCTTTTCTCACCTCCACAAATTAAGCCATTGGACCGATCACAGTTGAAATTATCACACTCGCAGAACTTGCCAGAATAAATTTCATTTGTATTGTCCCTCTTCCTGCAGACACACTGTCCACAGACACATTCTCCATTGTTACTACAGATTTCTGAGCTGTTCTCTTTCCTGCAGTAAGCATCCATGTCTTCACTGTTAACTTCATCTGTGCTGCATTCACAGTGTCTACCCACACGTCCCTCATTGCACCTAAACATTCCAAAATTTAAAAATTAAGTCACACTGTTAAAGGCCAAGAGAGGCACACACACTGTATAATCTCCTCAAATAACACACATATGACATTCATGGCATCTGTGTCACAAAAATGTGTACCTGTTTAATTCACACAAAATATATTTAATGTCCTAGGGGGGAAATCTTTATTCTTCACAGTAATCACTTTCATCAAGATGAAAACATATTCTAGGTGAAAAGAACTTTTGGGACAATAAATTAACTTTTATAAGTATAAAAATAAATACCTATAATAGGTTACATATATTTTCAAATGATATGTAAATGCTGTTTACTTTAAACACTAGATATAATGGTGATGTAAAATCATGGTTTAATTGTTGATTTGTAAAAATACAATAAAAGCACATCTAAAGTCTATGGAGTTATTTTAAGGACACCCAATGATCACTCAGTCACTGCGTACTCTAAAAAGAAAGAAACAGCAAAATATTTTCAAGATTGTGTTTTTGGTTAAATGACATTTTAGTAAAAGCTGATATATAGGACTTGAATAATACTTATGTAATACAGAAAATAAAAGTAACATTTTTATTATTATTTAGAACAGACATTTAATAACTGATAAAATACTTTTACTCCTCACTTATCAAAGACCTTGTCATCCAATATTTCTCATTTCTACAATAATAAAAACATCTACTATTTTTTTGCATTAACAACTCATGTCTGCCAGTAAATGAATACCAATGTGCAAGATGACAGTTATGCTGACTGTGATGGTTAAGGGTCTGTGCCAACCTGGCTGGTCCATGATCCAAGGACTTTGGCAGTTAGGTCATGACATAATATGGTTGTTGTGCAATCCTTTATTTTCACATAATGGCAATTTTTGCCTATCAACCTGGTCTTTGGCATCTACCATACTGATAATTTTCCTACTAAACCTAAGGATTCAGGGCTGATATCTACATTAAAACTACTCTTACTCTTGGCTTTTCTTTTAAAAAAAATAAATCAGAATATATTAAATTTTATTTTTTCACCATAAAGTGTGAAAATTTAAAGTAACTTGGCTAATGTTTATAGCAGAGACTATATTCTGAATATAATTTAGTCTTTTTCATTTTATAAAATATATTTTTATAAAAAAATTATTCCTAGTCAGAACTACAAGATGTTGAAGGTAAACATCCTTTATTGTTTCCCAAATGTTTTTCTAAAACATTTTACTACCAACATAATCCCTATAAATGTATTTAATTCTAGAAAATTCAGATTGGCTCTCTGTGAGAGAGAGAAAACCAAGTGTTGCTTTAACTCTTAGATAAATATGCCTGATACGCAGCTAGAGAAGCTTTTATTTTTAGACTACAGGGTAGTCTTTCTAAAAGTAACTAGAAGGACTTTTTATAAACATCATATACATAATCAATGAAGCTGATCTTGGAAGTTTTTTTAGATTAGGGTGGGCAATACTCACCGGAACAACTAATTTTATGTGCTCCAAGTAGAGAGATGTTCTTGGGATGTGTCAAAACATTGTCTGCAAACAATTTTCCAAGACAACACCTGTCCTTTTCCAGCAACCCCAGCTTACCTGCAAGCTCCACACTCAAATGTCCCATTTCCTTCATGACACTTTGGACTTTTAGGGATACCGTCATTCTGGCATTCACATTCACAGATGAACTGAAGACCAATCTCCACCTCTTCAGTGAAACCCAGAGGCTTAATTTTAATAGTTTCTGAAGTTTTGGTTGGACATTTATTTGAAGTTATGCTAATTTCAAATTTAACCTTACCAAAAAAAAAAGAAACCAATTAAATTAATAATTAGGCAATTTAAATCTACTAGTCAATAATTTTTTTTAATTTAATATTTTTCAGTTCTACAAACCAGCAATCTTTTTCTTCAGAAAATACTTGTATAACATACCTCATCTCCAATGGAAATATTGGAGCATTTTCTTCCATTTTCCCCTGTTCCGTTCACTCCATTTTTGCAGTAAGATTTATAATTTATTGTTACTCCTTCTGGCAATTTGCTGTTTTCCAAAATGACTTCTGAGGAAAGGGACTAAAAGAAATACTAATTATGCAAAGAAAAATCCAGCTAAGTAGTGTTGTTGTTGTTGTGTACCACAGAGTTGGAACAGACGCACAGCTGACCCTTCGCCAGGTTTTCAGAAGCAGTTATTAACACGGGAGGAGATTGCCCATCCTTCTCCTACAGAACAGCTGGTGGCCTCGAACCACATGCCTTCAGGATTGCAGCATAGCTTCTTTCCACTAGGCCACCAGAGCTCCCTTACTGTCAAATAAGTTTACCACATAAAAGCAATGGCTAAAATAAACTGTTAAAAAATTAATTAAATATGCAAGCCAAGTCCTAAACTCAGAACCCCAAAAAAAAGACTCCAATCAGTAAGGAGCAAATTTTGAAAAGAATATGAATAACTGAAATAGTAGAAGTATTTTTATTTTAATTATTGTTATAACATGTACAATATTTGATATTCATTTTATGGAATTGCAAGAGCTCAGATCAAATCTGTTTTTCCTTAGTAGGCAGCACAGCTTTCCTCTTATTCTACCCCTTCTAGCTAATTAGAAACTAGGATAAGTGAACTAATATGAGAACAATTCTGCTTAAAAGTCACTGTAGCCTTAGTTCAAAACTTAAAACAAACAAAAACCATCCAGGTAGAAAGGAAATATAGTTCCTGAGTACAGCAAAGGTTGAGACACTTTACTGTTAATCAAAAAGTTGTCAACTTTGAAGTACATCAGATGAAAAGTCTGGCAATCTACTTCACCAAACCAGCCACTGAAAACCCAATGGGATACAGCTGTTCTCACAAACTGGGGTGGGAGAGAGTGGTTATCACCATGAGTCAGAATGTCTTAGCAGAAACAGATTTTAAGCTAAAGTGCTTATTCTGAGTATCAAGATTGTCAGAAGAAAAAAGGTTACAGTGGCAATCTATCTTCAATTCACACTCCAAAAAAGATAAGTTGCTGTTGTTATGTACCATCAAGTCAGAACTGACCCAAGAGTAAGTACTAAATTAACAGCCTCAAAAAAGGAAAAAAGAGCTATGGGGAAGTGATAGAACATCCTTGTAAAGTTTCTCTTCTCTCCCTCTCTGAGTCAGGTCATTCTATGACATTCTATAAATCTCACTGAAGGAAGGAAAAATACCTAAAATTTAATCTGTCAGAGTCTGAGGTAGTGGGGGTGATATATGCAAAACTGAATAACTAGCATATTACAAAAATGCCTTCATATTATTTAAAATTAGTATTAATGTGTAGTGGAACTCTCAAGTCTTAGGAGTAACAGTGTCTCTTTAATCTCAGCTCAAGTTCTACATTTGAAAGAAAAAACCAAAAATATTTAAAAAAATTAATGTCATATATATTTTATATGATGTATGTGTGCATCTCTCTTTAGAAAAGATAACTGGACTTTCAAATAAGTAGCAAAGGGGCAAAAAAAATAAATGCTTTTCTAGAAAAGTTTATCAAAATGAAAAATTCTCCAAAGAAAGATGAACACTGGGGGAATCTTATAAATCTAAGCATAAGTTATGTTTTCCATTTGCTTTACAATGAAACCTAACACCTAAGAAAGAAATATACTTGGAAATTTTTTTGACACATCTTTATATTTTTGCTTTGTGAAAACTACAAAAATAATGATGCTTTTCTAAGATAGTATAAGAGTTTCTATATTATTATAGAGCACAACTGTGCTCCACTGTGCAGAAAAGAAGTTTTCATTTCCTGGACCAGCAAGCAGATTCCAACAGGGTATTGTCCCAAACTAATCTCTATTGAAAATGTACTCACATTGTATGCATCGATGATCAGCTGAATTACATTGCTTGAATTTGCAGATAATGTTCCTACTGCCGATTTAGGAATCAAATTTTTTAGTTCCTGTAATCCAAAGATAAAAGATGCAAAATATAAATATTATTTATTTACATATTTGCTTAACTAGTTAGACTCTATATGAATTCAAATATTCTTTAAATATTTGTTCCTATATATTTTCTACATAACTTCAGGACTTTCAAACCTAAAAAGATAAATTTTTAACACTAGTTTTAAAAGTTGTGATTAAAAATTAATTTAAGTACAAACCTTTACCTACAGTGATAAAGAAAAAAAGATGAAAATTGTTAAAAATGAAAAATGAAAGAGGGAACTGAATAAAAATGCAAAAAATTATGGCACAATATTATGAACAACTCTACGGCAAAAACTTACAGAACAGAAATGAGATGGGCAAATTTTTAGAAGTATAAAAACTACTCAAACTGACTCAAGATGAAATAGAAAGTATCAAGACACACTTAACAAGTGAAGAGTTCCAATTCTGAAAACATTCCAGTAACAACAAAAAAATTCTGGACTAGAAGGTTTACTGGGAGATTCTACGAAAACATTTTGAAATTAATTGACATCAATACTACTTAAGTTCCTTCAAAATTTAGAGAATGAAGGTATATCCCTCCTATCCATTTTAAGCAGCTCAGATGGCAAAAATTGACAAAGACAAAAGAAAGAAAACTGTAAGTGATCTCTTATGGATACAGATGTAACAATTAAAAACCATGAAAAGATAAGCTATCAACTGGTAGACTATATCTGGAAACTAGACATCTGATAAACCAAAGTTTATTAATAATTACTGGGGTTGTGCTGGTGTGGTTATGGGGGAAATGGATGGTCAAAGGTGAGGGAAAAAGCATTGATTGAGGGCTACACAGTCAGTAACTGTAATTGCTGTCAGTAAATTGTTTAGTTGAAATGACAAAAGTTGTGTGACAGACATATTTACAACAACAAAAGAAAAAAGAGCTGGTACTGAGGCTGCTATGTACACCAAAGACCCCACGAGATCTGACTTCCCTGGTTTAGAGGGCTAGGGCCATGGTTTCATAACCATCTGTATTCACTGATCTTTGAAAGCTTGCAGGTGGCCATCAAAGGCAAAACAAATGAACTCCATTCACTTGGAGCAAAAGAGAAAGGCAAGCCAACATGTTTTAACATGTGGCTAAGTGCCTCTAAGAATAACTGCCATGAGATCAGCACTGGATTGTGTCTGATTTATGGTAAAAATACTGTAGAAAATGACTGATCAAAAGATGGAACATGTTCCTGCTCAAAAGGAAGGAAGTACAGAAAGAATTTCAAATTTTCATGGACTCCAGACTTTCAGGAGCCATGGAAGGTAGTCAATACCTGACACTATTGCTCTGACACAGGCTATAATTAATCTTTAAGCCGTAAATAAAAAATATCTAAAATACCTAAAACTTTAATTCTGGTTCAGGCTTAATTAAACCTTAAGCTTTAAATGAAAATTATCCTCTGAAGTCTTAAAACTAACAGTTTAGATATACTAGTAAAAAATATTTGACTTAAGAATTTTGCTTTTTTTAGGACTTAGCTATAATGGAGGTCAAACTTGTACAATAAATAAGTTTATTAATGAGGGAGGAACAACTCAGAAAAGGAAGGTGAAAAGGTACATTAAAGAATATAATCAATGTCACTAAACAGTACATAAACTGATCTGCCATATGTTTTGCTGTGTGTATTTGAGAAAAACAACGGAGGAAAAAATATGAGCAATTTTTATAAAATTTAGTCTAACTAATAGTACTCTGCTACTTTTCAAATCAAACTTTTAATTTTGCTTCTAATAACTGAAAAAAAAGTTATAAAATTATATTCTTCTTTTATTTCATACATACTTTACCTTATAAACTGGCTGAAATTCTTCAGTAACTGCAAAAATTGTCTGAATGTTATTTTCACTGAGCTTCTGAACAAGATGAGCAATAGAAGGATAATCCTAAAAAAATTAAGTAGAATTTAATATGTAACTATATTTCCCAATCTATACCAGTTCTCTCAGTATGTTGTTGTTGTTGTTATGTGCCGTCGAGTCGCTTGCGACTCATAGCGACCCTATGTACAATAGCTCTAAACTCCGCTCTGTCCTGTGCCAATTGCAAATAATGATTTGTATATAATTAGACTGCACAAGATCACTCTGAAATAAAAGTGTTAAATATAAGTAACTGGAGTAATGTGTACACAAACGAAGTTGCTAGAAACAAGTATCTATATGTACACACACACACACACACATATATAAAATGCAAGAACAATGATAATTAAAGAATTGCTTGTAAAGGCTGGTTGTATGAGAGCTTTGGTGGCCTAGTGGTAAGAAGTTATGCTGCAATTCGAAACACACACAGTTCAAATCTACCAGCTGCTCTGAGAGAGGATGGGTACTCTCCTATGCAATTTACTGGAGAGTCAGCTATGGGTTAGTTCTGATGTGACAGCATAAAACAGTGACAAAAAATGTTGTATAACTATCACTTTAAAAGCAAAACAAGGTTCAACAAGGATTTCTTCTATAATTGAAATAATTTGTCAGTCTATGTTCAATAAAGCCAATGTCTACCTATAAAAGTCAGTATGTTGTTGCTATTTGCCATCGATCTGCAAAAGACTCATAGCTGACCCTCCAGTGGGTTTTCAGAGGCAGTAAATCACATGAGAGAAGATTACCCATCCTTCTCCAACAGAGCAGTTGGTGGATTCAAACTACATACTTGGGGATTGCAAGGCAGCTTTTTACCACTAAGCTACCAGACCTCCAAAAAGTCAATGTAGAATAAGATAGAGTGTAAGACTATAGAGATTATGTTTAGAAAATGGTCCATGTAATTGACAGGATATAGCCCGGGGTAGAGGCACATGATAAAATGCTGCCCTTGAAGTAGTGCCTTTCACCCCAGTGAGAGGCCCTTCTCTATGGGGAAGGAAGTACGCAAAAAGCCACAACTTTAGAAACAGCAATACTAGCCTTCCTGCACACTGGGTTAGGGCCATAATTACCAAAATAACAAAACCCCAAACCCTGAAAACCCACAAGCCAGTCCCACAATGCTTTAAAACTCAATGCAAACCCATTCAATAAGAAATTAAGCACTTACATAATAATGGCTCATTGTGTACACATCATTCTCCAGGTGACACTGTCCATCATTTGGTAAAACAATGCCACCCAGTTTCCCATCTCCAGCAAAGTGAAAGCCAGCATCCGTGGAAAACACCAGCAGCCGTGTAACATTCCTCCAACCAATCAATGACTTGGGGGGGGTGGGGAAGATATCCATTTTAAAACACTATTTACAAAATATTACACATAAATCTTTACATTTCCTTACATTTTTATGCCATAGTAACTAATCTCTAACTGTACCGTCTTTACTTTTTTTAAACAATGTTAATTACGCTCATAAAAGTAGAGAGCCCACTTAATGAAGCTTCTCCAAACCACCGCGCGTAACTAACTTTATCTGAGTGGTCATTACTCTATGCTCTTTAAAAACTGTTCTTTTTTAAAAATCAATATGTATGCTCCCCATTTCTGCTTGCAGAAAGTGAAGAAAATGTAAACCATTCAGTGGAGAAGATAAAAGACTAAAGCTTTCTATATGGGTTACATCTCAGTATCAAGGAAACAAAAATACTCACTACTGGGCTCAAAAGCAACATCATGATGCTGCTGTTATTGTTAGGTGCCACTGAGTTGAGTATGACTCACAGCGGTCCTATAAACAAAAGATCTGAACCCTGTTCTATCCTGCGTCATCCTCACAATTTCTAACACACAACAGCTCACGCAGCAGTCACCATGTCAATCCACCAGGTTGGGGGTTTTCCTCTCCTTCACTGACCCTCCACCATTCCCAGCATCATGTCCCTCTCCAAGGAATAGCTCCTCCTAGCAACATGCCCAAAGTATGTGAGGTGAAGCCTCATCATTCTTGCCTCCAAAGAGCACTCTGGTTGCACCCTCTCTAAGACATATCTCCAAGACATTTCTTTTGGCTATCCATGGGATGTTCAGTGCTCTTCTCCAACACCATAATTCAAAGGCATCAATTCTTCTGTCAACTCTATTCATTGTCCAGCTCTCAGATGCATAGCAAGTGATCAGAACGACCATGGCCTGAATTAGATGTACCTTAGTCCTCAAAATGACATCATTACTCCTCAATAATCTGGAAAGGTCCCTAACTACAGATTTTGCCAGTACAATGCATCTTCTTATTTCCTGACTGCTGGTACTAAAGGTGTTAATTGTGGATCCAAGTAAGACAAAGCCGTTGACAGTTTCAGTCTTCTCTGCATTCATCATGATGCTGCCTTTTGGTCCAGTGGTAAGAATCTTTGTTTTCTTGACATTGAGATGCAATCCATACTGAAGGCTGCATTCATTGATCTTTGGCAAGAAGTGCTTCAAGTCCTCCTCACTTTCAGCAAGTAAGGTATGATCATGATAGATGGAGACTGATATTGCAAACTATTTTATTTTACTTATAATCTACAATCAACATTCATGACAGCAGTAGTCAAGAAATCAAAAGATGCTTTGCACTGGGCAAATATGTTGTCAAGGACCTACTTAAAGTGCTAAAGAGTAAGGGTGTTTTCAAGATTACAGTGCACCTGACTCAAGCTATAGGATTTTCAATTGCTTCTTATGGCTGTAAAATAAGTAATTCTTACAATGAGTAAGAATGATAGAAGAACTGATGACTTTCAATTGTGGTTTGGTAAAGAGTACTACCTACCTATGGAATGCCAAAAGAACAAATGAATCTATCTTAGAGCAAGTGCAACCAGGGTTTTCCTTACAGGAGATGATGGTTAAAATCTCATTTAACATACTTTGGGCATGCTGTCAGAGAATGCTAGTTCTTACAGAAAGACATTATGCTAGGAAAAATAGAGGGACAGTGAAAAACAATAAGACCCTCAGTGAAATGGGCATGAGACTTGAATAATGGGCTTGAGCATGGCAGATACCATGATGGTACAGGGTAAGAAGGTTTCAATCTGTTGTTCACAGACTGCCATCAGGTATAGACAACTCAGTGGTACCTAATAAAAACAGTAATATGTTCCCTGTTAGGTTGTAAGCAATCCATGTGAACAGGCCCACATCTGTTTTTGTTTTTATACATCACTGCATCAAGCACTGTACTACTTTGTAGGAAATTAATGCACTTACCCCACATACTGCAACTTGCATGATTGCATCAAAACCACCTTCTGGAGAATCCAAATTTCCAGATATGCGCTGTTTACCAACAAGTTCATTAAATACTTCTCCTTTATCAGTAAGACTAAGAACATTTTTGTAGCTAAAGGGGCTTGTACAGTTCTGTTCACTTGTGCAAGGATTCCTGAGTTTAGCCGGTGTTGTACTAATATAAGGCATCACAGTTTTCTCCACAAATGAGCCAAACCCTATGAAGAAAAATGCATTTATTTACGTCATACATATAAACTTTCAGTTTAAAAAAAATAAATATGTCACATATGTCAGTCAATGTCAATCTTACATCTAGTAGAAAATTGTCTAAAAATAATTTACATTCCTTTTCCTAATGTTGTTGTTGACTGCTTTCAAATCGAGCACAACTCATAGCAACCCTATGAACAAAAGGTCTGAAGCCCCTCTACAACTACTGACATTTATCAAAGTTCATAGAGTTTCAGGAGGCATGTTGTTTAGAAAGTGGATGCCACTCATAACTCTTAATAACTGCTTGTTAAATTAATGAATGAATGGGTGGAATAATCATATAAGCAAATAAATACATATTTTTGAATTTTTCCAATTTCCATTAGACTTAAATTATCCTTACTGAATGTGAAAGAATTTTAAGCAAGTATAATTCTATTTGTTAAATGTGTTCCAGCTAAAACAAAGCTTTTTTGAAAAGTAGTTTTTGATCCTCAAAAATAAAAACTATCAAATTTTTCCAATACTGTTTTTAAACCTCTGTTAGCCTAGAAATGGGCCGGGGGGGGGGGGCGGAAGTGGGGAGGAATCGGAAAGGAGGTTAAGGTGAAGATGCATGAAATGTAACAAAGAAGATCTAAAAAGGAGATCATTACCAAATGGAGGATCCAGATCTAAACTAGATCAAGTTGTACAAGTGTTTCATGTCAGTTAGTAGTGAAGTAGAATGTGAGTGCTCGATATGTGTTTATAAAATAAATTAACAACTGTAACTTAATTCCTATGAAAACAAACCTGCATTTCATGATCTGTATGGCACTGTTGTTGTTATGTGTTGTCAAGTCAAACTGACATACATATAGGTGACCCACTAACAGGTTTTCAGAGGAAGTAAATCACACAGGAGGTGACTGCTCATCTGTCTTAAGTAAGATGGCATCACAGACAACGAAAGACTAGGACACAAACTACAAGTGTATGAGGAAGAAGCAAATCCTTCTCAGAAACAAAAGGTTAAAGACTAGTCTATTTACCTCCTAAGAATATTATGAAAAACAAAGGAGGAAAATATAATAAGACTTTGAGAACTGCCAAACCTTAAACAAAGGAGAATTATTCATTTTCCTAATATTCCTACCAATTCTGAAGTCTGAAGTTATTCTCTTCATTTCATTCATGAGATCTGTTCCAAGACTTTTCACATTCTCCAAATCATCTTTCATTGAGTAAGAGAGGTCCATAAGGTAGTAGAGATCAATGGGATAGTCTTCAGCTCTCTTAAATTTTAATGTAAATGTCTGTGGTTCCCCTAATTAAACAGAAATGAGAAAATAAAACTGCTTTATCAAAAGTCAAAATCAAGTGATAATTCTAACACCACTATTATTGGAAGCCAAGGAAGGATTTACACGCAAATAAAATCTTATTATTGGAAGCCAAGGAAGGATTTACACGCAAATAAAATCTATCTTAGAGAGTTAATAGGAATGGGAAAGAAGGGAGTAGAGAGGAAAAACTGATTACTGAATAAATGGAAAGGCAATTATTTAATAAAGGGTTGAAAGAGAGAGAGAGAGAAAGCCCTCGAGTTGGAACTGACACAGCTACCCTCCAACAGGTTTTCAGAGGCTATAATAACATAGGAGGAGATTTCCTATCTTTACGCCATAGACATCTGGTGGATTCAAACCATCTGGCTTCAGGCTGGCAGTGCAAATTCTTATAACTAGGATACTAGAGCTCTCCAAATGGTTGATTAGACATGGTAATTAATTAATTAATCACATTAAACAATGGTAATGAATGCTAAAACAAAATAGCTATGAATAATTATATGAAAAGCTACTAGAAATACTTGTAAACCATCACAGAAATAAAAAGTAAAATTAAATACAACAAAAAAAGCCAATGAGAAAAACTAAATGACTAAGAATTTCATATTAAACACAAAATATGTGAAGTGTCATATTAAAAAAAAGTAGAGACCTCTACACATTACTCTCTCTCTCTCTGGCATTCAGTCAGGTCTAACTCATAGCTGGTTCTCCAGTGAGTTTCCAAGTCTATAAATTGCACAAGAGGAGACTGCTCATCTCTCTCATATCGGGTGGCTGGATTCCAACCACCAGAAAGACACAGTCTGTGAGTTCTTAGGCTAAGTCTTTATGGACTACATATACCAACAGAGCTCCCTATAACTCTAATAGACCAATAAATACTTGCAAACTAGAACTGACAGTTACAAAACTGAAGGACGTCCATCTCCAATTCACATAGGCTAAGACAATAAAGCAATCTATGATCAACCTCAACAGATGAAAGCAAACAGACTGAACACTATAAGATTTGAAGGGCAATGCAGGGTACAAATCATATCTTTAGAGATGAAGTTATAGTAGGACTCATAGTGATCCCATGAACAATAGCTCTGAACTCTTCATATCTAATACTATTCAGTATTTACTATTTAATATTATTCTAAATAAACATGGCACAAATTGAGTAAGAAATTTTTTCAATGTAATCTATACTTTAGAGCATCTGTGCATAGGATAATAAGATGACAGAAAGCTCACTGAACTCATGAAACACTACATACATGAGTGAGTCTGGATGACATGCTGAGTGAAATTAACTCCGTAACAAAAGGAAAAATACCGCATAAGATCGCTGTTACAAGAACAGGATGGTCACTGGGTGGGTGGGGGGGGAGTGTCAGGTGGGGGCTGTTGATGAGGAGAGCAGGAAAACAACAGGTAGATAATTCTTTGTATTGCAACAGGTAAAGGGAAGGTCAATCTGAAATGAATAGATGAGCAGACATTATGTTCACTGCAGATAATAATCAGACACAGGGCATACACTATGGATGGAATGGAGGTGGGGAGAAGAAAAGATAAAAATAAACAGAGAAGGTAGATGACAGGAATAACAATACACAGTAAGGGTTTGCTTAGACATTGTAATAAGTTAACTGCATCAATCAATGGTAATTAATATTTATGAATGGATGTCTAAAAAAACCCAATGTGATTTGTAAACTTTCACTCACATAAAACGGATTAAAAAAACAAACAAACAAAAAAACCCCACCACAAAAACTCAGGGAGAAATGAAGTCATTATTAGGGTTATATTTCCATACCTGATCTTAACTGCAAAACCAAATGCTGTGGCTGAATCTGAGTAATATCTTCTGGCTGGAGCTTCTCTGCTGTACCTTTGCTACGATTTGTTACATTTTTATTTTTTTTTATCTCTTTGGAGCCTCTAGGGTTTTCTATGTCATTTGGATGGCAACCTTTTTTTTTCAAAGCTTCTAAATCATCACATCTAGCAGAGGTAGGCATTCCTTCTTGTAAAAATGTCTAAATGACATATAAAAAAATACAGGTTAAAATTTCAAAAAGTATAATGATCAAAGCTTTTACATAACCATCATTTCAAAGTAAAACAACACCTGAAGTATCTAATAGACTTTATTCCTAATTTTAAAGTATACCTTCATCCACACCACAGTAAGTATTCTTGTTTAAAAAGAAGTAAAATCCTTTTCTAGAAAGTATTTCCAGGGCTGACTTTAATGTCATGCTTTCTTCTAATTCAGAATATCTTACCAAAATAAATTTTTTCCATGAAATCACTTATTCAACATGGTTCATTGCCACGAATAACACATTGCTGCTACAGTTGCCATCAAGTCAATTACAACTTATAGTGACCCCATCCTTTGCCATACTCACAACTGCTGCCATGCTCAAGCCCTGCGTTGCAGTCACTGTGTTAATCCTCCTTGTTGAGGTTCCAACAACATATATGCCTTAATATTTTTAAAGTCTCTCATATTGTACTCTCCATTACCATAGCATGAGCAAGTCAATGTTTAGAGAAAGCACATTAGAATAAAATGTAAAAAGAACAATGCACCTAAAAGCATTTTGTTTAAAAAGATAATAAAGCACATTCAGAATAAAGTTCTAAAAGAATTATTCATTATAGTGCTTTTTAAAAAATTTTTTAAAAAAATTTAGCCTAGATTCGACCCAAAATCTGTAATTTTGACGAAAAACGTTTAAGCCTTAGCTATTAATAAACATTTAAAAGTATATTTTTGAAAGATGATACAGTAAATAATTATATGACAAT
>NW_006399823.1:16031841-16041942 GCF_000299155.1 Elephantulus edwardii | reverse complement strand
GTGAGATGATATCTCATGGTTGTCTTGATTTGCATCTCAAAGAGAAAAAGATTTTAACGAATAATTATGTCTTGAACATAGAATTTCCAGTAATGACAGAAATTTAAAATGGACTCGATACCTCAAATAACTAAGATGGAAGAAAAATGTTATGACTGCACAAGTGCCTTCATGAAAACAAAAGCATAGCTATGACATCAGGGTTGGTTTAAGACTGAGAAAAACTGAATAAACTATGTATACTGCATTGAGACAGATAAGGGAGAGAACAGTTTAAAAGCAATATATGATAGGGTATTATGGTTATCACACGAGTCCAGAATTAAGGTTGTATAGTGGAGTCTATTCGGGGCGGTGGGGGGATAGTATACCAATGAAAGAATTTTACTTTTCAAAGAGTGGAGCAAACTGGGGGGAAGGGGCCGGCAGGGAGAAAAGTGCAACAACGAATGAATGGAAATCCAAAATCTCTGTAAATGTTCATTAAAATTAATAAAATAAAATTTTAAAAAAATTTAAAGAGAATGTTCTGTGAGATTTGAGCATGGGGGGAAAATGGCATCAATACTGCATGTGCATGACCAGGAATCAGGGCCTGTTAACACCTCAAGAGTTCCTCTCTGAAATCTTCCTCCATTTCTGCAAGAGGCTATTTCCTAACCTGACTTAGGTGCTTTTCCCCTTTTCTCACTTTTTAAACGAAAAGGTAGAATATGAAAAAAACGCAAACAAAAATTTGCCAACTGAAAAAAAAATAAAACAACCAAAAACCACACCACACAAATCACACAAACTACTGTCAATGAATTATTTTAAGTAGGCATCTGTCACAGATATCCTTATAAATTATATGTTTAATTTGTAGATTTTATTTTTTTCTATCAGGCATAAAGAAAATGAAGGGTTGCCATTATTTGGAATCACTTTATGTTCAGTCATATTTAGTATTTGTTTCTTACCTATCACTTTCACAGTGCTTTATTAAACAGTAGGAAGTAAAGATAAATTTAAAAATAGAAAATATTATTTTTTTTCTGGTATACCGGTGGAGGGACAGTGCAGAAAGGGAAGGCCCTTTATGAGGGGGATTGATTCAGTGACTGGGATAATCGGGATGGGAGTGTCAGAAACAGTGCGACTGGCACAGGACAGAGCAGAGTTTAGGGCTGTTGTACATAGGGGTCGCTATGAGTCACAAGAGACTCGATGGCACATAACAACAACATACTGGTTTGGTGTTAGCCCTATAGCTGGCGCTTTTTTTTTTAGCCATTATAATTAGCCACCTCTCATCTCCAGCTACCTTAACTGCAGACACATGAAATTGCAAATCACTAAGAGCTGTGGGACTAGGAGAAAAGAAAGAGCACTACTTAGGAAGTGCGCAGGAAAGTGAGCAAGGCCTGTTGTAGTGGCAAGACCCTGGTGAGAACAAGACCCTGGTGGTGGAAAGACTGTGGCACCATGGAAAACGGACCTGAGGCTTCTTGCATATATGCTGGCCACAGTTAAAGGTATGATTGTTCTTGCCAGTTGTTTGAAGGATAAGCTGACTGATAACTGCTCTGACTGAGCCAAACCCTGCCGAATGACTCGGATTTGATTGCTGAACTGAAACCTGTACCTACATTGTGAAATATTCTTTGCTTCCTCCACTCATTTCCCTAATAAATCCCTTTGTTGGTACCGTAACTGTGAGTCTATGAGTCTGCAATGAATAAACTAACCTCTTGCTGTTGATGCGGCTCTAGACTGCCATGGGGCTGGGTTACAGGCTCTTTATCTGCTTTCTGCTCTGGGGCAGAGCTATTCTTACTCCCTCTGGCCCTTTCAGAAAGATGCTCATAGCCCTGTGCCCCTATGGCCTATTTTCTCCTCTACTGGTCTTTGTTTCTTACTTACCAGTTCCACAGGAATTATAAAACAATATTAAGTAAAGATAAATTTTAAAAATGCTCTTTTTTCAGTTATATTGGTTTGCATACAAAATTCATATACACTTTTTCATTCATATATATTGTGTTTTATACAATTAATCACCATTAATCTAAGCTCACTCTTACCTCATAATTTCTGGTCAATCACTCGATCTTTCAATTCCTTCACACACACACACACACACACACGTTCCCTCCACTCACCTAACTCTGCAACCCCATATTTTCCCCCTCCCACTCACAGTCCCTCTCCCTTCCCCCTTTAGACAGACCTCTGTACACATCCTGCCAATTATCTTTCTATTCCTACAGTAATGGTCTTATACAGTATTTTTCCTTATGAGACTGAGTTCACTCAGCATAATGACCTCTAACTTCTATCATGCTACACAGTATTTTTTTTCAAACAGTTATCAGAGTAGTTTTGTGCTTCCTTTAAAAATACAACTATGAACTCTTTCAGTCGTATCTTTAAAGGAAGCATAAAACACATCCTGACAAGCATACATATACCAACCATTGAAATAATTGGGAAGGAAAACCAAAGGCCAGATAGTTCAAAGTCACCCAAGATACCACCAAATTGGTGGATTCTCATGAATCATATAATCCCAAATATAAGCTGATCCAGAAAACTTTAAAATTACAATCCAAAACCAAATAAAATTCCAGTAAACATATTCCTATCCCCCAAAAGACTCAGACACTCAATACTGAGGCTGACTCAGAACTGACTCAATGGCAGTAGGTTAAATACATTCAATACATTCAAGCAGCATTCAATAATTAAACTCTAAAACATCAAGACCGTATGATTTAATCTTTCTTCTTCAAAAAAAGGGAAATCTGAAACCATCTAAAACTAAAGGCCTGGTGTTTTACAGAAGTTGTCCAGTAAAAATATCATTTCAACTATGAATATAAGCTACATAAACAGTTTAAATTTTTCTAACAGCCAGTCACATATTAAAAATTTAGCTAAAACATAATTTTAACATGGAAACAATTTTTGTAACTGTACTGAGTTTTATAATAGTATTTAATTTTCAAATTTTGATATGCATTTGAGATTTATAGCAATTCTCAATTTGGACCATCTACATTTCAACCAGCCACATGTACACATGACTGACTAGAGAGCTACCATGTTGAACAGCTTTAGAGCATCAGTGTTTACACACTAAAAGAAGAAACCAAAAACACTGTTTTTGCCACTGATTTCAACTCATAGGGATCCAGAAAGGGAAAACTAGAATCATCAATAGGGTTTTATGACTGTAATCTATACAAAGCAGACTGTCACATTCATTTTTCTCCCACAGAGTGGACATCTTTTGGTCAGCACCTGAGTGTTTAACCACTACACTACTAGGCTTTACATTTTACACAGTTAACAGTTAATCATTTAACACTGTTTCAAGTTCTCAAGTGAAAATTCTTATCTGGTACTTTCCAAGGATAAAGCATTGGAATTATTATTAATTTAATCTTACTCACTGAGTTTGTGCACCAGCCACAATTTGGCCCTGCTTGTATACATTCTCCACATGATTTTGCATTTGCTTTTAAACATCTATTTTCATCTGTCAGGAAAAGAAATAAAAGACTGTTACTTTTGCATATTAAGAGGGAAAATAAAAAATCAGCATCACAATGACAAGCAATGCGATATACATGAATATTAAGTATGAAGACTTTAAACCTAAACACTCGAACTCACTGCACTGTGTGTGTGTTTATGTATGTTCCTTCCTTTTGCTAACTCAGCACCTTTCCAAAGATCATTACAAAGACAAAGGTGGAAGAGGGAGTTTGATGTGAGAAGAGACTGAATTTTGCACAAGAGCACCAAGAAGCCAAAGATAAGGGAAGAAATCAAGAAGTTAAGGAGCTGAACCAAAGATTTCAAAGGGCAGCTTGGGGAGACAAAGCAAAGTACTATAATGAAATGTGCAAAGAGGGAGAGCTGGAAAATCAAAAAGGTTGAACTTGCTCAGCATTTCTTAAGCTGAAAGTCTGAAGAACAAATTCAAGCCCCGAGTTGTAATACTTAAGGATGCTATGGGCAGAATACTAGGAAGCATCAAAGGAAGATGTAGGGAATACAGAGTAACTGTATCAAAAAGTACTGGCCGACATAGAAGTATTTCATGAAACAACTTATGTTCAAGAGGCAATGATGATGAAGGAGGAAGTTCAAGCTGCTCTAAGGGAACTGGAAAAAAACAAGGCCTCAGGAATTGACAGCATACTAAATGACTATGTCAACAAACAGATGCAGCCCTGAAGTGCTCACTTGGCTATACCAAGAAATCTGGAGGACAACTACCTGGCCAACTGACTGGAAGTGATCCATATTTATTCCCATTCCAAAAAAGGGGTTCCAACAGAGTATGGAAATTATAGAAAAATATTACACACAAGTAAAATTCTGCCAAAGATTATCCAAAAGCTTCTGGAACAACCAGAGAGAACTACCAGAAATACAGGCTGGGTTTAGAAGAGGTTATAGCACTAGGGACATCACTGCCAATGTCAGATGGATCTTGGCCAAAAGTAGACTACTAGAGGAATGTCTATCTGTATTTTACTGACCATGCAAAGGCATTTGACTATGTGGATCACAACAAACTGTAGCTAACCTTGAGAAGAATGGGAATCCCAGAACACCTGAGAGTGCTCACGTAAAAGCTATACTTGGACCAAGAGGCAGTCTTCAGAACAAAGCAAGAAAACACTGCATGGTTCAAAATAAAAAAAGAAGTACATCAGGGATGTATCTTCTCTCCATACTTTTTCAATCTGTATGCAAAGCAGATCATACAAAAGGCTGGACTTTATGAGGAAGAATCTGGCATTAATCTTGGAGGAAGACTCATCAACAACTTGCATTACACAGATGACACAACCTTACTGAAACTGAGGAGAGTCTGACGCATTTACTTCAGAGAGTCAAGGATATTGATCATAAATCCAACTAAGATGAAATCATTGACAATTCCAAGAATCTGTGCTGCAATCCTGAACGGACGTGGTTCAAAATCCATCAGCTACGCAGGAGAAGGATGGGCAATCTCCGCTGACAACCCGCCAGAGAGCCAGCTATGGGTTGATGTTGACGCTACAGTTCACCACCACCACCACAATCCTTTCTCTACCAAGTAAACTTACTACTGGCCTAGTAGAAAGAAACTTTTCTTGATGTTGAGATGTAATTCATAGCAAAGGCTGTAATCCTTTATCTTCTGCAAAAAGTGTTTCAAGTTCTCACTTTCAGCAAGCAAGGTTGTATCATCTGCATGTCGGCATCGTGTCATCTGCATAATGCAGGTGTCAATCAATCTTCCTCTAAGCCTACTGCAACCATGACATATACCCTTTCTGATTTTAAACCATGCAGTGTTTCCTTGTTCCATTCAGAAAGCAACTTCTTGGTCTAGGTACAGATTTAATATGAATACAATTAAGTGTTCTGGGATTTCCTTTCTTCTCAATGTTAATCATAGTTTGTTATGATCCACAGTCAAATGCTTCGGCATAGTCAATAAAACACAGATAGATAGTCTTTTGATAGTCTTTACTTTCAGCCAGAATCCATCTGACACCAGTAATGATATCTCTGGTGGTGGCATGGCCTTTCCTAAACTCAGCTAGAACTTCTGGTAGTTTTCTGGCAATATACTGTTCCAGCTGTTTGTCTGTAAGGCAACTGTCTTCCAAATATCCTGACACAGACTGATAAGTATGTTCAGGGTTGTATCTGTTACTTGAAAAATGTCAACTGGTATCCCATCTGTTTCTGAGACCTTATTTTTTTGCCAATGTCTTCAACACAACTTGAACTTCATCATTATCATTGGCTTTTGTTCATATGGTACTTCCTAAGATTTTTCACTGTCAACCAAATCTTTTTTTAGTACAGTGACTCTGTGTATTCCTTCCATCATGTGTTGATACTTCCTGGATCATTCCAGATTTTACCCATGGTACCTCTCAGTAATGCAACCTGAGGATTGAATTTGGCTTACAGGTCTTTCAGCTTGAAAAATGCTGAGCAAATTTGTCCCTTCTTGTTCTCTGACTCCAGCTCCTTGAACATTTTGTTATACTTTGTTTTGTCTTCTCAAGATGCTCTTTGACATCTATTCTTTTAACTTCAGCATCTTTTCTCTTTGTTTTAGCTTCTTTACACTCTAACACAATTTAGCAGTTTGTTCTAACAAACATTTTGGGGGGTTTTCTTTCTCCTCTGTCTCTGTAATGACCTTTTTGTTCTCTTCAAGGATGATATCCTTGATTCCATCCCACAGCTCCTCTGGTCTTCTATCACTGGTGATTAGAGACAAATAAAGAAGATGGATACAGAAAAAAAAAAAAAAAAAAAAGGGTACTTTGCAAAAAGCAAAGATGTACTAAAACAATAGTGAGCTCTAGTGGCTTACGGATAAGGAGTTGTGTTACCAACCTAATATAGTTCAAAACCACCAGCTGCAACATGGATGAAAGGTGGGCACTCTCTGCATGTTCGATGTACTGCCTCTGAAAACCCACTAGAGTGTCAGCAACGAGTTAATGCAGATTTGGCATCATTACACAACAACATTGAAACAATTAGTCCAAAGGAATAATGGGCCACATAACGCTTCACTCCACAACCTTGAGATCAGAAACAGTGTTTAGCTACCATTGCTAACAACTCTAAAAGGGATCATAGTAGAGACACTAGATAGAGTGAGGGAAAATGTTAACAAAATTTAAAAAATGTAAACAAGGCCATGGGGAGCTCTGGTGGCCTAGTGGCAAGGAGCTGTAACTACAATCCCAGAGGCGAACGGTTCGAATCCACCAGATGCTCTGCCGGGGAAGGAGGGACAATCTCCTCCTGTACCAGTCAGATCTGATTTGACGGTACACGCACACAAAAATAGTAAAATAAAATTTAAAAAAAAAAAATGTAAACAAGGCCAGTCTTCCTGCTCATCAGAGACTACTGAAACCTCCAACACTATGGCCCATAATCATCCTTTTAATTTTAAACAAAGCTCACTCCCATGGCTCAATTTTCAGTCAAACAATTGACAGGACTATACAGTGGACAAAACACCAGGAGGCACTCACTTTTCAGAAGAACCAACCATGTAGGGACCCAAGAGAAGCATTTGCCCAAGGACAAAGCCCTGATGCAGGAAGGGGTAAGACAGAAGAATTAGTGAAATTACAGAGAGAAAGTAGAGAAAGTGTGATTATATTATAAGTACTGTAATTAATGTATAAAACAAAATATGAATGAATGGTTGAACTTAATCTGTGTACTTTCAGTCTATGGATTTTTTCAATTTCCTTTACTCAGGTTATAATAAAAAGATACAGAAGGTGTTAAAAAGAGATAAAGGCTAAGTAGAAAAAATAAAAGAAATAAAAATAATAAAGCAGGGAAGGGAAATAGAGAAGGGAGCATACAATTATAAATATGATAAAGCAGGCCTCATTGAGAAGTTAACACAAGAGTCAAGAGGACAGGCTCGTACAGACCCCTGAGAGACAAATATTTTAGTCAAGGTCATGGTTACTGTATAAGGCAACTCGTCCCCATTGTCTCTTAACAAAAGCATGATGGGAGAGGGTAAGAAGACAAAAATCTGAGTCTAAAACAAAAGGCCTAGTGTTTTATAGAAGTTGTCTAATAAAAATATAATTTCAATCATGAAGATGAGCCACTATTTATACAGTTTTTTCTAGTAATCACACATTAAAAATACAATTAAAATAGTATCATTTCAATATGATACTATTTATCAATACTGAAATGGTATTATTTCAAATGCCTTGGGTGGCAGGGGTGAAGGGGAGCCTGAAAGTCATCTTAAAAATATTGTCTTTTAGTGAGGAGGACAGGAGGCAGTGCTGGGCTTTCAGGAACAGGCATGATCTGCCTTGAGTCATCCCTGGAATATAGCTTGTCAAAGAGTGGGGAAAAGTACTGAGACAAAAAGACAGGATTTTTTTTTTACCTGTTTGACCAAACACATAGCAAACTGAGCTGATCAGTCCAATCCAGAATATCAGTTGTAAATTCATCTGAAATGCAAAATGTACATCATTACGAAATAAAATAAGATACATTAAATAAAAAATGTTCCCACTTATTTTCTGTGAGTCCATAAACATAGTAATAAGTACAGTACCTCTTATCCCTCTCAAAGCCCCCAGGACATTTCCTCATTTTTCACTTACACAACTAAAACAATTTCCACAATAGGCTCCGTTCTTGCCTACATTCAAATCAAATAATTAGCATTTAGTTAACCACATTAAAAAAAAGAATTAATGCCAAGTATTTTATTTTTTTCATTCTTTTTTTTAGTGCTCATACTATAACCCTGCTTGTAGTCAACAGTGTTTACCAGTATTTAAAGGATGCATTACATTATATAAAAGAAGCCCTAGTGATAAGAGTTCTGGTGGCATAGTGATAGGAAGCTGTGCTGCCAACCTGCCAGCATACAGTTCAAATCCACCAGTTGCTCTGTGGGAGAAAGATGGGATATCTGATTTACAATTGCAAAAATCTGCTAGATGATTAACTGTAAGTTGGTCTTGACTCCATAGTATACAAGAAGAAGAAGTGATACAGTAAGTTGTGTGTTGGGCTGTTAATCCAACATCTGGCTGTTCAAGTCCTACCAGTGACTGAGGAAGAAAGATGGCAGTCTCCTCCCATAAAATTTACAGTCTCAGAAATCTAATAGTTTATAACTCAAATCAGACTCAATAGTAGTGGGTTAAGAAGTTCACACTGAGTAGGACTAGAGTCCATGGCAGTGAGTTAATACTAGCGGCAAAGTGGGCAAAGAATGTGGTGCAATGCTAACAGAAAAGTCAGCAGAGCCGTGGGAGAAAAATGACAACATACACTATAATTTAGCAGATATGATCAAAGATAGTTATAGTTCCTGGTTGCTGACTCTGTCCTTTCACTTGCCTACTGCTCTGGGCCTAGCTGTCAGTTAAGAGTTTTTCATAAAAATTGGTCCCTCTCCCAAGGAAAAAATATCACACACACACATACCTAAAAGTTATAACATTTTCAATTTTCTTAAATACATTTGAAAGTTGGACAACGAATAAAGATGACCAAAGAATCAATGCCTTTGAATTATGGTACTGGCAGAGTATTGAATATCCTATGGACTGTCAAAAGTCTTGGAGAAAGCACAACTAGGAAAATCTATCATGGAGAATGTACAACCACAATGCTCCTTAGAGGCAAGGATAGTGAAACTTTGTCTCACATACTTGAGCATGTAGTGAGGAGGGGCCAGGATTTAGAAAAAGACATTCTGGGAAAGGTAGATGTTTAACAAACAAATAAAAAAAGAAAGATCCTCAAGATGAGTGACACAGTGCCGGTAACAATAGGTTTGAGCAAAGCAGAGAACTTAATGATGGTGCAAGTTTGGACAACGCTCAGAATCCATTGTTCATAGGGTTACTATAAGTTGAAGTCTGCTCAAAAGGCACCTAATAATCCATTCATACACACACACACACACACACACACACAGAAGAAGAGAGCGCGAGAGAGCACAAAGTGTAATAATTTATCTTTACTAATAATCAAAGAAATATAAAACATGGAGTACCAGAGGAATGTCTACCAGTGTTTCATTGACTATGGAAAGGTATTTGACTGTATGGAGCACAAGCTGTGGCTAACTCTTAAGAATGAGAATTCTGGAACACTTGGTTGTGCTTATGCAAAACTTGTACTTGGACTAGAAGGCAGTCGTCAGAACAGAGCCAGAAAATACAGCAAGGTTCAGAATTGGGAAGGGTGTACACCAGGGATGTGTCCTGTCTCCATATCTTTTCAATCTATAAACCGATTGATGATCCGGGTGGCTGGGCTCCATGAGGAGAAATGTGGCATCAGGACTAGAGGAAGACTCATCTGCATTGGGCATGTTACACAGTCTTACTTGCTGAAACTGAGGAGGACCTGAAGCGCTTGCTGCAGAAGGTCAAGGACTGCAGCCTTTAATATGGATTGGAGCTCAATATCAAGAAAATGAAGATTCTCACCAATGGGCCAATTGGCAGAATCATGATAAATGGTGAAAAGACTGAGATTATTTTTTTCTTTTTTTTTATATTTTATTAATTT
>NW_006399823.1:16019790-16030271 GCF_000299155.1 Elephantulus edwardii | reverse complement strand
TTTTAGTCCTAGGTCCATGATCCACCTTGAGTTGGTTTTTGTGTATGGAGTGAGGTGTGGGTCTTGCTTGAGTCTTTTGCAGATATTTTTCCAAGACTGAGATTATTAACAGCTTTAGTTTGCTTGGCTTCACCATCAACCAGGAAATTAAAAGACATACTGCATTGAGAAAGTCTGCTGTCAAGAGACCTCTCCAAAGTACTGAAGAGCAATGGTGTCAGTCTGGAGACTAAGGTGTACCTGATACAGGGCATGGTCTTTGCAATCACTTCTATGCATCAGAAACCTGGACAATGACTAGGGAAAATAGAAGGAGAATTGATGCCACTGAGCTGTGATGCTGGAGAAGAGTACTGAATGTACCATGGACTGCTAAGAGAACAAACAGGTTCAGCCTGGAGAGGGTTAAACCAGGCTGCTCCTTTGAGGCAAGTATTCTGAAGATTCTGACATACTTAGACATGTTGCAAGGTGGGACCTAGTCCTTGGAGAGGGATGTAATGCTTGGGAAGGTGGAGGGACCGCTCAGGAGAGGAATTGGATTGATTGAGTGACTGGGGTAATAGGGATAGGTGTGTTAGAGACAGTGAGACTGGCACAGAATAGAGCAGGGCTTAGAACTGCTGTACATAGAGTCGCTATGAGTTGCAGGCTACTCAGCGGCATATAACAATAACAACAAAAACAATACACAAACTTAGGACATGGGTCATCTTTTACTCATTAAAAGAACTCTTTCTACACAGAAGGCTAAAAGAAACCAAGCACAAAGGGCTGGTAGGGTGGTACAATTTAGAGAGAAATCATTTAACTATCAAAAACCACAAAAACATGTTTAGCCTTTCACTTGGAAATTTAGGTCTTAACAAATTACCGAAAGGAAATAACTAAGGTTAAAAAAAGGCACTTTTAATAATAATAATTTTAAAAAGGAATTTTAAAAATATCCAAAATCCAACCAAACTGACTGGATTTGCTGAGTCTAGGGGACTCTTTGAGACTGCTGCGGAGATACTTTTCCAACCTAGAACTGAAACAAACCCAAGGTCACCTTATAGCTAAGTAACAAATCAGATTACAAAAGTCATCACCTTTAAGTAAAGTGCTTCTTTGAAACAATTACAAAATCAAACGGTCAGGTAGTTTAGTGGTAAGGGATTGTGCTGTCAACCCAAAGGCATATGGTTTGAATCCACAGAAGATGGGCAATCTCCTTTTGTATGATTTACTGCCTCTGAAAATCCACAGGAAGATCAGACATAATCCAGTTCTGACTTGACAACTTTAAAACAAAGTATGTAAAGAGAAAGGGGAACCAGACTAATGTTTTGGTTTTGGAACCAACAAAACAGAAATAATAAGAATGCTCACAACACTGAAGAAAATAACTAATGTCACTGAACAACTTGTTTAGAACCTGTTGAAATGGAATCTAAACTGTCGTGTAAACCTTCCCCAGAAATTAAGTTGATTTGTCGTTATGTACTGTAGAGTCAGAACCAACCCACAGCTGACCCTCTAGCGGGTTTTCAGTGTCAATTAAACGCCAGGCAGGAGACTGCCTATCCTTCTACTGTGGAGCAGCTGGTAGATTTGAACCACATGCCTTCAGGACTGCAGCACAGCTTCTTGCCACTAGACTAACAGAGATCCTAATAAATAATAATGTATTATTTTTAAAAAATATTTAAAGGGTGTTATACCCCCTCACACTCACAAAAATACTCAATGTAGTAAATATTTATTTGCATAGCCAAAAGTAGAAACATGCTATACTTGATAATAAAGGAACCTAAATATTATTAACTTGATTAAATAACAATAATAAAAACAATAAATTGCAACATAATTAATGATTCTGGATGCAAAGTACACCTTATGAAGACAGCTATTTAAAAATAAAAGCATACAAACTAAGTAATAAAAGCATAAACACTAACCAAAGAGACCTAGGGATGAAAAACTGTATACGTAACACAGAAGGGAAGTTTTTTTAGTGTTCTTTTTACTCATTCTCTTCTCTTTGCTTACTTATGTAAACAATTATGACAAAGGGTAACTGTGTGATGTTCTTTTTTCCTTAAAATATTTCTTTCATTAATAAAAAAAGTTAACTAAATTCCACCAGAACACTGAGTACTCCTAAGTCTTCCATTTCAAGGATCCAAATACCAGCATGACAGTTTCACAACTGACAGTACTCTAAGCTATGCTTCAGAGGACTCCGGAGGTACATGTGTTTCCTCTGTTCATTGCTGACTTTCAGAAAAACACTTGAAGAATGAGTGGCATAGTCAACCACTTTGCAACATGAGCTGACCAACAAATGCTGTTATGCCATAAGCTTACAGCTTTGCTTTTATTTCAGGGGTGACTGCATCTAAGAGTTTAACGAAAGCTGAGTGTCACAGAAGTGTGGAATGCCTTTTAAGGCCTGCCTAAAGAGTTTAAGGTGGAATAAATCCATGCAGACTATAATTTTAGGCAATTCAAATGTTATCAATTCCAAAGCTCTGACTAAAAGGACCTGCACCATTAAGCCTCCTGCAGAAATCCATCATTGTGATGAACAGAGTATCTGGGTAGCTTCCACACAAAGTGAACTGAACAAATATTTGTTCCATATATGGGTTGATGCATGCTTCTTTGAGATACTACTAGGCTAATTTAATCATACCAGACTGCCTTAAGAAATCTTCATGTCATACAATTTAAAGAATTACCAGCAAAGTTACCTCTCTCTCTGAGGTATCCAGCTATAAAGTATTACTTTGAATGTCATTGTCCTTTTCCTTCTGTAAACCTTGGCTAGTCAAAGAAGAGCTTTGTGAAACCCTTCTGCCCCTGGGATATCTCCAAATCTAAAAGCAGATATCAAGAACAGCTGAGAGCAACAAGGAAAACAGCTGGGAACAACTTAACAGTTCAACTCTCCTATTTGGTCAGCATAGTGGCCAAATACAGAAACACACAGTCATTGGCTGGTGATATCTATATAAGGCCCACCTTTCTTTCAAGGAAATGGATAAGCCACAGAAGAAGACAGTAGAACAATTAAGAACAAAAAAGAGCAATGAGGACAGTGACAGTTGGAAGAAAACCACAGTTAGAAGTGGCCATACACTGGAAGAAGAACCAACTTAGGAGAAGAAAATTATGTTTCATTTTAGAAACGTGGAGTGTAAAATGCCACACTTCAGAAGTATGAAATCTAGGGGATATACCTAGTGGGAAGACCTACAAATTTGGATCCCAAGAGACAGGCCAAGGCTGCAGTGACAGACTCAAGAAAAAGTTTCCCTTATATTTGTGTTAAGTGAATTTATGAAAATGAATGAAGTTGTGAGGAAAAAGAGTACTTTCTAAGAAGAGAACCAAAGACAGATATGAAGAGCTAAAGACACAGGAAAGACTAAATGGGTGTGTTTCCTCCAGGAAAATATAACATCTTTTTCCTTGAGCAAGATGAGTTAAGAGTCTATATGAGATGCCAACAGGACTACAGCACAACACTGAAGGCCTAATAGGTAATGGATAATTTCACCGTGTGTTCTGGCTCCAAAAGAACAAAATCTGGCGATGGTACCCAAAAGTCCTTGGCACAAAGAGGATATTCAAACGGTTTTGCTTAACTATATTAAAACTACGTAACTTTTTCTTACACTATTCAGAAGTCTAAGGATTTTCTTGGCTTTCACTCTTGACACCAGTAGTCAGGAAATTAAAAGATGAATTGCATTAGGAAAATCTGCTGCCAAGGACTTTTCCAGAGTGCTAAAGAACAATGATGCCAGTCTAAAGACTAAGGTCTGCCTGATTTAGGCCACCGTCTTCACAATTATTGTTATGCATCAGACAGCTGGACAATGACTAAAGATGAGAGAAGAATTGATGCCTTTGATTTGTGGTGCTGAAGAAGATTATTGAACATACCATGGACTACCAAGAGAACTAACAGGTCTGTCTTTGAAGAGGGTGAAACCAAGTTGGCTCTTAGAGGCTAGGATTGTGAAGCTCTGTCTCACATACTTTGGGTATATAACCAGGAAGGATCAGTCCTTAAAGAAGGACATCATCTTGTCCTTGTCCCTAAAGAGTGAAGGGATAGCACAGGAGAGGAAGATCCAGGACGAAATGGACTGACACAGTAACTGGCATGATGGGGGACAGGGAGATTGGCTCAGGATAGGGTAGGATTCAGAGCTACTGTGCAGAGTCAGTATGAGTCCCACTTGGCTCAATGGCACAAAACACCACCACCACCACCAATATGCAGAAGTTACTACACATCCTTAAGTGGTATTTTAGGGGAGCTCTGGTGGCCTAGTGGTAAGGAGCTGCAACTACAATCCCAGAGGCGCATGGTTCGAATCCACCAGATGCTCTGCCGGGGAAGGAGGGACAATCTCCTCCTGTACCAGTCAGATCTGATTTGACGGTACACTCACACAAAAGTAATAATTTTTTTAAAAAGTGGTATTTTAAATTGTTTTAAGTATATATATAAACCAACTTAAGGCTAAAATACCTCATGCCAATGGTTCTTATATAAATTTAAATTACAAATTAAGCACATATATAAACAAACAGTTATTGATACTACCTTGGCAATAATGTAGATTAACCAGAGAATCCAGATGTTGGTTACATTATTATCAACACAAAAACACATGCATGAAAAGGAAAATTTTGGCAGAAACGCTCAAATAGTTGAGAGTGCCTGAGACTCCACTCTGAAATTAGGGTAGGAGTCTACTGCTTTGCACGACAAGTGTTGCAGAGGGAAAGGAGAATGACACCATGCAGACAAAAGAACAGCAAAAACGAAAATGTCAAAGGACTTCTCATCACTATGGGTAGATAAGAGGAGAGGGGACACTAGAAACAAAGGAGTGAAAAGAACTGGAGAGTCAAGACACTTTAGAGTTTACAATTCCAGAGACAGTTTTTGATGACAATTCTAACACACAGCAATAGGCAAGCAGCTTTTCATAAGTTCTTTCCCAGAACAAAACCAATGAGGAGGACTGATGTACACATAGTTTATTTGGAACACAATCCCAGAGAAAGAAACAGGGAATCAATTAGAGGAAATCCAGAAAATGAAAACATATGGATACTTAATTTACCACAGTGGGTTCCCAGGAACTTAGCTTGTCAGGAGACTTTGAGGAGTATCTAGGAAGTCTGTCTAGAGGATCAACAAGGAGAAGCATATTTATCGGTTCCAGGCCTCAGAGGTAAAAGTTGCTCAAGGGCCATCAACTGCCAGCTTCCACATTATGGACAGATTAGAGAGCTGTTACGAGAAGCCCCAGAAAAGAAAGACTGAGGAACTTGAGGCAAGATGCAGTCCAGCCGGCCAGAGGCAGAGGCCTGACCCAGCAGAGGTGACTCAAATCAGAATGAGGTCAACAAAATGGGAGGAAAGCCTCCCAGTAATTGAGATCACTGGCCACTAGAGTAAAATCTAGCCAGACCTGAGTGTGAGCATTATCATCTGTGTAAACTGTCACTTTACAAAATGGCTTTCCTATCCCTTCATCTTGGAAGGAGGAGTGGCATCCACTTCCAAAACAGCTTGCCTCCGGAAACCCTATGAACCTGGAGAGAGGATGAAAGGCACCCAAACATCGAGGACTCTCCTTCATAGGGTCCCTATGAGTCGCCTGCAACTTGATGGCACTTAACAACAACAACATTCCTTCATATCCTGAGACTCCACTCTAGTTAAAGGTGTGACCCAAATCACCACCTTTAGTTCTCCTGGTATGTGTGTGTATGCCCTAGTGCTTCAATAAAAGATTGCATCTGGGATTCTTTAGAGGGCTGTCTCTCTTCCTCCTTTACCACCACCTGCCTAGGATAGCCTCCTAACCCAAGCCAGCTGCACTCCTGCTCTGCCTCTCTGATCTGTCAAGCCTATCACATCAACAGCTGTGTGAGGTTCAAATACCTTTGAGTGAATCACTGAACCTAAAAACACGATTGGAGGTTTGGTCAAGGTGAGGGTGGGGGGAAAATACGCGGTGCGGACAGTCAATGGTGAAAATGATGGAACGGCACAAAACCTGAGATGTGTTTGGAACATTTTTGACCTGGACTTATTTGTCTTTATTTAGTCTGGTACAAATTACTGATATGGTCAGAATTCTAAATAAAACAGACCCATTACTGATGGTAAGAACTAGGGGGAGGAAAAAACCCATTGCTTATTCTCCAGTGGGTTTTCAGAAACAATAAATCACATGCGAAGAGACTACCCATCCATCTCCCACACAGCAGCTGGTGGATTCGAAGTAAATGTATTTAGTTTTGTTTATATATTTTGATTGATCCAAGGCAGGCAAAATGGGAGGGGAAAAGGAGTCCCTCAACAACAGCTATATAAATACACTAAATTTTATTATATCCCCCTCCCCTCTCTCTTTCCCAGCCATCTTTGGCAATCATAAAAATATTACATTCTCTTTATATACTTTTCCTTGTTGTAGTTGTTGTTGTTATGTGCCGTCGAGTCGTTTGGGACTCATAGCGACCCTATGTACAACAGCCCTAAACCCCGCTCTATCCTGTGCCAATCTCATTGCCCCATGACACACCCATCCCGATTACCCCAGTCACTGAATCAATCCACCTCATAGAGGGTCTTCCCCTCCTGCGCTGTTCCTCTACTCTACCCAGCATGATGTCCCTCTCTAAAGACCTGTCTCTCCTTACAACATGTCCAAAGTATGTCAGGCGAAGCCCCAGAATCCTTGCCTCCAAGGAGCAGCCTGGTTTAACCCTCTCTAGGATGAATCTGTATATTTTCTTGGCAGTCCATGGTACATTCAATACTCTTCTCCAGCACCACAGCTCAAAGACATCAATTCTCCTTCTATCCTCCCTAGTCAGTGTCCAACTTTCTGATGCGTAACAAGTGATTGCAAAGACCATGGCCTGTATCAGGCGCACCTTAGTCTCCAGAGAGGCACCACTGCTCTTGAGTACTTTAGAGAGGTCCCAAACAGCAGACTTTCCCATCGCAATACATTTTTTTATTTCTTGGCTGCTGGTGCCAAGAGTGTTGACCGTGGAGCCGAGCAAACAGAAGCTGTGAACAATTTCAATCTCTTCACCATCCATCCTGATGCTACCGATTGGTCCAGTGGTGAGAACTTTTGTCTTCTTGACATTGAGCCTCAGTCCATACTGAAGGCTGCAGTCCTTGACCCTCTGCAACAGGTGCATGAGGTCCTCCTCAGTTTCAGTGAGCAGGGTTGTGTCATCTGCATAACGCAGATTGTTGTTAGATCGTCCACCAATCCTAATGCCACACTTCTCCTCATAGAGCCCAGCCTCTCGGATAATCTTCTCTGTGTACAGGTTGAAAAGATATGGAGATAGGACACATCCCTGGCGTACACCCTTCCCAATTTTGAACCAGGCAGTGTTGCCCTGCTCTGTTCTGACAACTGCCTCTTGGTCCAAGTATAGGTTTCGCATTAGCACGATTAAATGTTCTGGGATTCCCATTCTTCTTAGAGTCAGCCACAGTTTGTTATGATCCACACAGTCAAATGCCTTCGCATAATCAATGAAACACGGATAAATATTCTTCTGGTATTCTCTGCTTTCAGCTAAGATCCATCTAACATCAGCTACAATATCCCTAGTACCACGACCCCTTCTAAACCCAGCTTGGACTTCTGGCAATTCTCTGCTGATGTACTGTTCCAGTCGTTTTGGATAATCTTCAGTAGAATCTTGCTTGCATGTGAAATCAATGATATTGTTCTGTAGTTTCCACACTCAGTTGGGTCACCCTTCTTTGGGATGGGAACAAATATAGACCTCTTCCAGTCAGTTGGCCAAGTGGTTGTTCTCCAGATTTCTTGGCACAACTTAGTGAGCACACCCAGGGCAGCATCTGTTAGCTGAAATATGTCAATTGGTATAACATCTATTCCGGGGGCCTTATTTGCTATTTCCTTCAAAGCAGCTTGAACTTCTGCCTTCATCACCATAGGCTCTGGCTCAAATGTTATTTCATTAAATTCTTCTGTATCTGCCAATTCCTTTCGATACAATGACTCAGTATATTCCTTCCATCTTCTTTTGATACCTCCTGGATCATTTAACATTCTGCCTAAAGCATCCTTGACTGTAGCAACTCAAGGTTTGAATTTGTTCTTCAGTTCCTTGAGCTTAAGAAATGCTGAACGAGTTCGGCCCTTTTGATTTTCCGACTCCAGCTCCTCGCACATTTCATTGTAATATTTTGCTTTGTCATTCCGTGCTGCCTTTTAGGACCTTCTGTTCAGCTCTTTAGTGTCTTGGATTCTTCCTTGTGCTTTGGTTTCTCTACATTCCAGTGCAATCTTCAGTTTCTTCTGACATCCATTTTGGTCTTTTCTTCCTCTTCTGTCTTTGTAATGACCGTTTGCAATCTTCCTGGATGATACATTTAATATCCTCCCACAACTCATCTGGTCTTCACTCATTAGTGTTCAAGGCCTCAAACCTGTTCCTGAGATGATTCTGAAATTCAGGTGGGATGAAATTAAAGTCATATTTTGGCTCCTGTGGATTCTATTTAATTTTCCTCAGCTTCAGCTTGAACTTGCATATGAGTAGAGGGCTCATATGGTTTTTGTCCTCCAGTGTCCCCCAGGTTCATCCAAGTTATGTTGTGTTATTATTTTTCAGCATTGCATACTATCCCACTGTGTATATAAACCATAATTTGGTTAGTCACTGATCAGTTGAGTACATGGTCTGTTTCCATCCCTGTGCTATTGCAAATGATGCTGCAGTGAACCTGAGTATGAATATTATCTGCTCAAAATCAAGAAAACAAAGATCCCACTGGACCAATAGGCAGTGTCATGATGGATGGAGAGGAGTTTGAAACTGTCAACAGCTTCATCTTGCTTGGATCCACAATTAAAACCCTTGGTACGAGCAATTAGGAAAGGAGACATATTGCAATGGGAAAATCTGCATTTAGGGACCTTTCCAAATTATTGAGGAGTAGTGATGTCAGTTTGAGGACTATAGTGCATCTGAGTCAGGCCATACATAGTCTTTCCGATTACTAGCTATGCATCCAAGACCTGGACAATGAATAAGGATGAAAGAAAAAGGATTGATACCTTTGTGCTGTGGTGTTGGAGAAGAGGACTAAACATCCCATGGATAGCCAAGAGAACGAACAGATACGTCTTGGAGATGGTATAGCCTGAGTGCTCCTCGGAGGCAAGAGTGATGAGGCTACGCCTCACATACATGTGCTAGGACACATTGCTAGGAGGCGCTATTCCCTGAAGAGGGACATGATGTTGAGAAGGGTGGAGGGTCAGTGAAGGAGTGAAAGGCCCTCAACCAGGTGGATTGACACTGTGACCGCTGCAATGAGCTCTTGTGTGTCAGGAAAGGTGAGGATGAGGCAAGACAGGCCTGGGCTCAGATCTTTTGTTCATATGGTTGCCTATGAGCCGTATTCAACTCTTTGGCACCTACCTAATAACTATAATATAACATGTTCTTCCAGCTCATATTTCTTTCTGACAGGTATGTAATAATGGATTTGCTGGGTCAAATGTATTTCTATTTCCAAGATTTTAAAGAGTTGTTATACCATTTTCCACAATGGTTACACAATTCCACAGATCCAGCAACATTATGAGAGTTCCTGTTTGCCCACATCCTCACCAGCTTTTGTTTCCTACCTTACAGAACTTTTGCTATTTTTACTGGGATGAGATAGTACCTCATTGTTGCTTTGATTTGCGTCTCTCAAATGGCTAATGAAGGAAAGCATTTTCTCATATATTTACTGGCTACTTGAAATTGTTCCTTGGTGAGGGTATTTTTCATATTCTCTATTTTTTAATTGGATTGTCTGTCTTTTTGTTATTTAGGTGCTGAAGCTATCTATTCATTTTAGAGTTAACTACCTTTTCCAAAATGTTGTTACCAAATATTATTTCCCAGTCTATAGACTTTTTTTTTAACCCTTGTGGAGAAGTCTCTAGATTGACATAAGAATTTAAATTTTAGAAGGCTCCATTTATCTAGTTTAGAATCTGTTTATGTTTTGGTTGTGATTGAGAGTCTATTATACCATTAGTCAGGAACCATACGTTTGTCTTGACTTTTTTCTTTGATAATAAGTATAATTTTAGGGTTGACATTTAGACCTGTGATCCACCTTCAAGTAATTTTTGCACATGTGTGAAGTAGGAATGTTACAATATTTTACAAGTGTATACCTAGATTTACCAGCACCATTTGTCAAAAAGACTGCTTTTCTTCATTTAATTTTTTATGCTTCTATGTCAAGAAGACAAAGATTCTCACCACTGGACCAATTGGCAGCATCAGGATGGATGGTGAAGAGAATGAGATTGTACACAGCTTTAGTTTGCTTAGCTCCATAGTCAACAGTCTTGGCACCAGCAGCCAGGAAATTAAAAGGCGCATTGCCATGGGAAATT
>NW_006399823.1:16006985-16018095 GCF_000299155.1 Elephantulus edwardii | reverse complement strand
GATGGGAGTGTCGGAGACAGTGCGAATGGCACAGGACAGAGTGGAGTTTAGGGCTGTTGTACATAGGGTCGCTATGAGTCGCAGGCGAATTGACGGCACATAACAACAAACAACAAACTATTCTAGCCATTAGTCTTTATGTGTTCATCATTGTATCAGTACCAACTTATTCTTGCTTGGCTGTAGAATATGTTTTCAAATCAGGAGTGTGAAATCTCTTATGTTTTCTTCAAAAATGCTTGCTTTTCCAAGGTCTCGTTCCTTCCCATGAAGGTATAAGCTGATTTTTCCATCTCGTTAAAAAATGGTGATGAAATGTGGATTGTGACTGCATACTATCTATATATCATTTTGGAGAGTACTGACTTTTTTCCAAATGTCCAGTCTTCTTATCCATGAGTAAGGTTTGCATTTTAGAGTTGAAAATCATTACAATCAGAGAAGCTGGGGGGAGTGGGAAGTGATTCCATGCTAAAGGATATAAGATATGGAACGTTAAGGGTGTGGAATAACACAAATGCAAAAAAATGTAGATTAATGGAAACTTTCAGAAATGTACTTAGAACTTTATATTCTCAAGATTATGACTTTATCAGACTGTTTTTGTATGCCACTTCTAAGCAGATTATTCTGTGTTGCAAAATCTTACCATCATGTTAGACATAAAAAAGTTATTTCTCAATGTTAATATTACAAATCACCTTTTAAAAAAAGACCAGAGTGACAGATAACATTGAAATAAAAATAAGGAAGAAGAACTTGAGACTTTGTGTCATAGGGAAGCAAATGTAGGAGAGGTTAAAAGTAATAAGGAAACTACCCTGAAAAGTTATCTTACTCTTAGAAACTTGAGTCAGATTTCTCTGTTATGCTTCTCAAGTAAAATTACCAATTTGATTTCATTTGGGAACTGATACCTACTGCTTTTTTTTTTGTTGTTGATGTTTTGTTTTGTTAGTAAGAAAAAATAAAAGAGGAGGAGGATTTGTTCAATTAGAGGACCAGGCATCTCACTCCAGGTATGGATCAGACTCAAGCAAGCCCTCAGTCCAATGAACTGGAACAGTTACCTCATTTGTTGTTCCTGCTAGATGTCATCAAGCCAGTAAGGACCAGTCAAGTAAGTTCAGAATCACAGTGACCCTATGTACAAGAAAGTGCAATAATGCCCAGTCCACTGCCATCTTCACAAGTCATTCTGGTGAACACATTGGTACAGTCCCTGTTGTCAATACATCTCAGGGACAGTCTTCCTCTCTTCCACTGACCCTCTCCTTCTACAAGCACTATGTTCCCCCCTGACATGTCCTAAGTACATAAGATGAAATCTCATCATCATTGCTTCTCAAGAGTATTCTGGCTGGTTTTCTTCCAAGACTGATTTGTTAATTCTTGCAATATTCTTTGCCAACACCATAATCTAAATGCACATTAATTCTTCTGTCATATTTAAGAATTAGATTTTTATTTCAACACTTTAAAATTATTATAAATAGTAATAGCTGTCAGGCACTCTGCTGGCACAGTGGTTAAGAGCTTGATTGCAAACCTAAAAATCAGTGCACTATTTCACAGAAGAAAGACGTAGCTGTCTGCTATATGATGTACAGCCGTGGAAACCGTTCTACTCTAGCAATTGTTCAGGGTAGCTGGGAGTCAAAATCAACTAGTCTTTGTGAAAGGTAACTAACATCTGCCAAAGGTTATTCTAGGCACTTAACCCTCTTCATTGCTCCAGGAAGTTGGGAATAACATGATCTGTTTTACAAATGAGGAATCCAAAACAGAGAAAGTTAAATGACTTCTCCAAAGTGACACAGATGGAAGTGAAACTAGGCCATTTGAATCCTCAGGGTGTGACCTAGCTCTGTACTTTATTAAACCAAAAAATGTTTGAAGGTCTACTTAATCACTATTTTAAAAGACAGTACATTCCTCTAACGTCAGAACTGACTCAGAGCACAGAAATGAACAGGGTTTATAATGGTAAGTGGCTTTATTTCTAAGGCCTTCAGACTGAATGGGGGCCAACAGATGTTATTTTAATGATGTATGACTATGTTGTTGTATAACATCAAGCTGGAATCAACGCATAGGGGACCCTCCAGAGGCAGTAAATTGCATAGGAGAAGACTGCTCATTTTTCTCCCACGGAGCAGCTGGTGGATTAGAATCATGAACCTTTCTTTCTTTTAAAAAATTTTACTGTGATTTTAATGTAAGTTTACAGAAAAGCTGGATCATTCATTCATTCTTGCACGTTTTCCTCCCTAACCCTCCCTAATCACCCCCCAGTTTCCTCCTAACCACCCCCCAGCTCACTTTAAAAAAATATTCATTCGTTGTTGCAAAATTAAAATTTTTCCATAGTAAATTCACTACACTGCAGGCTGCACTAGTGCTTTTGCTTTGTGTAACAGAAATAATGAAGTGCCATTAATACAGAAAAATTAACCTTCCAAAGAAAAATAATTAGCAAACAAAGTTAGTTATACTGCCAAGGACTAAATTTCTGCCAGAGTCACAAATAAAAAAATTATGACATGTCCTTCCCAAAAGCCTAAACAAACCTTAAATACAGGCATCAACACAAGATATATGTAAAATACATGCCTTCTGTCTACTCTAAATTGAGATTATTTCCAATGTACATTTTTCATCTAAACAAACAAGACAGCACACAACAATGTTCTATGAACGTATATATTAATCATCTTTCTTTCTATGAGGATCCAGGGAAATATTATATTGTATCTGCCTTCTCCTGCTTTCTTCATCAAAATTGTTTTGGTGTTTTTCTACTTGTATTTATGTCAGTTGGATGCTATATCCTATATTACTAATCAAAAAAATTTTTTTATTACCTTAAATGAAAGTTTACAGAGACTTAGGATTTCCAGTCATTCATTGTTGCACTTTTCACCCTGCCCACTCCCTCCCACCAATTCACTCTTCTTCTGAAAAGAAAAACTCTTTCATTGTTATGCAATCCCTTCCCCCACATCCACTCCACTATGCAGCCTTCACTCTGGAATTCTGTAACGGCAAGAATACCCATTTTAAACAGTTCTCTCCTTCATTTGTCTCAATACAATATACATCATTCCTCCCTTCCTTTTCTGTCTTCTCTCAACCTTGATGTCAGTCTTGTTTTACAACAATGGCCCTATGCAATATTTGTTCTTTTGTGACTGAGATATTTCATTTAGTATAATGTCCTCCAGGGTCATACATTTTGCATAATATTTCATGAGTTCCTTGTTTTTCAATGCTGCATAGTATTCCATTGTGTGAATATACCAGAGCATCTCTATCCATTCATTTGTTGATGGGCACTTGGGTTGTTTCCAGCTCTTTGCTACTGTGAACAAAGCCACAATGAACATGGGAGTGCATATATCTGCCTGGGTGGTAGTTATGATTTCTTTAGGGTAAATTCCCAGTAGTGGAATTTACCACTGGGTCAAATGGTATTTCTATTTGCAACTTTTTGAGAAAGCACCATCCAGCCTTCCATAGTGGTTGCACCATTTTACACTCCCACCAACAGCAAGTAAGAATTCCAGTTTCTCCACAACCTCACCAGCATTTGATGTTTGCTGTTCTGTTAAATTTTGCTATTCTTACTGGAGTGAGATGGTATCTCATAGTTGTTTTGGAACCATGTACCTTTTGTTGGCAGCACAATTCTTTACCACTAGGCCACCAACAAAAGTACTTCACCTTAAGAGAATTTTTCAAACGTTTCCATTTTAACTAATGGGTAATTTCATTCCCTTCAATACTTCTTTCAACCAATCCCATGTCAGTGATTATTTATTCTTAATAAATGCCATTATTCTCATTGTAAAAAAATGTACTCTATTTATAAATTTTAAATGTAGTTTATATTCTGTCAAACCTTTACATATACATTAATAATTTAACGTTACAGGAAACTCACTGAACATTTCCTTTCACATAAAATCTTTACAAACACTACTGTATGCTGTTAAATCCATTCCTATTTAAGCATAAAAATTATATTTTTAAAGACGCCTCTTAAGAATGACATAGTAACAAATCTATTTCCAATTTTTAAGCATCAAAAAGCCATCAATACCACAAAAAATGATCCAGAAAATATTTCTTTCTACAATGAATACATTTTCATTTAATATCACTAATTAAACTGTCATCAATAAATATTTACTGCACACTCATTCATGTGTCAGATATGTAAGTTATAGAGCTAGGCTATGAACCAAAGTCTGACTCTAAAACCCAAACTTTCAACCACAATATAATTTTAATAATTAAGGCACTGTGTTGCTAACTCAAGAGTTGTACCTCTCTGGTGGTTTGAATCCACCAATATCCCTGAGGGAGAAAACATGGTCAATCTCTTCCATGAGATTTATAGCCTCAGAAAATACACTGGAAGGTCAACTAAAGGCCAGTTCCCATTCCACTGCAATGAGATAGCTATGACTTAATAAGAAAGGCAAAAAAGTTCTCACCATTCAAGTGCTTTCTTTCAAGAACCAAAACTTTTTCTATGTTATAGTTGTAAAGTGTCACTGAGTCAACTACACCTTGCCCTATCCTATGCCATCTTTACAATCTGTGTCATAACAGTTTAAAATCTTTTTACTTTGATGATGGAACTCTTTCATAAAAATATAATCAAGTTGATTCATCTTAAGTCTGCCTCCACTATCACTTTTTTAAAATCTGCTTTTAAAATGGAAAAATAGATTAATGCTTAAAAGGCCACACAGGCCAGAAAAAGAATGCAGAGCTAAAGTGATGATTCAGGGAATTAACATGTGGTTCTCTACATTTTCAACTCATGGAGGACTTGTAAGTGTAAAAGAAGAAAAACACCTTCAAATCCTGCCATCTTCACAATCAACACCTTCAAATCCTGCCTGCCATCATACAATCACCAGCATGTTTACATGCTTCATCATCACTTCGTCTCCAAGTCGCCCACTTCTTCGGTGGCCTTCTCATCCACTGAACATGACCTTCTATAGCCACTGATCCCTCCAGATGACAGATCCAAAGCAAGTCGTTAGATAATATTCTGCTGTGATCCTTAAGATTTCCACTGGTTACTTTTCAAAAACAGAACCATAGGCCTTTCTTTCTAGTCTATATTTATTTGGAAGCTTCATGGTGGCTGTCCACCTTGGGTGACCCTGCCAGTGTATCTAATAGCTTCCAGCATCATGGAAACACTAACAGGAACAGGCTTCTCCACAAATGACAAAATGAGGAGAGTTCCCACAAAAATAACAACAAGAAACCCAGTCTCATAAGAACAAATACTGTTTAAGACCTTTATTGTAGAAATAGGTAACTAGTGAAACATGTATGAGAATCTAAGGGGGGGAACAGGGGTGAGGATAGGTGGGAGGCGTAATCATAGGGTTGCACAATTTGACGGGTAGAGGGAGGGGGATTAAGGAAATGGAAAAGATCCAATGTGAAAAACAATGGATACAGAATTTGTCAATTGAAATACTCAATAGGCTGTGCCAGGAAATCTGGAGGACGACCACCTGGCCAACTGACTGGAAGAGATCCATATTTATTCCCATTCAAAAATAAGGTGACCCAACAGAGTGTGGAAATTACCGAACAGTATCACTAATATCACATACAAGAAAGATCCTACTGACGGTTATCCAAAAACAATTGGAACAGTGGATCAACAAAGAACTACCAGACATGCAAGCAGGATTTAGAAGAGGCCATGGCTCTAGGGACAGTGTAGTCAATGTCAGAGGGATCTTAGCTGAAAGCAGAGGATACCAGGGGAATGTCTATTTGTATTTCATTAACTATGCAAGAGTATTTGACTATGTGGATCATAGCAAATTATGGCTAACCTTGGGAAGAAAGGGAATCCTACAACACTTAATGGTGCTCATGTCAAAGCTATATTTGGACCAGGAAGTAGCCATCAGAACAGAGCAAGGAAACACTGCATGGTTCAAAATCAGAAAATATGTACGTCAGGGATGTATCCTATTTACGTACTGGAACTTATTAGGTGGTATTTGAAATGCAAATGGCACAATATTCAATGTCACAGCAAAACCCATGTTCCTCCAAAATATAATAACAAGGAACTAAAATATAATCCCTCAGGCCCAACTTTTAAATATAAAGGTCCCCCCCAGGAGGTCCTGTTGACTCTAAGAGGTTTAAATAAAAACAACCAAACAATCCATACAGATCCTAAACTAAAACAAGAGCACCAAAAACAACAACAACAAAACAAACAAACAAAAACCCCAAAAAACACAAGAGCACCATATTACTGACTTTAGCCACTTCATCCAACTTCAAAATGAAGGCAAATGTTTTGGCGTTATATGTTGTTGTCAAGTGCCACTTAGTACTAACTCTATAAACAAAATAACTATTATCCTTCCTCTAAGTTCATAGAGTTTTCATAGGCATGTTTAAGAAGTGGATGCCACTCCTGCTTCCAAGCCCGTCTTAATCAGTGAGCTCTACCAAACACTGCCAACCATGTTGTTGTTATGTGCCATCCAGTCGCCTGACTCACAGCAACCCTATGTATAACAGCCCTAAACCCTGCTCTGTCCTATGCCAATCTCACTGTCTCCCACACACCTACCCCCATTACCCCAGTCACTGAATCAATCCATCTCATAGAGAGTCTTCCTCTCCTGAGCTGTCCCTCCAACCTCCCAAGCATGACATTCTTCTCTAAGGACTGGTCTCTCCTTTCAACATGTCCAAAGTATGGCAGACGAAGCTTCAGAATCCTTGCCTCCAAGGAGCAGCCTGATTTAACCCTCTCCAGGATGAACCTGTTCGTTTTCTTAGCAGTTCATGGTATATTCAATATTCTTCTCCAACTGTCCAGCTCTGATTGATGAATAGCAAGTGACTGCAAAGACCATGGCCTGTATCAGGCGTACCTTAGATTCTAGAGTGATACCACTGCTCTTCAGTACTTTGGAGAACTTTCATCAACCATAGACAACCAAAACAAAACAACAAAAAATTTTTTAATTTTTTATTATTTTACTAGTGTGTGTGTACCGTCAAATCAGATCTGACTGGTACAGGAGGAGATTGTCCCTCCTTCACCGGCAGATCATCTGGTGGATTCGAACCATGCGCCTCTGGGATTGCAGTGCAGCTTCTTGCCACTAGGCCATCAGAGCTCCCCTAAAACAAACACTTTTGTTGAAGGAAGTACATTCAGAGTATTCCTTACCAATGATTCACATATTAAATTTGGAAAAAGTGAAAAGACTAAAAGATTAGAAGAAATACAGACAAATTTAAAACAAGTCACTACAGGGCTAATAAACTCAAGAAACAAAATTAACATGACAGCAGGAACAGGCCTGGGGCAGGGGAAATCACATAGAATTTACAATAATTACTTATGCCAACTGGAATGGTAATGACAGCTTGCAAATATAGCCTATGAAACTGACAAGTGGTGTTGCTCTGCCCATAAGTAACTTAGATGAGATATAAAAAATATTAATTTTTTTTCTTTAGAAATTGAGAAAGATAGAGGAAAAAGTGACTGAATTTATTTCTTCCCAGATTCTCACTTAACTTAAAACAACATTACTTTAACAGTAGATTTTTCAAACCAGCCGAGTGAAAGAGTCCTTTCTCACACTTGCTCTATTTATAGATTTTTTTTCCTTTTCTCTGTGAGAAGAGAATGACTTAGCAACTGTTTTGCTTGAGAAAACCTTTGGTTAAGTTTATAAAAATATCTGTGAATGGAGTAGCAAAACAACATATATGTAAATTTCTGACTTACATCTACTCCGATATTGGTTATTACTGCTGCTGTCGATGCGTCTTAGCTGAAAGCAGAGAATACCAGAAGGATGTCTATCTTCTATTTGTGTTTTACTGAGGCATTTGACTGTGTGGATCACAAGAAATTATGGCTAACATTGAGAAGAACATGAATTCCAGACACTTAATTGTGCTCATGTAAAACCTGTATCTAGACCAAAAAGTGGTTGTCCAAAAAGAATAAGGGAATACAAAACACTGCATGGTTTAAAATCAAGAAAAGTGTGAAACCAGACTGTATCCTTTCTCCATACCTATTCAATCTGTATACTGAACAAATAATTCAAGAAGCTGGGCTTCCTAAAGAAAGACGTGGCATCAAGATCAGAGAAGATTTCTCAGTAACCTGCGTTATGCAGATGACACAACCTTGCCTGATGAAAGCAAGGAAGACTTGAATCAACAGCTGCTGAAGAACAAAGACTACAGCTTTCAATATGGAATATATTTCAACATCAAGAAATCCACACCAAATCTAAAAAGGAAAAGAAATTCCTTATCATTGGGTCAATAGGCAGCATCATGATGGATGGAGAAAGACTGAAATTGTCAACAGTTTCATCTTGCTTTAATCCACAATCAATGCTATTGGTACCAGCAACTCAAGAAATCAAAAGATGTATCACAGTGAGAAAATCTGCTTGAGGATCTCTCCAAAGTACCAAAGAGCAATGATGCCAGCTTAAAGACTAAGATTGTGCCGGAACCAAGCTATGGTCTTTTTGATTACTTGCTATTATGCTACCTGAAAGGCAGACTAAGGGTATCAGAAGAATCGATGCCTCTGAGTTGTGACATTGGAGAAAAGTACTGAATATTCCACAGACTACCATCCACTTCTGAAATAGCTTGCCTCCAGAAACTCTATGAATGTGGAGAAATGATGAAAGTTATACAAATGTTCAGGTCTTTTGTTCATAGGGTGGCTACAAGTCATCTACAACTCGATGGCATTTAACAACAACAACAACAACACAGAGAGCTCTGTTGGCTAGCTCTGTTAGCTCTGTTGTGGGTACAAAGTTATGCTATCAAGCCAAAGGTGGGTGATTTTTATCTGTGACCCTCAGACCTGGTTTTAATTGTTTTGGTCAAGCATTCTTCTAAGTGGTATAGCACTGGTCTGTCCATTTGCTGTACAGAGGTAACTCGTGTTTGCTGTGATGCTAAACACTGTGACACTGATGTGTTAAATGTGATAATGGTTACCATGGTGGACAGTGTTTGGTGGAGCTACCCGATTAAATCAAACTTGGAAGCAGGAGTGGCACTCACTTCTGAAATAGCTTGCCTCCCAAAACTCTATGAACGTGGAGACACGATAAAAGTTATACAAGCGTTCAGACCTTTCGTTCATAGGGTCGCTATGTATCGTCTATGACTAAATGGCATTCAACAACAACAACAACCAAAAGAACAAACAAAACTGTCAACTAAGGTGTTCCTTGGAAACAAGGATGCTGAAGCTTCGTCTCACATACTTCAGGCATGTGGTTATGTGGGGTCAGTTCTTGGAAAAGGACATCACTCTTGGAAAAGCAGATATATAAGATTTTCAACAAGATGGCCTGACATGGTGACAATAACAGTGGGCTCAAGTATACCACAGACGGTAACGATGGCATAAGACAGGGCAGCGTTCAGATCCATTTAAGGTTGCTTGAGCCGCAGTTGACTCAAAAGCACTTTACAACAACAGTACTTACTCATACACTAATCAAGTAAAATAATTAAGTTCAACCAAGTTATTATTCTGACAAGGAGGGGATAGTGATAGATTGGACTGGTCAGCACTGGTAAATTTTCATCACGGAATAATTTAGCACAAGAAAATGATTCCTCACCAAAGAAAAGCATGAGCTGAACTCTACAGTACTTGATCAAACGACAGCTATCCTTAATGCACAGAATGAAACTTGGAGACCATTTTATTATACATATGCTTAGAAGTAAGGTGATAAACTATGGCAAAAGTCACATAGATATGCAGTGACCTTGACTGGAACCCAGGTTTTCTATCTCCCACTGGAGAAGTTTTTACTACACTTTAAAGTGTTTCTCTAATAATATGCCTAAAAGAAATTACCTCCGACGGTTATAAACTATCAATTTTTTGTTTTTACCTCAAACATGCTATTCAAAGGGAAAATCTACAAATATTCAAGTCATCCAATAAAATGTCAACTGACAATGGAAATTAAAACATCAAAGGAATCATAAGCCCAGTGAGGACCTTGAAGCAGGAAAATGCTTTTACACACATCTTATCCTCCTTGGACTGATGCACTATCTCAGGTTCTCTTTCAAGTCCTATCTCACCCTACATTCTCCTTTGATGTCTTCATCTACAAGCTATACCTTCAACTAGCACTTATAGACTAAGAAATTCCAAATTTAAATCAGCAGTGCTCCCCCCTCCCATAGCTCCAAATCTGTGTCCAAATGCATTCTACACTGTTATCTTAAAAGGAAAAAAAAAAGTCTGACATGCTAAATTCACCATTTCCCTTCCTTCCAGTTACAAAGACAGCTGATATCACTCCTGACAGCCATATTGCCTACTATGTTGAAAAGCATCACATAAGGTCCTAGCATAATTTCCCAAAACTTTTTAATCATGTTTACTATTAAGGTAAAGGAGGTAAGGATCCTTAGAGATAAGGATGGCATCTCATATACTTTGGGCATGTTGTTAAGAGGGGTCAATTCTTAAAGACATTATGCTGGACTGACACAGTTGACTATAACAATAGGCTGTAGCACATCGGAGATTGTAAAGATGGTGCAGGACAGACCAAAGTTCAGATCTGTGTTCACAGGGTCACTATGAATTGCAGTGGACTCAATGACACCTAACAAGAACCACCTCTAAAAATTGTGATCATACATTTATGATTGTTAGGTGCTACTGAGTCAAGCATAACTCAAAGTGACCCTCTGAACAATCTGCATCCTGCCCTATCCTGTGCCATCCTCAACCATAGTTGACATAATATATACACGTATAACTACTTATAATTAAAATATATGTGCTTCCACTTCAATATCGAAAGCACTGGTGGCTAAGTAATAAGAAACTCTGCTCCCAACCCAAAGGTATATGGTTCAAACCCACCCACTGCTATGCTAGGGAAAAATAGGGTATCTCTTCCCATGGGATTTATTGCCTCTGAAAAATCAGCTGGAAGGTCAGATCAGCTATGAGTTGGTTCTAACTCCACAGTACACTACATCAATATAGTACATATTGTGTAGTAAT
>NW_006399823.1:16002212-16006784 GCF_000299155.1 Elephantulus edwardii | reverse complement strand
TTTTTTTTTTTTTTTATTAGCTTTGAAGATTTTGTATAATGATGTTAGTCCCATAACTACACACTTATGTGTATTTGTTAAAATAAACATATTTGTGTATTTACATGTGTCAATATATATGTTCAAAGAAAAGATCAAAATGGATGTCAGAAGGGGTTCTGAAAATTCGTTATTCACAATAGTAAGAAAATGGCAACAGCTCCAATGTCCATCAACAAATGAATGGCTTCAGAAATTATGGTACATTCACACAATGGAATGTTATGCTGCACTAAGAAACAATGACTCTGTAAAATAATAAATATGGGAGAATCTAGAGTGAACTAACTCAATCTCATAGACACAAATACACAGCTTAAGACTATTATGGTAAAAATAGAATGATAACTGGTAAAATGTAGATAAAAGTACAAATAGGGAGGAGGGAAACTGAGAGGAAATCATTAGGAAAACAAAGTGAGCTTTTTTTTTAGGGGGACAGGGAAGGAGTGTAAAGGAATTAGGAAATATCCATTGGGGACCTGAAAAGACGGGGGTAATAAAAAAACACAATGTGCATGAGATTGTTTTAAACACAATGTGAATGTAGGAATGTGTGAAACACAATGTTCATTAATGATATACAATGTATATGACTTTTTAAAAGTCATATATAAACAAATGTAAATATAGTAGAAAAAACCAAAAGGGATGAGATGAACAGAAGATTTCAAAGAACAGCTCAAGAAGACAAAGTGTCAATGTGGAATTAATGGAATTCATATTAATGGAATGTATAAAGAGATGGAGAATAAAAAAGGAAGAAGTCACGCAGGAATTCTTAAGTTAAAAAAACTGAAAAATAAATTCAAGCCTGAAGTTGCAATACTGAGAGACACTATGGGCAAAATCTTGAGTGACAAGAATACACACAATCAGTGCACAAAGAAGAATTGGTTGGGATTGTAAAATGGTATGAAATACATTGTAAAATGTAAAAACTATTCTGGAAGGCAGTCTGGCACTTCTTCAAAAAACTGAACATAGAAATTCCATATGACCCAGCTATTCCACTACTTGTCATTTACCCTGAGAAAACATGAACTGAGGCACAAATGGAGATTTGTACACCAATGTTCATAGCAGCATTATTCACCATCACAAGAACATGGAAACAGCCCAAATGTCCAACCACAAAAGAATGGATTGAGACATTATAGTACACTCACATAATGGAATAATCCAGCACGCAGGAGCAATGATTTTGTAAATTATTAACTAACTTGGGAGGGACTGGAGAGCACTATGCTGAGTGAACTAACTCAGTCCCACAAAGATAAATATCATATAAAACCATTATTGTAAAATGAGTATAACATCAAAGAGGGGTGGGAGGAGCCGGAAGCAGAGGGATGAGGATGGGGGGAGGGTGTGGGGTAGGAAGCAGGATTAATCATGGTGGTGTAAAATTTGATTGAGGGGGTGAGGGAAATAATTTGTTCTTGAAAACAATGTACTTGAATTTGTAAATAAACTAGTAGAAACTTTTTAAAAAATAAACCTGAAAAAACAAACAAAAAGAATTATTGGTCAATACTGAAATATTTCAGGAAGTAGTATATGAGCAAGAGCCAATGGTGATGAGAGTAGTTCAAGCTGTACTGAAGGCAATGGCAAAAAATAAGGCCCCAGGAATCTATGGGATAACAATGAACATGTTCCAACTAACAAATGCAGTCCTGTACATGCTCATCAGTCTGTGCCAGGAAATTTGGAAGACACTGCCAACTGACTGGAAGAGATGCTATCTGTTCCTATTTCCAAGAAAGGTGATCCAACACGATGTGCAAACTATCAAATATCATTAATATCACATGTGCAGAAAACATCACTGAAGATCATCTAAAAAACTGTATGAACCAGTACACTGATACAGAACCTCCAGAAGTTCAAGCTGGATTTAGAAGTAGGTAGTATCAGGGAAGGAGGAGTGGCATCCATTTCCATAATAGCTTACCTTCGGAAACCCTATGAACCTGGAGAGAGGATGAAAGACAACCAAGCGCCGAGGACTCTCCTTCATAGGATCGCTATGAGTTGTCTGCAACTCGCAGGCACTAACAACAATAATATCAACAATAGAGTGAGATCAGCTGGCCCAGTGGACAGCAAGTGATGCTACCAAGCCAAAGGTGGGTGACTTTTAATCCACAGCCCTCAGGCCTGTCTTTCATTGTTTTTGTTCAGACATTCTTCTAGGTCGTATAGCCCTGGTGTACAAGTCAAATGTGTTAATGGTTGGTTACCCAATGAGGACAGAGCGGGGTGGAGCTCCCTGATTAAAACAAGCTTGGAAGGAGGAGTGGCATCCACTTCCATAAATAGCTTGCCTTCGGAAACCCTATGAACCTGGAGAGAAGATGAAAGACACCCAAGTGCTGAGGACTCTCCTTCACAGGGTCTCTAGGAGTAGACTGCGACTCCATGGCACTTAACAACAACAACAGTATCAGGGAGGGATATCATTGTTGATGTCAGATGGATCTCAAATGCAAGCAGAGAATATCAGCAGAATGCCTATTTGTGTTATACTGACCATGCAAAGGCATTTATTTGACAGTGTGGATCACAACAAATTATGGTTAACATTGAGAAGAATGGGAATTCGAGAACACTTAATTATTCTTATACCTATACCTAGACTATGCAGCTGTTGCCCGAACAGAGGAAGAAAACACTGCACAATTTGGAATCTAGGAAAGTGTATGTACAGGGTTGGATCCTTTCTTCATACCTATTCAATCTATATTCTGAGCAAATCGAAGCTAGACTTTATGAAGAGTGTGTGGTATCAGGATTGGAAATAAAACTCATCAACAACCTGCATTTGACAGATGCCACAACTCTGCTTGCTGTAAGTGACGAAGACTTAAAACACTTGCTGCAGAGGATCAAGAACTGCAGTCTTCAATATAGATTACATCTCAACATCAGGAAAACAAAAATCCTCACTACTGGGCCAAAGGGCAACATCAGGAGAGATGGAGAGAAGACTGAAATTGTCAGCAATTTCATCTTGCTTATATTCACAATCAACATCCTTGGTTATAAGCAGTCAGGAGATCTGGAGACATACACCATTGGGAAAGTCTGTCAGGGGACCTCTCCAAAGTTCTGCAATGCTATCAGTCTAATGACTAAGGTACACCTGATTCAAGCCATAGCCTTTCCAATCACTGCTATGCTTCTGAGAGTTGGACAATGAATAAGAAAGACAGGATAAGAACTGACGCCTTTGTGCTGTGGTGTTGAAGACCTTACCCATGGACTGCCAAGACAGCAGTGATGTCTTGGAGAAAGTGAAACCAGGTGCTCCTTGAAGGCAAGAATGGCAAAGCTTTGTGTTGCATATTTAAGGTATGCTGTTGTTAAAAGAGAATATCCCTTGGAGAAGAACCTCATGCTTGGAGAGGTGGAAGGTTGGTGAAAGAGAGGAAGACCCTTGCAAGACTAGATGGACTGACAGTGACAGTCGCAATGGTCTCAAGTGTGTCAGAGATAATGAAGATGGCACAGGATAGGATAGGACTCAGATCTGTTGCTCACAATGTTGCTGAGTCATACACATATATTTCAAGATGAGGTAATATGCTATACAGTACTGCTAAATATATCTTCTAGAGCAACAAATAAAAAATAGTTTAAAAGGAGTTCATTTCACAAATTCCACATTATTGTATAATTAAAACTTAACCCTACAATGAATCATTTTTGAAAAGATGAGAAATTTACAAAGAATAATTTGGGTACCTCTGCATACAATTCTTAAAAAAAAATACTGATTTATTTACTAGGTTCTAATACATTTTCACACAAGATCTTTCCCATTTCCTTCAACTCCCCCCCACATCAAATTGTGCATATAATTCTTATATAAGAGAGACCACATTTTTGCCCTCTACTGATTAGTATAGTCAGAGGCTGCTAATATTCTGAGTTTTGTGGACTGCACTTCCTTTAACCTAGGTACATACTCTTAATTTTTTTACAGATATAGATACTGTTGCCATTTCTGCACCCAAAAGACTAATCTGGCCGATCCCTAATTCTGATGGTAGTCTTTAGGGAGTTGTGCTGCTAAACCAAAAGTGGTACCTTTCTGATGGTCTGAATCTACAAAGGAAAAAAGATGGACAATCTCCTGCTGTACAATTTACAGCTTCCAAAAACTGAGCTGAGTTCCTTAATCCAGGCAACTCACTTTCCTTATTCCATGAAGCCGATCCATGGAGGAGATACTCCATAACATATAACCAATGTCAGAATGTCTGTTGTCGTTGTTATTGTTGTCAGGAGCCATTAAGTCAACTACAACTCGCAGTGACTCTATGAACAACAGATCTGTAACTTCCCTTATCCTCCACTATCCTTGTTGTTGTTGTTGTTATGTGCCGTCCAGTCGTTTGCGACTCATAGTGACCCTATGTACAACAGCCCTAAATCCTGCTCTATCCTGTGCCAATCGCATTGCCTCTGACACACCCATCCCAATTACCCCAGTCACTGAATCAATCCACCTCATAGAGGGTCTTC
>NW_006399823.1:15979516-15993322 GCF_000299155.1 Elephantulus edwardii | reverse complement strand
GATGGGAGTGTCGGAGACAGTGCGAATGGCACAGGACAGAGTGGAGTTTAGGGCTGTTGTACATAGGGTCGCTATGAGTCGCAGGCGAATTGACGGCACATAACAACAAACAACAAACTATTCTAGCCATTAGTCTTTATGTGTTCATCATTGTATCAGTACCAACTTATTCTTGCTTGGCTGTAGAATATGTTTTCAAATCAGGAGTGTGAAATCTCTTATGTTTTCTTCAAAAATGCTTGCTTTTCCAAGGTCTCGTTCCTTCCCATGAAGGTATAAGCTGATTTTTCCATCTCGTTAAAAAATGGTGATGAAATGTGGATTGTGACTGCATACTATCTATATATCATTTTGGAGAGTACTGACTTTTTTCCAAATGTCCAGTCTTCTTATCCATGAGTAAGGTTTGCATTTTAGAGTTGAAAATCATTACAATCAGAGAAGCTGGGGGGAGTGGGAAGTGATTCCATGCTAAAGGATATAAGATATGGAACGTTAAGGGTGTGGAATAACACAAATGCAAAAAAATGTAGATTAATGGAAACTTTCAGAAATGTACTTAGAACTTTATATTCTCAAGATTATGACTTTATCAGACTGTTTTTGTATGCCACTTCTAAGCAGATTATTCTGTGTTGCAAAATCTTACCATCATGTTAGACATAAAAAAGTTATTTCTCAATGTTAATATTACAAATCACCTTTTAAAAAAAGACCAGAGTGACAGATAACATTGAAATAAAAATAAGGAAGAAGAACTTGAGACTTTGTGTCATAGGGAAGCAAATGTAGGAGAGGTTAAAAGTAATAAGGAAACTACCCTGAAAAGTTATCTTACTCTTAGAAACTTGAGTCAGATTTCTCTGTTATGCTTCTCAAGTAAAATTACCAATTTGATTTCATTTGGGAACTGATACCTACTGCTTTTTTTTTTGTTGTTGATGTTTTGTTTTGTTAGTAAGAAAAAATAAAAGAGGAGGAGGATTTGTTCAATTAGAGGACCAGGCATCTCACTCCAGGTATGGATCAGACTCAAGCAAGCCCTCAGTCCAATGAACTGGAACAGTTACCTCATTTGTTGTTCCTGCTAGATGTCATCAAGCCAGTAAGGACCAGTCAAGTAAGTTCAGAATCACAGTGACCCTATGTACAAGAAAGTGCAATAATGCCCAGTCCACTGCCATCTTCACAAGTCATTCTGGTGAACACATTGGTACAGTCCCTGTTGTCAATACATCTCAGGGACAGTCTTCCTCTCTTCCACTGACCCTCTCCTTCTACAAGCACTATGTTCCCCCCTGACATGTCCTAAGTACATAAGATGAAATCTCATCATCATTGCTTCTCAAGAGTATTCTGGCTGGTTTTCTTCCAAGACTGATTTGTTAATTCTTGCAATATTCTTTGCCAACACCATAATCTAAATGCACATTAATTCTTCTGTCATATTTAAGAATTAGATTTTTATTTCAACACTTTAAAATTATTATAAATAGTAATAGCTGTCAGGCACTCTGCTGGCACAGTGGTTAAGAGCTTGATTGCAAACCTAAAAATCAGTGCACTATTTCACAGAAGAAAGACGTAGCTGTCTGCTATATGATGTACAGCCGTGGAAACCGTTCTACTCTAGCAATTGTTCAGGGTAGCTGGGAGTCAAAATCAACTAGTCTTTGTGAAAGGTAACTAACATCTGCCAAAGGTTATTCTAGGCACTTAACCCTCTTCATTGCTCCAGGAAGTTGGGAATAACATGATCTGTTTTACAAATGAGGAATCCAAAACAGAGAAAGTTAAATGACTTCTCCAAAGTGACACAGATGGAAGTGAAACTAGGCCATTTGAATCCTCAGGGTGTGACCTAGCTCTGTACTTTATTAAACCAAAAAATGTTTGAAGGTCTACTTAATCACTATTTTAAAAGACAGTACATTCCTCTAACGTCAGAACTGACTCAGAGCACAGAAATGAACAGGGTTTATAATGGTAAGTGGCTTTATTTCTAAGGCCTTCAGACTGAATGGGGGCCAACAGATGTTATTTTAATGATGTATGACTATGTTGTTGTATAACATCAAGCTGGAATCAACGCATAGGGGACCCTCCAGAGGCAGTAAATTGCATAGGAGAAGACTGCTCATTTTTCTCCCACGGAGCAGCTGGTGGATTAGAATCATGAACCTTTCTTTCTTTTAAAAAATTTTACTGTGATTTTAATGTAAGTTTACAGAAAAGCTGGATCATTCATTCATTCTTGCACGTTTTCCTCCCTAACCCTCCCTAATCACCCCCCAGTTTCCTCCTAACCACCCCCCAGCTCACTTTAAAAAAATATTCATTCGTTGTTGCAAAATTAAAATTTTTCCATAGTAAATTCACTACACTGCAGGCTGCACTAGTGCTTTTGCTTTGTGTAACAGAAATAATGAAGTGCCATTAATACAGAAAAATTAACCTTCCAAAGAAAAATAATTAGCAAACAAAGTTAGTTATACTGCCAAGGACTAAATTTCTGCCAGAGTCACAAATAAAAAAATTATGACATGTCCTTCCCAAAAGCCTAAACAAACCTTAAATACAGGCATCAACACAAGATATATGTAAAATACATGCCTTCTGTCTACTCTAAATTGAGATTATTTCCAATGTACATTTTTCATCTAAACAAACAAGACAGCACACAACAATGTTCTATGAACGTATATATTAATCATCTTTCTTTCTATGAGGATCCAGGGAAATATTATATTGTATCTGCCTTCTCCTGCTTTCTTCATCAAAATTGTTTTGGTGTTTTTCTACTTGTATTTATGTCAGTTGGATGCTATATCCTATATTACTAATCAAAAAAATTTTTTTATTACCTTAAATGAAAGTTTACAGAGACTTAGGATTTCCAGTCATTCATTGTTGCACTTTTCACCCTGCCCACTCCCTCCCACCAATTCACTCTTCTTCTGAAAAGAAAAACTCTTTCATTGTTATGCAATCCCTTCCCCCACATCCACTCCACTATGCAGCCTTCACTCTGGAATTCTGTAACGGCAAGAATACCCATTTTAAACAGTTCTCTCCTTCATATGTCTCAATACAATATACATCATTCCTCCCTTCCTTTTCTGTCTTCTCTCAACCTTGATGTCAGTCTTGTTTTACAACAATGGCCCTATGCAATATTTGTTCTTTTGTGACTGAGATATTTCATTTAGTATAATGTCCTCCAGGGTCATACATTTTGCATAATATTTCATGAGTTCCTTGTTTTTCAATGCTGCATAGTATTCCATTGTGTGAATATACCAGAGCATCTCTATCCATTCATTTGTTGATGGGCACTTGGGTTGTTTCCAGCTCTTTGCTACTGTGAACAAAGCCACAATGAACATGGGAGTGCATATATCTGCCTGGGTGGTAGTTATGATTTCTTTAGGGTAAATTCCCAGTAGTGGAATTTACCACTGGGTCAAATGGTATTTCTATTTGCAACTTTTTGAGAAAGCACCATCCAGCCTTCCATAGTGGTTGCACCATTTTACACTCCCACCAACAGCAAGTAAGAATTCCAGTTTCTCCACAACCTCACCAGCATTTGATGTTTGCTGTTCTGTTAAATTTTGCTATTCTTACTGGAGTGAGATGGTATCTCATAGTTGTTTTGGAACCATGTACCTTTTGTTGGCAGCACAATTCTTTACCACTAGGCCACCAACAAAAGTACTTCACCTTAAGAGAATTTTTCAAACGTTTCCATTTTAACTAATGGGTAATTTCATTCCCTTCAATACTTCTTTCAACCAATCCCATGTCAGTGATTATTTATTCTTAATAAATGCCATTATTCTCATTGTAAAAAAATGTACTCTATTTATAAATTTTAAATGTAGTTTATATTCTGTCAAACCTTTACATATACATTAATAATTTAACGTTACAGGAAACTCACTGAACATTTCCTTTCACATAAAATCTTTACAAACACTACTGTATGCTGTTAAATCCATTCCTATTTAAGCATAAAAATTATATTTTTAAAGACGCCTCTTAAGAATGACATAGTAACAAATCTATTTCCAATTTTTAAGCATCAAAAAGCCATCAATACCACAAAAAATGATCCAGAAAATATTTCTTTCTACAATGAATACATTTTCATTTAATATCACTAATTAAACTGTCATCAATAAATATTTACTGCACACTCATTCATGTGTCAGATATGTAAGTTATAGAGCTAGGCTATGAACCAAAGTCTGACTCTAAAACCCAAACTTTCAACCACAATATAATTTTAATAATTAAGGCACTGTGTTGCTAACTCAAGAGTTGTACCTCTCTGGTGGTTTGAATCCACCAATATCCCTGAGGGAGAAAACATGGTCAATCTCTTCCATGAGATTTATAGCCTCAGAAAATACACTGGAAGGTCAACTAAAGGCCAGTTCCCATTCCACTGCAATGAGATAGCTATGACTTAATAAGAAAGGCAAAAAAGTTCTCACCATTCAAGTGCTTTCTTTCAAGAACCAAAACTTTTTCTATGTTATAGTTGTAAAGTGTCACTGAGTCAACTACACCTTGCCCTATCCTATGCCATCTTTACAATCTGTGTCATAACAGTTTAAAATCTTTTTACTTTGATGATGGAACTCTTTCATAAAAATATAATCAAGTTGATTCATCTTAAGTCTGCCTCCACTATCACTTTTTTAAAATCTGCTTTTAAAATGGAAAAATAGATTAATGCTTAAAAGGCCACACAGGCCAGAAAAAGAATGCAGAGCTAAAGTGATGATTCAGGGAATTAACATGTGGTTCTCTACATTTTCAACTCATGGAGGACTTGTAAGTGTAAAAGAAGAAAAACACCTTCAAATCCTGCCATCTTCACAATCAACACCTTCAAATCCTGCCTGCCATCATACAATCACCAGCATGTTTACATGCTTCATCATCACTTCGTCTCCAAGTCGCCCACTTCTTCGGTGGCCTTCTCATCCACTGAACATGACCTTCTATAGCCACTGATCCCTCCAGATGACAGATCCAAAGCAAGTCGTTAGATAATATTCTGCTGTGATCCTTAAGATTTCCACTGGTTACTTTTCAAAAACAGAACCATAGGCCTTTCTTTCTAGTCTATATTTATTTGGAAGCTTCATGGTGGCTGTCCACCTTGGGTGACCCTGCCAGTGTATCTAATAGCTTCCAGCATCATGGAAACACTAACAGGAACAGGCTTCTCCACAAATGACAAAATGAGGAGAGTTCCCACAAAAATAACAACAAGAAACCCAGTCTCATAAGAACAAATACTGTTTAAGACCTTTATTGTAGAAATAGGTAACTAGTGAAACATGTATGAGAATCTAAGGGGGGGAACAGGGGTGAGGATAGGTGGGAGGCGTAATCATAGGGTTGCACAATTTGACGGGTAGAGGGAGGGGGATTAAGGAAATGGAAAAGATCCAATGTGAAAAACAATGGATACAGAATTTGTCAATTGAAATACTCAATAGGCTGTGCCAGGAAATCTGGAGGACGACCACCTGGCCAACTGACTGGAAGAGATCCATATTTATTCCCATTCAAAAATAAGGTGACCCAACAGAGTGTGGAAATTACCGAACAGTATCACTAATATCACATACAAGAAAGATCCTACTGACGGTTATCCAAAAACAATTGGAACAGTGGATCAACAAAGAACTACCAGACATGCAAGCAGGATTTAGAAGAGGCCATGGCTCTAGGGACAGTGTAGTCAATGTCAGAGGGATCTTAGCTGAAAGCAGAGGATACCAGGGGAATGTCTATTTGTATTTCATTAACTATGCAAGAGTATTTGACTATGTGGATCATAGCAAATTATGGCTAACCTTGGGAAGAAAGGGAATCCTACAACACTTAATGGTGCTCATGTCAAAGCTATATTTGGACCAGGAAGTAGCCATCAGAACAGAGCAAGGAAACACTGCATGGTTCAAAATCAGAAAATATGTACGTCAGGGATGTATCCTATTTACGTACTGGAACTTATTAGGTGGTATTTGAAATGCAAATGGCACAATATTCAATGTCACAGCAAAACCCATGTTCCTCCAAAATATAATAACAAGGAACTAAAATATAATCCCTCAGGCCCAACTTTTAAATATAAAGGTCCCCCCCAGGAGGTCCTGTTGACTCTAAGAGGTTTAAATAAAAACAACCAAACAATCCATACAGATCCTAAACTAAAACAAGAGCACCAAAAACAACAACAACAAAACAAACAAACAAAAACCCCAAAAAACACAAGAGCACCATATTACTGACTTTAGCCACTTCATCCAACTTCAAAATGAAGGCAAATGTTTTGGCGTTATATGTTGTTGTCAAGTGCCACTTAGTACTAACTCTATAAACAAAATAACTATTATCCTTCCTCTAAGTTCATAGAGTTTTCATAGGCATGTTTAAGAAGTGGATGCCACTCCTGCTTCCAAGCCCGTCTTAATCAGTGAGCTCTACCAAACACTGCCAACCATGTTGTTGTTATGTGCCATCCAGTCGCCTGACTCACAGCAACCCTATGTATAACAGCCCTAAACCCTGCTCTGTCCTATGCCAATCTCACTGTCTCCCACACACCTACCCCCATTACCCCAGTCACTGAATCAATCCATCTCATAGAGAGTCTTCCTCTCCTGAGCTGTCCCTCCAACCTCCCAAGCATGACATTCTTCTCTAAGGACTGGTCTCTCCTTTCAACATGTCCAAAGTATGTCAGACGAAGCCCCAGAATCCTTGCCTCCAAGGAGTAGCCTGGTTTAACCCTCTCCGGGATGAATCTGTTTGTTTTCTTGGCAGTCCATGGTACATTCAATACTCTTCTCCAGCACCACCGCTCAAAGGCATCAATTCGCCTTCTATCCTCCCTAGTCCTTGTCCAACTCTCTGATGCATAACAAGTGATTGCAAAGACCATGGTCTGTATCAGGCGCACCTTAGTCATGACAAGAGTCCAGAATGAAGGCTGTATATAGTGGAGTGGACTTAAGGGGAGGGGTTGTATAATAATGAAAAAATTTTTCTTTTACTTTTCAAATAGAAGAGCAAACTGGGAAGGAAGGGTGGGCAGGCAGAAAGTGCAACAATAAAAGAATGGAAATCCAAAGTCTCTATAAACTTCCATTAAAATTAATAAAAAAATCTTTATGAGAAGACTAAAAAAACCCTCAATTTAAATATTTCCCTCTGAATAAGTGTGTTAAGAAAAATTTTAAGACATTAGGAAGTAGTTAATTTAATCATTAGTTCTATGAAATAACAGCACATTCTAAGATATGATGACAATAAACATTTCAAAAGGTTTTTTTTCATGCTTTCTTCAAATTGGAAGGATGCCACTTCTTAGTACATCCAAGACTGGTCAAGTTAAGAGTTAATATTGTACCAGCATAAAGGCCCACAAACTAGATTCTAAATCTCTATGCAAACTGGAGAAATCTAAAAACTTAACAAAAGTCCTAAAGAATCTTCTCGTAGATAAATGTAGTTTGTTATACTGAGAAATGCAAATTTTGAGAACTCAAAAGTTCTGAAGCTTTTACCAGTTACAAGATGTTACGTTTCATCATTCTAATGGTGTAATCAATAGAACTATGTCATTTAACCAAACAGTAACAGAAAGTTTCAGATAGGATACTATACTCTTTTTTCCCTCCCCCTCCATACTACTCTTTCCCTCAACTCATGCTGTCAGTCACAACCTACTTCATAGGAAGGCAAACTTTAATAATATTACATTAGGTAACAAGCATTCTAATGAAAACAAGCATTCAGGCTAAACTGCTTGATTAATTTTCATTAAGTGACGAGATGTTCCCAGAGCGGCTCCTGAAGTTGAGAATTTACCAACACTAATATAGAAACACCATCTCACATACTTTGGGCATGGTGCCAGAAGGGATCAGTCCTTGAAGTAGGACAGCATGCTTAAAAGGTTGGAGGGACACAGTGCAGGAGAGGAATACCTTGTATGAGATGGATTGGCTCAGTAACTGGGGTAATGGGAGTAGCTGTGTCACAGACAGTGAGACTGGCACAGGATAGAGTAGGGTTCAGAGCTATTGCACACACGGTCGCTATGAGAGGTAGTCAGCTCAATGGCATATAACAATAACAATACAGAAGCTCTAATTTTAGAGATTTTAATTATATTGGATAGAAAGTTAAGTCATCTGACTTAAAATCCCTATAATCCAATTATTTTTCAAAATTGCTAATTCCCTTATTTTCATGTGCAAAATGTTAAGAGGATTGGAAAACATTAATATAGAATTTAACATTCTTATACAAAAATTATCATACATATTTACAAGTTTAAGTTTGTGAAGTCTCCGTAGATGACTTAAGTTGTAATTTATTTGGTTTCTGTTTACAGAAGTATTAACTGTATTGCCTGTATTTTTAACTACTATTAAAATAATATCTCCCATTTTAGAGTGAACTTTTGGATGAGTGAAAATGGCTTTCACTCCAAAAGCCTGTAATCAGAATATTAATTTTCTATTCATCATCTTCAGTCATTCATTTCATCTTGCTCAGTGAACTAATGTTAAAAATGGGCACTTGTTAGCCAACCTAAAGACACGTGGTTTGAATCCATCAAAGGAAGAAAAATGGGCTATCACCTCCCATGTGATTTACAGCCTCTGGACAGGTGGGGGTCAGCTCCAAGTCAGTTTTAACTCAAGGGCACATAACAACAACATCGTGGGATTGATTCTTCAGTCCTGTTCCTTCAGAGTTTGATGTTGAAAACATCTCACTAAAATCCTTAAGTAATTTCTAAAAGTTATCCATTAAACACTCTATTCTAAGCATATATGCAGTTATTAATCACTAAAATTCATTTAGCAACTGTTAGTTTTGTACCTTCACACAGTATTGAAAAATAAATGTTATTCTATCCATACAAGTGCATATAAACAGACTACAAGACCAAAGAAACTTTACTAATGAAGTTGAAGTTATCAATTACATTTTATGATTTTTAAAAGCTATCTTAGTATACTAAATGAGTATGAAAAAGTCAATTTTTACTAAACATCAACTCTATCCTACATGTTTTACATATTACATTTTTATTTTCACAACATTACTGTAGTTATGGAAGATCACTTGCACTTTCACGCATGAGCTCTTGAGCTAAACTAACTTACCAGCTGGGTGATCACAGGCAAATTACTTATGTTCTCTGTGCCTCAGTTTCTTTATTTGCAAGATGGGGGATAAAAAAAGACTATCTACGTTATAATATTCAAGATTACAGAAAGCATCATTGGGGGGTTTGTGGAAAAAGAGCACAGAGTATGGCACCCACTATCATTATTAAAACAATTATTACTTTTATTATTAATATATTCTCGTTTCTATTTTACAGAGGAAGAACTGACAGCTGGTATAGAGTGTAATTTACATGTAGTTAAATTAGTAGAGCTACTGTTGATTCAAAAGTACAAATTTGTTGAAAATTGCTAAACCACTGCCTTCGAGTCGATTCCGACTCGTTGGGACCCAACAGGGCAGAGTAAAACTGCCCCAGGTTTCTAAAGGCTGCACTGGGTCCTTATGAAAGCAGCAGACGGCCTCACATTTCCCCCCAAGGAGTCACTGTTGGGTCTAAACCACATTTGGTTAGAATCAGAGGGCTTAACCTATGTGCCTAAACACTACACGGCTCATAAATCCTATTTATTATGCATTAAGAAATTGCATGTAATAAAACGGGATGAGGAAGAGAGCAGGCACTAAATCTTGCTGAGACACCAGGAGGGGCAGCAGATCCACGCGGTCAGCGCCCTGTCCTGCATGCGGGCTAGCACCCAGCCCTGCTACTGAGTTAAGCGTGCTCCGCTCACGAACACGGACGAGAGAACAACGCGGGCCAAGCTTGCGCCTTCTTTCCCTGCCAGCTCTTAAAAAAAAAACAACTGGCATTGGGGTGGGGTAAGACTGAGAAAAACTGGATGAAATATGTTTACGGCATTGAAGTCTATGGGGGAGAGAATAGTCTAAAAGTATTATATTTTAGGGCATTATTTTTATCGTAGGAGTATGCAATGAGGGTTGCAGAGTGGATTATATTTGGGGCTAGGGGGTGGGGTTTGGGAGGTGGGGGGGGATTGTGTACCAATGAGGGAGTTTTTCTTTTGCTTTTCAAGGAGAGGAGCAATGGGGGGGGGAAGGGGGGAGGGGTTTGTGCGGGGAGAAGGGTGCAACAATGAATGAATGGAATCCCAAAATCTCTGTAGATGTTCATTGAAATGAAAAATAAACAACCTAAATTTAAAATTAAAAAAAACAAAACAAAAAAAAAACCCGAATGGATAGGAAAACCTATGGAACATCCACAAACTGTAATATTACACAGAATTGAAAAACAATAAAATAGTAAAACATTACACACACACACACACACAATGCCAACTTTTGTCTGGGGCCTAGCCCACGATCATCCCACACCACATGGCCCTGAACGCTGGTCTTCCCCCCCCCCCCCCGTCGGAACGCTAAACATTTCCCTTCAACACCGCGATTACTCACTAGGCTCGCCTCTGCTGAAAGGAAAAGCAGCCAGAGGTGGAAATGGAGACAAAGGGATATAAATCCTGAAGGGGTGTTCAAAGTCCTTGGGTTAGAAAAAGGAAAACGTCAAGTCCTCGGGCGGCCTCCATCCGCTTCCTTACCTGCACCCAAGCCAGCGATCCAAATCCAGGGCACGGCGCGGGAATTGGCACATGAACCAACAAGAATGCAAGGGTCGCCAAAGGCAGGTGTTTTATATAAGTTAGTTGGGACCGAGTCCAGGCCAAAGACCCTCCCAACTAGGAGCCAGCGCGGCCAGGCTGGGCCGGCTCTCCACTCGGGCCGCCCACGCCGAGAGGAGGGGGACAGCCGGGCCGCCCGGAAAGGGGGCGATCAGGGACGGTATGGAAGGTCCCAGACCTAACGGGAGGGGGCGGCGCGCCCGCCGAAGACTTCCATTCGTGCCCGCTGGCAGTTACCCCGCGCCCCGCAAGAGGCACAGCCGCGCCCCTGCCGGGTGGCCCCTCACCCTCGACGACCCCCGCAAAGGTCCCGACCCGGCCCTCGGAGAAGCCGGCGAGGCCGCGACCCCACCCCGTCCTGTCCCGCGGAAGGCCCTGCCGCACGCTCTACCTTCTCCGGGCGGCGTCCAAGCCCCGGGCGCGGTCGGCTCGGGCCTGCTGCGCCGCAGCTCCGCTCTGCTTCTCCCGCCTGCTGGCGCGGCCTCCCGAGTCTCGGCCAGGCGGCGGCGGGCGGCGGGGCGACGGCGGCTCCTCCTCCTCCTGAGGGGGCGGGAGGAGGAGACGCAGCGGCTGGGAGCCGCCTCCCGCAGGAAACGACCCCCGCGGCACCGCCTCCTGGGCCCGGCTGGTCCGACTCCTCAGGCCGCCGCCACCGCCCTCTCCCTCCGGAAACGCATTCCTACCGGGCCGCGTCAGCTGCGCCGTCGGCGAGGCGGAGGCAGGAAGACCGTGGCCGGGGACAAAGAGCCTGCCTGGGCGAGGCAGGGCCTAGAGGAGGCCACAGCGGCGCAGAAGGCGGGGAGGAGGACTTGACCGTGCCCTTCCCGGGGCCTCCGTTTACTCTTATGCGAAGGAGAGAGGGTTTTGAATGTCCGCCAGTTGCCGCTAAATTCTAATAATATGTGCTATCCTCTGTCAGAAATATCTGAATTCTGCGCTACGTTCTGGTCCCTTTTTAAGAGCTAAAAGTCATGTATCTTGAGAACTCTCAAGTCCTGGACAAATAGTTTAGCTATCCACCAAAAGGGGCTTGGTTGTGTTCCACAATGCCACTTTTCCTTCTGGAAGAAATTTAGCTTTTCCCTCTCAAGCCATAGCGTCAGCTGTATGAGTGTGGAAGGTGGAAAATGAAAGGACGTTTTGTACAAGAATGATGGATGCAAGTTGGGGAATTGCCTTTGATTTATCTGAAAGTTGGTGTCTGGAGAACAGGGATAAGAAAAAAAAATCACCTTCAATGAATGAATGGATATCCAAAGTCTCTGTAAATTTTCATTGAAATTAATAAATTTTTAAAATAATGTCTGTTTCTCTTCACTGTTTTTTAATAGGGCAGGAAGAGGAATAAAGATTTTATTCCTTATGAGTATGGCAGAACAGACTGATAAGAGGACTGTACCAGCTCACATTCATTGTGAAACCAAGTGACTCAGAACACAGATGGCAAGCTGCCATCATGTTTGCAGGGTTGCCACCTAGTGAACCCCAACACCCTGTAAGGAATAGAGATCAAATTGTCAAGAGTTAGGAAACAGTATTTCTCTCTTGGCAGATTAGAAATTGTGATGTCCATTTGGCTGTCCATTTTAGGCAATTATAAGAAAACTCAAGTCGTCCCATTTATGTAAATTCCCCACATTACTCATTTGCAAAATCATCTCTATTGGTTAGCAAATCTCTGAAGATGTCCAATAAATGATTATTTCCCACCCCACCCCCGTGCCCTACTTTCTGGAAGACCTGAAGGTATGTCATTTGAGACTACCAGCTGCTCTGAGGAAGAAGGATGGCTAATCTCCTCCCGTGTAATTAACTGCCACTGACCACCTATGGGTCTGACTCAACAGTACACAATAACAACATGGATGATCCTAAGAGGCTACGTGACATTTCTGTGTTTTAACAGTAAAATAACCACTAGAACTCAACATTCTAGAAAATAAAAGGTAGTGGTTTTACCACTGTTAAAAAGCAATCACAATTGTGCCAGTCTCAGCACAGGAGACCCTGTGGTTCAACAGATTAAACTCTAATTCATCTATATTTGCTTTGAACTCCGTTTCTCAGAATTCTCTGTTGTGATTGAACAGAGAGCCTTGGTGATACAAAAGGAATACTGGTGGCCCAGAGGTTACATTCTAGGCTGTTAACCAAAAAGTTTGGCAGTTCAAAGCCATTAGTTGCAGGCTCCAAAATTAAAGATAAATAAGTTCACTTTAATAAAGATGTACAGCCTGTGAAACCCAAAGATGTACAGCCTGTGAAACCCAACAGAGCAATTGTATTCTGATCTATAGGTACCCTACCGGTTGGAATTTACTTGAGAGAGGGTTTCTCATGATGCAGTGAATTGAGCATTCTACTGCTAACTGAAAGGTTAAGTGGGTTGAACCCATTAGCCACTTACGGGAGAAAGATGAAACCATTTGTTCCCATAGAGATTTACAGCGTTGCTAACTCTATGTTATTGTTAAGTGCCATTGAGTTAAGTATGGCTTATCATAACCCTATGCACAACAGTCAGGAACAGGTTTGAGGCCTTGAGCACCAATGAGCATAGACCAAATGAGCTCTAGGAGGATATCAAGAAAATCGTACATGAAGAATGCAAAAGATCGTTACAAAGGATGAAAAAGAAGAAAAGACCAAGATGGATGTCAGATGAGACTCTGAATATTGCATTAGAGCTCTGAGAAGCCAAAGCTAAAGGAAGAAACCAAGAAATCAAAGAGCTAAACAGAAAATTTCAAAAGGCAGCCTGGGACGATAAAACAAGATACTACAATGAAATGTGCAGAGAGCTGGAGTCAGAAAATCAAAAGGGACGAACTCGCTCAGCCTTTCTTAAGCTGAAGGAGCTGAAAAACAAATTCAAACCATGGGTGGCAATACTTAAGGATACTTTGGGCAGTATATTAAATGATCCAGAAAGTATCAAGAAAAGATGGAAGGAATACACAGAGTCACTGTATCAGAAGGAATTGGCTGACAC
>NW_006399823.1:15971140-15978706 GCF_000299155.1 Elephantulus edwardii | reverse complement strand
TGCAGATGACACAACCCTGTTTGCTGAAACTGAGGAGGACCTGAAGCACTTGCTGCAGAAGATCAAGGACTACAGCCTCCTATATGGACTGAAGCTAAATGTCAAGAAAACAAAGATTCTAACCACTGGGCCAATTGGCAGTATCAGCATGAATGGTGAGGAGTTTGAGATAGTTAACAGTTTTCATTTACTTGGCTCCACAGTCAATGCTCTTGGTAACAGCAGCCAGGAAATCAGGAGACGAATTGCATTGGGAAAGTCGGCTGTGAGGGACCTCTCAGGAGTACTGAAGAGCAACGATGTCAGGCTGGAGACTAAGATGCACCTGATCCAGGCTATAGTCTTCCCAATTATGTGCTATGCATCAGAGAGTTGGACAGTGAATAGGGCTGATAGAAATAGGATTGATGCCTTGGACCGCTAAGAGAACAAACAGGTTTGTCCTGGAGATGGTGAAGCCAGAGTGTTCCCTGGAGTCAAGGATTCTGAAGCTTCGTCTGACATATTTTGGGCATGTTGCAAGGAGGGACTGGTCCTTGGAAAGGGACATCATGTTTGGCAGAGTGGAGGGGAAGCGAAGGAGAGGAAGACCTTTGGTGAGATGGATCGATTCTGTGACTGGAGTGGTGGGAATTAAGTGTTTGATAGAACAGCATTTAGAGCTCTTGTACATAGGGTCACTATGAGTCGCAAGTGACTCGATGGCACATAACAACAACAACATGCACAACAGATCTGATCCCTGTCCTATCTTGTGCCATCCGTATCATCTGACATACTTGATCCTCTTGCTACACAGCTACTGTGTCAATCCATCTTAGTATTTATCCATCTCCTCTTTTTCTCTGACCTTTCCAAGCATGATGTCCTTCTCCAAGGAAAAGCCACCTCTCCTAACAACATGCCCAAAGTATGTGAGATGAAGTTTTACCTCCATGGAATAATCTGGTTTCACTTTCTCCAAAACATAATATCTCTTTGGTTTTCACCAGTCCATGGTATATTCAGCACTGTTCTCCAACACCACAACTCAAAGGCATCACTTTTTCTTCTGTACTCCTTAATTATTGTCCAGCTCTTAAATGCATAGCAGGTGATTGAAATGACCATGGCTTGAATCAGGCACACCTTAGTCTTTAAGCTTACATCATTGCTCTTCAGCACTTTGGCATATCCTTGAAAGGTGACTTTCCCAATGTCTTTGGATTTCTTGTCAGCTTATACAATGGTATTAACTGTGGACCCAAACAAGATTAAATCATTTGACTACATCAGTCTTTTCTCCATCTATCGTGATATTGCCTACTGGCCCAGTTGCAAGGATCTTTATGTTTTTGTTTATATTGAGGTGCAATCTATATTGAAGACTACAGATTAAAATGTATATTATGTACCTATGTTATATATCTACCATATCTATATATCTCTATACATTTGTTGCTGTTGTTGTTATGTGCCATCAAGTTGGAACTTACCCATACCTGAAAACCCTTCTGATGGATTTTCAGAGATAGTTAACCACATGGGAGGAGATTACATATATATATATATATATATATATATATATATATATATATATTATATATCTATATTGGAGGCACATGTGTGAAGCTGTTTGGATTCTGAGTGGTGAGTTCTTCTTGTTTTGGTTGAAGGCCAGATGTGGACTGTTTGATTGTTTTTATTTTGTCCACAACCATGTGTGAAATGATTGGATTTGCTGGATTTGGCTAACAATGAGCTGTGAACTGGAAGCATCTTGTTTAGAACCAATCTGGGCCTAGGGTGTAGGCCTGGGTATTTAAAAGCCTGCGGACTCCCTCTTGAGTCTTCCTTTAGAGACTTATGTGTGAAGCCCTGGGATTCTAGTGTTAATTTTGTTTAGTATGAACATTCTTCTAAGTAGTACAGTACTGGTCTGTCAATTCACTGTACTGAGGTAACTTGGGATTGCTGTGATACTGAACCCTGTGTCACTGGTGTGTCAAATTGCCATAATGGTTACCCATGGTGGACAGTGTTTGGTGGAACTCCCAGATTGAGACAGACTTGGAAACATGAACTGAGAGAAACTTCAGTAGTTATAGAATAGGTTTAGGTTATTTGTTCATAGATTTGCTCAACTCAGTGACATTTAGCAACAACACTGTAATCTGTAGTCTTTGACTTTCTGCAACAAATGTTTCAAATCCCCCTCACTTTTAGCAAGCAAAGTTGTGTCATCTGCATAATGAAGATTGTTAATCCTCAGATCCTGATATTACATACTTCTTCACAAAGCCCAGTTTCCTGAATATTTTGCTTGGCATACAGATTGAATAGATATGGAGAGAGGGTACAACCCTGATGCATGCCTTTCTTGATGTTAAATCCTGCAGGTTCCCTTTTCTGTCTGAACAACAGCCTTTTGTTCTAGGTACAGGTTTTGTATGGGCACAATTAAGTGTTTTGGAATTCTTGTTCTTGTCAGCGTTAGCCATAAGTTTGTTTTATCTGCACAGCCTTGTATGTCAATAAGTACAAATAGGCATTCTTCTGTTATTCTCTGCCAGGATCTATCTAATATCAGCAGTTAGATCCCTGGAGCAACAGCCTCTTCTAAACCCAGCTTGAACTTCTGGCAGTTCTCTGTCTATATTTTGTTTTAGCTATTTTTGGATGGTCTTCAGCAATATTTTGCTTGCATGTAATATTAATGATATTTCCACTTTCTGTTGAATCACCTTTCTAGGAATGGGAACAAATAGGGATATCTTCCTATTTGTTGGCCAAATAGGAAAAGTGAATTGGCCAGGTAGCTGTCTTCCAATTTTCCTACCACAGATTGATGAGTACATCCTGGGTTGCCTAAATTAAAGCACATCAATTGATTCACAGGGCCTTAATTTTTACCAGTGCATTCAATGCAATTTTGACTTCATCCATCATTAACATTGACCCTTGCTCATATGCTACTTCCTGAAATATTTTGGTGTCAACCAATAATTTTTGGTACAGTGACTTTGTGTATCCCTTTCATCTTCTTTTGATGATTGTTCAAGATTTTGCCCATAGCATCTTTAAATATTACAAATCAAGGCTTGAATTTGTTTTTAAGCTCTTTCAATTTGAGAAATGCTGAGCGAGTTCTTCCCTTTTTATTTTCCCAATGCAGATCTTTGCATGTTCTGTCATAATACTTTGCTTTGTCTTTTTGAGCTGTTCTTTGAAATCTTCTGCTTTTCTCTTTTATAATATATCAACAGAGAACTACCAGAAATACAAGGTGGGGTTAGAAGAGGCCATGGCACTAGAGATATCATCCCCAATGTTAGATATATCTTAGCCAAAAGCAGAGAGTATTAGAGGAATGTCTCTCTGTTTCATTGTCTATGCATAGGCATTTGTGGGGATCACAGCCAACTGGGGCTAACTTGAGAAGAACAGGAAACTCAGATGCCTGATTGTCCTCATGTAAAACCTATATTTGGGAACTAAGAAAAACAATACCATTCACAATAGCTAATCACAAGATTAAATACTTGGGAGTTAATTTAACCAGAAGCACAAAGGATCTATTAAAATAAAATTACAAAACAATACTACAAGAAACAAAAAAAGACCTGGAGAAGTGGAAGAATATCCCTGGCTCATGGATAGGAAAACTCAATATTGTGAAAATGGCAATACTACCAAAGGCAATTTACACGTTCAATGCAATCCCAATACAAATACCAATCCCATTCTTCAATGAAATGGAAAAGGCAATCTCCAGTTTCATTTGGAATGGAAAGAAGCCCCAAATAAGCAAAGCACTCCTTAAAAATAGAAGAAAGGTAGAAGGTATCTCACTCCCTGATTTCAAATCCTACTGCACTGGTGGTTAAGACAGTATGGTACTGGTACAATGACACATAGATCAATGGAATAGAATTGAGAACCCGGAGATCAGCCCATCTATCTATGGTCAACTGATTTTTGACAAGGAGATGAAACCAATTAAGTGGGGAAACAACAATCTTTTTAACAAATGGTGTTGGAAAAATTGGAAAACTATCTGCAAAAGACTCAAGCAAGATCCACACCTCACTCCACATACAAAAACCAACTCAAGGTGGATCATGGACCTAGGACTAAAACCAAGGACTATACTCTTCATTAAAGAAAAGCTTGGAAGAACCCTAGAAGTCCTAATACACAACATAAACAGTCTTCCAAGTATCCTGAAAAATCTACAGCCAGGAGAAGATAAAATAGATGAATGGGACCTTCTAAGAATCAAATCCCTATACACATCCAAAATCTTCTCCAACAGGGTAAAAATGGAAGCCACAGACTGGGAAAAAGTATTTGGTAGTGACATATCAGATAAGGGACTTATATCCAAAATTTATAAAATACTCAAGCAACACAACAAGATAAAGGTAAATAATCCAATAGAAAAATGGGCACAGGATATGAACAGATGCTTCACCACAGAAGACATTCAGATGGCCAACAAGCACATGAAGAAATGTTCAAATCCCTAGCTCTAAGAGAGATGGAAATCAAAACAGCTATGAGATATTATCTCACCCCAGTCAGAATAGCAAAATTTAACAGAACAGTACGCAACAAATGCTGGCAAGGTTGTGGAGAAACTGGAACCTTTATTCACTGTTGGTGGGAGTGTAAAATGGTGCAACCACTGTGGAAGGTTGTATGGTGCTTTCTCAAAAAGTTGCAAATAGAGATAGCATTTGACCCAGCAATTCCACTACTGGGAATATACCCCAAAGAGACCATAACTGGCATTCGAGTAGATATATGCACACCCATGTTTACCACAGCTTTGTCCACAATAGCAAGGAGTTGGAAACAACCTAAGTGCCCATCAACAAACAAATGGATAGAGAAGCTGTGGTATATTTACACAATGGAATACTATGCTGCATTGAGAACTCATGCGATATTATTCAAAATGGATGATCCTGGAGGACATTATGCTTAGTGAAGTATCTTGGTCACAAAAGGACAAATACTGCATGATGTCATTGTTGTAAAGCAGGGCTGACATTGGGGTTGGGGGAGACTGAGAAAGATGAGTTCAATAATGTTGAAACAGATGAGGGAGAAAACTGTTTAAAAGGGATATATGATTAGGTATTTTTGTCATGACAGGAGTTCAGAGTGAAAGCTACATAGTGGAGTGGACCTGGGGGGAGGGATTATAAAGCAATGAAAGTATTTTTCTTTTACTGTTCCAAGAGGGTATGTCCTGGGGGGAGGGTTGGGTGGGGAAAAAAGTGCAACAATGAATGAATGGAAATCCAAAGGCTCTGTAAATTTTCATTGAAATGAATAATAAGTTTTAAAAAAACAACCACCAAACCTATATTTGAAGCAGTTATCAGAACAGAGAAAGGAAACATTACATGGTTCAAAATCAGGAAAGGAACTCATCAGGGATGTGTACTTTTCCCATACGTTTTCTATCTATTTGCAGAACAGATCATTTGTAAGGCTGGGTTGTAAGAGGAGGAATGTGGTATCAGGATTGGAAGGAGACTCATCAACAACCTGCATTAAGTAGATGACACAACCTTGCGTGCTGAAACTGAGGAGAGTTTGGACCATTTGATGCAGAAAGTCAAAGACTATAGTCTTCAATATGGATTGAAGCTCAACATCAACAAAGCAAAGGTTCTCATCACTGGGCCAATTGATAACACCATGAAATATGGGGAAGAAATTAATATTGTTAACAGTTTCAACTTGTTCAGGTCCACAGTCAATACTCTTGCCACTAGCTGTCAGGAAATCAAAAGACAAATTGCAGTGTGTGAAAAACAATGTATACGAATTTCATTTGCAAACCAATATAAAATTAGAATTTAAAGGAAAAAAAAAGACTCATTGCATTAGGAAAATCTGCTGTCAAGGACCTCTACAGAGTGCTGAAGATCAATGACTTCAGTCTAGAGACTAAAGTGTGCCTGATCCAGGCCATGGTCTTCACAATTACTTGTTATGCACCAGAGAGCTGGATGATGACCTAAGATGACAGAAGAAGAATCAGAGCCTTTGAGTTGTGGTGCTGGAGAAGAGTATTGAACATATCATGGAATGCCAAGAGAACTAATGGTCTTTCCCGGAGAGGGTGAAGCCATGCTGCTCTTTGGAAGCAAGGATTTTGAAGCTCTGTCTTACATACTTTGGGCATGTGGCCAGGAGGACCAGTCCTTGGTGAAGGACTTCATGCTTGGAAAGGTTGAGGAACAATGCAGGAGAGGAAGACCCTAGAGAAGACAGACTGACACAGTAACTAATGAGTGTAGGTGTGCCAGAGACGGTGAGATTGGCACAGAATAGTGCACAGTTCAGAGCTATTGTGCAGGTCACTATGAGTAGCAGTTAACTCGAAGGCACATAACAGCACAACAAATAGCACTTCATTCAAAGTAGATTTATTTGTTCTTTTGGCAAGCCATTCAATACCCTTTGCCAAGACTCCAATTAAAAGATATCAACAATATCATCCTTATTCATTGTCTGACTTTCAGATGCATACAAAGCAAATTGAGGAGATACTAGTAACCCTTGCCACAAGACCATTATGAGATTTCTACTGTTTCCTAGAAAAGAACATCAAGATCAGCATAAAAAATAAATCCTCAAAGAGGACTGACACAGTAACTGCAACAATAGGCACAAATTGGTTATGAGGATGGCACAGGACTGGCAAGGTTTTGTTCTGTTATGAATCAGTGAGCCAGTTAGACAGCAACAACAAAAAAGCTTCTCATGGGTATTGAGTAATTTTTCAATGCCAGTGTCTGTTTCAATGCCACTGTTCCAGTACACCTAAACAGACACTTAGTTAATATTTGGTAAATGAATTAATGGGTCCTTCTGTTTCACTAAGACCAGGCCAGAGCATTTAGCTAAACTGAAGCAAAGATAGCAATTTATGGACAGAGGTCATACATTTGAAATCCTAAAGATTCAGCAAGGAAACTATTAGACATAATTGACCAATTCAGCAATGTAGCAGGGTACTAGATTAACATACAAAAGCAGTTCAGTCTTGACAGTGACAAGGAAGATATAGAAATGGAGCCAAGAAAAACAATACCAATCACAATAGCTAATCACAAGATGAGGAACTTGGGAATAAATCTAACTAGAAACATAACAGACCTATACATAGAAAATGACAAAACATTACTACAAGAAACAAAGAGAATTTGGAGAAATGGAAAAATAAACCATGCTTATGGATAGGAAGACTCAACATCATGAAAATGATAATTCTTCCAAAGACAAACTTTGAGAATAAGAAAAATTAAACATGTTCTCTAGAAAAGGCAGTGATGAATCAGAAGTCTCACCCTCAATTTCATATGAATATTCATAGATGGCCAGTCACTAACTATAAGCTTTATGAATATTTCAAGCAGAGATTTGTCACAGTGTTACCATGCTCAACAGAAAATTGTTAAGTAGTAATAGTACAGCTACCCTTTGCTTTCAGCCAAGATCTAGCTGACATTTGCTATAATGTCCCTAGTACCATGGGCCTCTTCTATTTATTATTTATTTATCTAT
>NW_006399823.1:15968201-15970896 GCF_000299155.1 Elephantulus edwardii | reverse complement strand
TCTAATCTGTTCTTTCCCTCATCTGTTTCAATACATGGGCCTCTTCTAAACCTGTCTTGTATTTCTGGTAGTTCTCTGTCCATGTATTGTTCTAGTAGTTTTTAAATAATCTTCATCAGGATTTTGATATTAGTGTTATGTTCGACAATTTCCATATTCTGTTGGGTGACATTTTTTTTTAATTGGGAATAAATATGGATCTCTTCTAGTCAGTTGGCCGGGGAGTTGTCCTCCAAATTTCATGGCACAACCTGGTGGGCATGTCCAGGGCAGCGTCTGTTTGTTAAAGTATTCCAGCAATTCCTGGATCCTTTTTTTTTGCCACTTTTCTTCAGAGCAACTTGAACTTTCTCCTTCATCACCATTGCCTCTTGATCGTGTGTTATTTCTTGTGTGTCAGCCAATTGTTTTTGGTACAGTGATTCTGTATACTCCTTTTATCTTCTCTTTCTGGATCATTTTAATCTTCCTGGGTAGCCTTGAGGAGAATGGGAATCTTAGAACACTTGATTGCAAAACCTATACTCAGACCATTAAGTAGTCCTCAGAACAGAGCAAGGGAATATTGCATGGCTAAAAATCAGGAAAGGAGTGCATCACGGATGCCTCCTGTTTCCATACCTTTTCAATATATATGCAGAAAAGATCATTCAGAAGGCTGGGCTTTGTGAGGAGGAACGTGGCATTAGGATTAGAAGAAGACTCATCAACAACCTGTGTTATGCAGATGACACAACCTTGCTTGCTGAAACTGAGTCGGATCAGAAATAACTTGACAGCAGAAAGTCAAGGACTATAATCTTCAATATGGATTGAAGTTCAACATAAAGAAGGCAAAGATTTTCACCACTGGGCCAATTGGAAACACCATTATAGGTGGAGAAGAGATTGAAATTGTTAATAATTTCAGCTTGCTCTTGGCACCAGCAATCAGGAATTAAAAAAGCTAATTACATTGGAAAATCTGCTGTCAGGGACCTCTCCAGAGTACTGAGAAGTAATGACGTCAGTCTACAGACCAAGGTGTGCCAGGACATGATTTTTGCAATTACTTGCTATGCATCAGAGAGCTGGACAATGACTAAGGATGACAGAAGAAGAATTGATGCCTCTGAGTTGTGGTGCTGGTGAAGAGTATTAAACATACCATGGACCACCAAGGGAACAAATAAGTCTATCTTAGGGTGAACCAAGTTTCTCCTTGGAGGCTAGGATTCTTAAGCTCCATCTCATATCCTTTGGGCATATTCCCAGGAGAGACTGGTCCTTGGAGAAGGACATCATGTTTGGAAAGGTGGAGAGATAGAGCACTCTAACTGGGGTAATGGGGATAGGCATGAGACTGGCTTAGGACAGTGCAAGTTTCAAAGCTGTTGTACATAAGGTCACTATATGTCGTACTATATAACAATAACAATAATGTAGGTCACATTATTAGATCATGTCCTGATAGAGCCTCTGTTGGTATCTTGATATAAAGATAAATCTACATTTTGTTATACCAGCTCCAATTATTAAAAAACTGTCATCTACTATCTAATTAAAGCCAGTGCGATGTCAAAGAGAAATGGTCCTTTTCTTTAGTTTTACATTATCCTACTACATGCCCCTCAAAAGAGATCTTTATTCACATCTTTTCCAAAGAAGAATTGAACATTTATAAAGCATTACCAGAATGATATCTGATGTGCTATCTGATGCCCAGGTATCTTTCAGTTTTTAATCAGCTATTTTATGTTCACAATTGTAGGTCAGGTTTACCTTTGCATAATCAATGAAACACAGATAGACATTCTTCTGGTATTCCCTGCTTTCAGCAAAGATCCATCTAACATCAGCTACAATATCTCTAGTACCATGACCCCTTCTAAACGCAGCCTGGACTTCCAGCAGTTCTCTGCTGATGTGCTGTTCCAGTCGTTTTGGGATAATTTTCAGTAGACTCTTGCTTGCATGTGAAACCAATGATATTGTTCTATAGTTTCCACACTCTATTGGGTCACCCTTCTTTGGAATGGGAACAAATATAGATATCTTCTGTCAAGTGACGAGGTGGTTGTTCTCCAGATTTCTTGGCACAACTTGGTGAGCACATCCAGGGCAGCATCTGTTAGCTGAAATATGTCAATTGGCCTACCATCTATTCCTGGGGCCTTATTTTTTGCTATTTCCTTCAAAGTAGCCTGAACTTCTTCCTTCATCACCATAGACTCTTGCTTATATGTTGTTTCATTAAATTGTTCTGTGTCTGCCAATTCCTTTTGATACAGTGATTCAGTATATTCTTTCCATCTTCTTTTAATACTTCCTGGATCATTTAATAGTCTGCCTAAAATATCTTTGATTATAGCAACTTGAGGTTTGAATTTGTTCTTCAGTTCCTTGAGCTTAAGATACGCTGAGCGAGTTCGGCCCTTTTGATTTTCCGACTCCAAATCTTTGCACATCTCATTGTAATATTTTGCTTTGTCATCTTGTGCTACCTTTTGAAATCTTCTTTTCAGTCCCTCAGTAACTTGAATCCCAGAACACTTGAACCTGCTAATGCAAAACCTATACTTGGACCAAGAGGCAGTCGTCAGAATAGAGCAAGGAAACACTGCATGGTTCAAAATTGAGAAGGGTGTATGCCAGGGATGTGTCCTGTCTCCATACCTTTTCAACCTGTATGCAGAACAGATTATCCAGGAGGCTG
>NW_006399823.1:15963196-15967921 GCF_000299155.1 Elephantulus edwardii | reverse complement strand
CTTGGCACCAACAGCCAGGAAATGAAAAGATGTATTGCGATGAGAAAGTCTGCTGTTAGGGACCTCTCCAAAGTACTGAAGAGCAATGATGTCTCTCTGGAGACTAAAGTGCGTTTGATACAGGCCATAGTCTTTGCAATCACTTGTTATGCATCAGAGAGTTGGACAATGACTAAGGAGTATAGAAGGCGAATTGATGCCTTTGAGCTGTGGTGCTGGAGAAGAGTATTGAATGTACCATGGACTGCTAAGAAGACAAATAGGTTCATCCTGGAGAGGATAAAATGGGCTGCTCCTTGGAGGCAAGGATTCTGAGGCTTCGTCTGAGATACTTTGGACATGTTGTAAGGAGGGACAGGTCCTTGGAGAGGGACATCAAGCTTGGGAGAGTGGAGGGACAGCACAGGAGAGGAAGGCACTCTATGAGGTGGATTGATTCAGTGACTGGGGCAGTTGGGATGGTGTATCAGAGACGGTGTGATTGGCACAGGACAGAGCAGAGTTTAGGGCTTTTGTACATAGGGTTGCTATGAGTCACACGCGACTCGATAGCACACAACAACAACAATTACAATATATATTTGTTGTTATCTTTAGGTGCCATCAACTTGGCTCCAACTTCTAGTGATTCTGAGTACAGCAGAAGCAAGCTCTGCTCAAGCCTGCACCATCCTTAAAATATCTGCTGTAATTAAGCCCATTGTTTTGCTCACTGTGTCAAACCAACTCATTGAGGATATTCCTCTCTCTTGCTGACCTTCCACCTTTCCAGGTATGATGTCCTCAAGGGACTAACTCCATCTGATAAACATGTCTAATGTATGTGAGACAAATATTTATTCAGGAATCAAAGAAGTAGAAAATGACAAAAACCTGATAATCTTTTTTCAAACAATAGGCCCAGTTTGATTATTGACATTTAAACCTATCCTATCTCTCTGAACCACCTCAAAGTTGATCATTAAGTTTCCAAGGCTATAAATCTCACAGAAGAGATTACCAATCTTTCTCCTTCTGGTGGATCCAGACCACCAGTGAGGTGTGGCCTTTGGGTTACCAGCACAACTCTCTATGGACCCACCATCGAAGGTATGTTTAATCCCATGCTTACTATGGGATGAAATCTACACAGAATCTAAGTTAGTGAGTTGAGGTTGACTTCAGTAGCCTTAGCACTCTTGGAATGTAGTTCCTCCGTTATCGCCCTTTCACAGGCCATAACTTATCTCATTATAACTTAAAGCCTTTCAATCTTCAGTATTGAAAACAATCTTGCTTATGTGACATATGGGCAAATGCTTAGCAAACATTAATTTATAAATAAAGTGTTTAGTAGAAACCAGAGGACAAGACTCCATGGCTTTAGAACACAATAGCATTACAGAAGACAAGACTTCACGGATTAGAATACCCAGGAGCATGTTTTTCTTGAGGTGGGCTTTTGACTGGCACACCCTGGAACAATCCACACCAGGCCATTTTAAGCAGGTGACCTTTTATCCTGGTATGCCCAAGATAGTCCCAATTTGTTTGCTGTCCAAGCATAATTATTAATAGCTCCATATTTTTTTCTCAGAAAATGGCATCCTTGTTTGGATGATAAATTACATGGCCACTCTATAAATAAATAAGACTTCACAGTGAAAAACGAGAGAAGTAATTTTAGAAATTCAAAGGGAAGACATGGGACACATTGCAAATCAACAGGCATGGATTGTTCAATAAACAAAGTAAACACAGCTTACTCGTGCTTACTAAATGAACTGCAGTGAAAAAATGCTTACTGTGAATTCAATTTTTGTTAGGAATTATAAATTTGAAAAGAAACTTTGATTTTGCAGGGAAGTGTTGAGTAGTTGGGAGAGAGATGTCAGCAACTGGAAGCAGAGCCTTTAATGTGGTGAGAACTGTAGAATCATTCATGTAAGTCAGTAGGCACAAGTAAGTCTGTGCTTGCCTTGCTTATAGTTATCTAGCACTGTTAGGATACAGGACAGGAGGTGAGGACTAGTTCCCAGAATGTGTACAGAAGCCCACTGTAGCCGAATCAATTCTGACTCACTGGGAACTTACTGGATAGAGTAAAAACTCAAATGTTTCCAAGGTTATGATTTTTCTGATAAGCCCTAGTGGTGCAGGGAGTTAAGAGATGGGTTGTCACTCCTCCACAGAAGAAAGACGAGTCAAACTCCTTTCATAAAAATTTATATCCGATGAAGCTCTGGTGGCTTAAGTGCAAGAAGTTGCACTGCAATCCTGAAGGCACATTGTTGGAATCCACCAGATGCTCCGCTGGAGAAGGATGGGCAATCTCCTCCTGTGCTGATCAGATCTGACTCGTGATACACAACAAGGAAAAAAAAATATGTCCGTGGAAACTCTGTGGGGCAATTCTGCTCTGCCTCACAGGTCACTGAGAGTGGGAATGCACTCCATTGTAGTGAGTTTGGTTTGGTTTTGGAATATTTTTTTAGAGTCATATAATTATCATTTAATACAATATGCCAGGCTTTGGAAATAGAGTATATTTCTAGAACAGAACCCTGATGGTGCAATGCTTACCCATTTTACTAAAATGTGATTCTACTAACTTTACTAAAACATGATTCTACTAACTATCCTACAGACAAAGAGGTACCAGTCTGCTTCTGTAAATATCACCTCTCAAATCCTATAGAGCACTTCTTGGGTTTCTAGGTGCCATATCATCAAGTCTTACTCATGTTGACTCTCACAACAGATCAAAACCTTGTCCCATGTTGCACCATCCTCACAATCTCCACGAGGCTGAAGGTCATTGTTGCAGTCACTGTGTCAATCCACGTTGTTGAGCCTCTTCCTCTCTTTTGATTACCTTCCACCGTTCTTGCCTGATGTTGTTATAGTCTGATTGGAACAACAATAATGGACTTCATGTTGTTTTTTTACCCTTATGGAAACAGACCGCTACATTTTCCTCTCATAGGTTAAAATTGCTGACTTGTCTATCTGCAACTGAGTCTTAAGAAACAATAGGTCTTCTTGATCATAACAACCCTTTAGTTTTGAGTTGGTTCCAACTCATCATAGTTTCCATCCATTGGTTTGATAGGCTGTGCATCTTTATAGGAGAAGACTCCCTGGGAGTGGCTAACCTTTCCCTTAGCAGCCTGGTACATTATGCACTACCACTAGGGTTCTTTATCTTAAGTTTAATGGTTGGTGTTGTGTAATGTCAAGTTGGACTCAACTCATAGCTGATCCTATTTTTCTGTTTTCAGAGGCAAGAAATTCTATGGAAGGAGATTGCTCATTTTTCTTCCAAGGAGCTGCTGGTGGATTCAAATTGCATGCCTTTGTGTTGGCAGTGCAACTCCTTAACACTAAGACACCAGAACTCCCTTTTAATTATAATAGAGAGGGAAAAGAATGCATAGTAGTGGCATTGTGAGTGCAGACAGTTCATAAGTCCATGTATAATGAAAATGCCATACTGGAAAATGCAATTAAAGAAAAATCTTTAAAAATAGCATTGTTGACCAATATGACTTGGATTTCACACTAGCACTTTGAACTGATTCATCAGGTTTTCGAAACATGCTGAAAATTTGCCTTTTCTTTTCCAGATAGTCTGTCTTGGATTCCATCTTGTTAAAACGTAGATTCTAATTTAGTATCTGGGGTCTCACTCCTTGAGTTGGAACCTACTTACTACTGACAGGAGGTTGTGAATCACACAAAAGGAAAACACTTCTTTTACTCCCGATAAGCTATGAGTCTTCTACGACTCAATGACACTTAACAAAAATAACAACAACAACAAAGAGAGAGCTCTGCTGGCCTACTGGATAGAAAGTTATGCTATCAGTCCAAGAGGGGGGAATTTTAATCTGTGGCCCTTAACTGTTTTTGGTCAAATATTCTTCTAAGTGGTATAGCACTTGTCTGTCCATTTGCTATACAGAGGTAACAACTCATGGCTGCTGTGATGCTGAACACTGTGACACTGATGTGTCAAATACAATAATGGTTTACCCAGGTGGACAGTGTTTGGTGGAGCTCCCTGATTAAAACAAGCTTGGAAGCAGGAGTGGCATCCACTTCCAAAATAGCTTGCCTCCAAAAACTCTATGAACTTAGAGAAATGATGAAAGTTATACAAGTGTTCAGGTCTTTCATTCACAGGTTACCTACGACTCGATGGCACTTAACAACAACAACAACAACAAGCTGCTGGTGGATTTGAACCATCAAAGTGGTGCTGCCTTTGGATTAGCATCACAATTCTCTATGGACAATGCCACCAGAGCATATTTGGGATGAAAAGACAAATTTTCAGCAAGGGATTGAATTGTTATGGAACAGTTCAAAGCCTTGGTTTAAAACTATTGTCAATGTGTGTGATGCAGTAGTTGTTATGTATTGTTGAGTTGGAACTAACTCATAACTGACTCTCAAGAAGGTTTTTCAGAGGCTGTACATTGCACAGGAGGAGATTGCCCATCTTTCTCCCCAGCTGCCTGTCCTTATGTTGGCGGCGCAATTTGATTGACAGTGGCTAAGTAGGGCTTCAACTACTTTTCTGAGTACTGCGTCTACAGGATGATTTAGACATTTTTTTTTAATTTACTATCTTCCCATGCTCCTGGCAGAGCAGTGCGCATGTTGCAGGGACAGTCTCCACGCAAGCAACTCGACGGCACACAACAACAATACCAACGAAGAAGTTTACCTTTTGCTTTTCAA
>NW_006399823.1:15959342-15963096 GCF_000299155.1 Elephantulus edwardii | reverse complement strand
AAAGAAAAAAGTGCAACAATGAATGAATGAAAATCCAAAATCTCTGTAAATGTTCATTAAAATAAAATAAAACTTTAAAAAAAATAGGCTTTCGAAAAACCTATGGAGCACACTTGGATTAGACTAGCATATATGGCTTCAGAGGGTAAGCCTTTGTATTAGGAACTACAAAGGAGGAGGAGAACTTGTAAACAGACCCTAGCAATTAGAACATGAAATATGAGAAATATGAATGAAGAAAAATTGGAGATTGTTAAGGAAGAAATGGAATGCATAAATATTTATGTATTAGGCGTTGCCAAAATGAAATGGATTAGCATAGGACATTTTGAATCAGACAATTATATCATCTAATATGCTGGAAATGAAAAGGTGAGAACAAATGAGGTCAGATTCATAGTTTAAAAGATTCTTTCTAGATCCATCTTGGAATACAACATTGTGAATGACAGAATAAAATCCATATATGCATAAAAGGAAGACCTGTTAATACCAATATAAATCAAATCTATGCACCAACTATCAGAGCCAAAGAGGAGGAAACAGATGACTTCTACCAATTGTTGCAATCAGAAATTGATTGAATATGCAATCAAGATACATTTGTAATAAAGGGTGACAGGAATGCAAAAGTTGAGAACAGGGAAGAAGGATCAATAGTCAGAAAAACACAGAGCTGATGATATCATTGAGGCTGGAGACAGACTGAAAGAATTCTGTATAATCAACAAGTTCTTTATTGCAAACATTTTTATAAGAAACAAACGGTGCCTATGTACAAGGACCTCACCTGATGGTATCAGGTATCGTATTGATTATATATATATGTGGGAAAAATTGATGGAAAAGCTGTAAAACTAGGCCACATACTGATTGTGGATCATCATCAAGTACTCATATCCAAGTTCAAACTGAAGTTAAGGAAATCAAATCAAACCCACAAGAAACAAAGTTTGACCTTAAGCCTATCCCTCCTGAATTTAAAGACCATCCCAGGGACAGGTGTGTGGTCTTGAACACTAATGAATGAAAACCAGATGAACTGTAGGAGGATATCAAGAATATCATCCAGGAAGAGTGCAAAAGGTGATTACAAAGATAAAGGAAAAAGAAAAGAAAAAAAATTATATCAAAAGAGACTCTGAGTATTGTACTAGAGCACCGAGAAGCCAAAGCAAAGAGAAAAAAATCAAGGTGTTAAGGAGCTGAACAGAAGATTTCAAAGGGGACCATGGGAAGACAAAGCAAAATACTATAATAAAGTGTGCAAAGAGCTAGAATTGAAAAATCAAAAGTGAAGAACTCTCTCAGCATTTCATAAGCTGAATGAACTGATGAACAAATTAAAGCCTTGAGTTGCAATACTTAAAGTTGCTCTGGGCTGAATGCTTAGTGACCCAGGATGCATCAAAAGAAAATGGAAAGAATACACAGAGGCACTCTGCCAAAAAGAACTGGTTATCACAGAAGAATTTCATGAAACAAATATGATCCAGAGCCTATGGTGATGAGGGAGGAAGTTCAAGCCATTCTGAAGGAATTGACAAAAAAAAAAAAAAAAGTCCCCAGGAATTGACAACATACCAATTGACATATTTCAACAAACAGATGCTGCCTTGGATGTGCTCATTAGGTTGTGACACAAAATCTGGAGGACAGGTACTTGGCCAACTGTTTGGAAGAGATCCATATTTATTCTCATTCCAAAAAAAGGTAACCTGACTGAACATGGGAATTATCAAATGATACCATTAATATCACATGCAAGCAAGATTCTGCTGAAAATGATCCAAAAGTGACTGGAACAGCATATCAATTGAAAACTGCCAAATTCACAGACAGGGTTTAGAAAAGGCCATGACACTAGGGATATTATAGCCAATGTTAGGTTGATTTTAGCTGAAAGGAGAGAGTACAAGAGGAATGTCTATCTGTGTTTCATTGACTATGCAAAGTCACTTGACTGTGTGGATCACAACAAACTGTGACTAACTGAGAAAAATAGAAATCCCAGAACATTTTTTTCAGTATTTTTTTAAATTTTATATGGATTTATTTACAAAGTTTGAATGCATTGTTTTTCACAAAAGATCCTTCCTATTTCCTTCACCCTCCCATCAAATTGTGCAACTCTATGATTAACACCCCACCTCCCACACCCACCCTCCACCCATCTTTAACACTATGCTTCCCCCACCACCACATCCCCTGCCATTGGATCCTCATACTCATTTTATGATACTGGTTTTATACAGTATTTGTCCTTGTGGGACTGAGTTAGTTCACTCAGCATAATGATTTCCAGTCCCTCCCAAGTTAGGTAGTAATTTACAAAATCATTGCTCCTGCGTGCTGTGTAGTATTTCCTTGTACCACAACTTCTCAATCCATTCATTTGTGGTTGGACATCTAGGCTGTTTCCCTGTTTTTGTGATGGTGAATAATGCTGCTATGAACATTAGTGTACAATTCTCCATTTGAAGCTTCGTTCTCTTGGGGTATATTCCAAGCAATGGAATAGCTGGGTCATATGGAATTTCTATGTTCGGCTTTTTGAGAAAGCACCAAACTGCCTTCCAGAATGGTTGAAACATTTTTTCAATCCTACCAACAATATATAAGAATTACTATCATACCACATGCTCTCTAATATTTATTATTTTCTGTCCTGTTAAACTTTGCCACTGCTACTACAGTGAGATGATATTTCATTGTGGTTTTGATTTGCATCTTTCTTATTGCCAGTGATTTGGAGCATTTCTTCATGTGTCTGTTGACCATTTGAATATCTTCCACTGTGAAAATTCTTTCCATGCCTTTTGCCCATTTTTGTAGATGAGTTATCTGTCTTTTTCTTGTGGAGGTCCAGGAGTATTTTATAAACTTTCCTTAAAAGACTCTTGTGTGAGATGGTGTGAAACTTATACTTGGACTAGGTGGCAGTCATCAGAACAGAGCAAGGACACATTGCATGGTTCAAAATTGAGAATGGTGTACATCAGGGATGCATTTTATCTCCATACCTTCTCAATCTATGTGCAGAACAGATCATTGAGGAGGCTGGGCTCTATGAAGAGGAATGTGGCAACAGGATTGGAGGAAGACTCATCAACAACATGCGTAATGCAGGTGACACAACCTTGCATTCTGAAACTGAGGAGGACCTGAGACATTTGCTGCAGAAGGCCAAGGACTGAAGCCTTGAAGCTCATCACTAAGGAAACAAAAATTCTCACCACTGGGCCAATTAGCAGCGCCATGACGGAGAAGAGACTGAGGCTGTTGAACAATTCATCTTGGTTGGCTCCATGAGGTGTATCTGATAACTTTCTGTTATACTGATTTAAAAGTGATTTTAATCATCTTCTTCCTGAGTAATGAAAACCACCCTTTTTAACATGCAAATCTGTGTGCCTTGGTAGAAAAGAAACCCTGGGAAATAGTGACATTTCTGAAAACAGAAAGGGTGAGACAGTCTTTTTAGTTCCTCCTTTTTCTATCCAAATATATAAATAACATGGTAATGGTTATACAATACAGAGAAACAAGAAGTTTATTTCTTTTGCAACTTTTTTTAAACTTGGAAACTACAATTTAATTAACACTCCTCATTATCCTCTTAAAATTATTACAGGTACCATAAGAATAAATTTGCTTATGGTTCCCTGGCTATACATCTGTGACCATTATCATTTCCATACAAAACATCCTCCAACTGGGTATGGATAGTATATATATGGCATATATATATATA
>NW_006399823.1:15957092-15959242 GCF_000299155.1 Elephantulus edwardii | reverse complement strand
TATATGGCATATCTGACCTGTTAATTCTGAGCTTTTTAAGTCCATGCTTTTTTGCTTATTTAAAAGGACAAAGAGCCTGGCCTGATCATGAAGGTGATCATTTAAGCTGCTAAATCTCATCTTTTCTAGATAACAGTTGCGGGATTATGACTTTAAATACAGGTCATGTATGAGGAAGGTGGCTCCAACTGGTTCAGCTTCCTCTTTTCCATATATAGGGTCCTTGTTTTTTTTCCCTTTGCTCAGTCAAAAGATACTCTCCTCCACTGGGTGTGAGCATTCCTCATCTACAGTCAGACGCTGAACATTTCTGACAACCCAGAGGGAACAGTGTTTTCAAGCAGCCCTTTCCAAAGCTGAGTTTCTTCAGCTGGAAAAGGGAATGTGCCTTCCCGAATAAGAATGAAGAATATGCCAAATATAAGCAGTAGACTAGTACTGAAGTTATTTTTAGGAACCAGGGTCATGCAGTAACAGGAAATGATGGTGCTACTACTGATGAGTTCTGGTTAGTGACTATAAAACAGCATATTTTTTCTCTCTTCATTTAACTACTACTGAGTATCTTGAGTAAATTTGGCAGCTGCAAGTGTGAATTAGGAGCAGCTTGATATTAAGCCAGACTAGTGAGTAAGCGCTAAGGAGTAGGAAGGATAGGTTAATAAGAAAATCTATGTTTATAAAAGAAGAGCTCATATTGTAGAATGAGTGTGTAAGGATCCCAGAGAGTGGGAGAGGCTGGAAGCAGAGGGATGTGGATGTGCAGGGGGAAGAGGGGATTAATCATTGTGTTGTACAATTTGATGTGGGTGGTGGTGAAGGAACTAGAATTTGTTCAAATTTGTATTCGAATTTTTAAATAAACTAGTACAGAAAAAAATTAAAAAATCTAAAAGAAGAGCTCTTTTAATAAGGCAGAGTTCTTAATTTGGGTTCATTTATGTGATCTCCGTAGCCCCTAAAAAATTGTAGGCAAATTTTCATTTGTACATATTTATGTCCCATTTTTTTATGGTTTTAAAACATTTGAACCCCAAAGAGTTAAAAGTCACTATTTTAAACATTGACATCAGGTAAGTTTCTGTTAGAGTATTTGAAAAACCTAAATAAAAATCTCTTTCTGTTTCCTTGTACACTGCAGTGGATTACTTAATAAGGCCCTTCTAGCCATGATCTTTATGACTGCTACACAATGATTGGGTGGGATTATGGAGATAAGGTACTCATGGCCCCTTAAGGGGCTTGGAGAATTTGCTGCTAATGTAAATAAAGTACAAGGGAGCTGTGATAATAAGATTATGTGTCAGCTTGACTAGGTCATATTTTCATAATTTGCGAGCTATGTAATGGTGTAATTCTCTCCCATTTTGTGAGCTGATAAAACCAGCTTTCATTCTGATGTGTTATAAATTGTAACCACAATGCTCCTGGTTATGGTCCCATTTGGGTGTGAGTTGTCCTTTATGTTAATGATGGTAGGGTATTTAGCATACTTTTTAAGTCATCATTCCCTTACCACCTTCATTCAAAGATAAACTCTTTTACCACCTTTTTCAAGGATGGTGAGTTTCCTTGAGGGAAACTAGTATACAGCATTAATGCTCTAGCAGAGTTTTCAGTTTTACTATGGATCTTGACTCTAGTTTGCCATCATCTGGGCTCTGGTTCTTGAGCCAGCACATTATCATGTTACCTGATTTTCCAGCTTCCACAACCTTGTGAGCCAGCAGCCTACTGTCTGACTTACTGATCTGGATTCATCAGCTCCTGTAATCACATGAGTCAGTTGAAGGCCCCAGCTAAATGCCTGACCCAGGGATTTGGTACTTAACCAAATCATATGAGTCATTTCCTTGACAGTTTATAGATCTGGGAGACTTTGCAGTGAATTACAGAACCCAAAGGCAGAAAGAGGGGAGAGTACTCAGGTGAGGGGAAGTGCTTGATGCTAGAGATGATGAAGTGAGGCAGCATTTTTGAAACAGCTTTAAGCCTCACTTCAAAGGGATCCATTTTAGATTTATCCTTATAAAATGAATTACTTGTATACCTTGGATATTTCAGTTAACAGATACTGCCATGGACATGCTCACCAAGTTGTGCCTCGAAATCTGGAGAACAACCACTTGGCCAACTGACTGGAAGAGATC
>NW_006399823.1:15947671-15955826 GCF_000299155.1 Elephantulus edwardii | reverse complement strand
GGCACATAACAACAACAACAACAACCTCGGAATGGTACATATTGATTGGTTTTCTCGAAATAAATTCTTTTAAACATCAGATAATACTTTCAAGAAATTTGTCCTAACAAACTTTTTACTGCAAGCAGGAGGTAAAGTAGAAGTACAATGTTTTGTGACCAAACCACAGAACTAGATAGAGGGTGTTATTTATGTTTTCTTTTCATGGTAAAATAAACTTCAAAGAGAAAGTAGAACATCTAATTTTATATTTCTAGTTTACATACTAACACAGAAATTCTTCAAAAGATATCTGAAAATCAAACTAATTAACAACTATTTTAAATGTTTTAATTAGTTTGAGAACACTTTTAAAATAGTTTTTAACTACATTGCCTAACAATATTTTCCATGTAGCATTTGGAAGAACAAACCCTGTGGCTCTTGTACTTTTAAGATTTCTGCATGACTATTTGCTGATGTCATAGGCTTTTCCCTCTGTGATCACAAGAATTCCATATTTAGAACTGCTTAAAGCTGCCAGTTGGATAGTTTTAAATTGAGGAATTTTAACCTTTGTTCTATAATGAAATAACCTGAACCTGGAAATATTTTTCATTTTTTAGCCCTCTAATATTTTTGTGTTCCTGACTTTCTGCATTTATTTGAGTTTACATGGAAGTTCTCACTACTATTCTGCATTTATGATATAACAAATTTCTTCATTATTTATAACTGTCATATAGTTTCTACATACATAAAATGCCAACTAATTCTGCTTAAAGTTTCACATGTAAATGCAGCTGATGCATAATTTCTAGTTAACAGACTAGAAATAATTGAATTTTACATTTAAAATTGTCTCCTCTAATTGATTGTTGTTGTTGTTGTTGTTATGTGCTGTCGAGTCATTTGCGACTCATAGCGACCCTATGTACAACAGCCCTAAACTCTTCTCTGTCCTGTGCCAATTGCATTGCCTCTGACATACCCATCCCGATTACCCCAGTCACTGAATCAATCCACCTCATAGAGGGTCTTCCCCTCCGGCGCTGTCCCTCCACCCTCCCAAGTATGACGTCCCTCTCCAAGGACCTGTCTCTCCCTACAACATGTCCAAAGTATGTCAGGCGAAGCCCCAGAATCTGTGACTCCAAGGAGTAGCCTGGTTAACCCTCTCTAGGATGAATCTGTTTGTTTTCTTGACAGTCCAGGGTACATTCAATACTCTTCTCCAGCACCACAGCTCAAAGGCATCAATTCTCCTTCTATCCTCCCTAGTCATTGTCCAACTCTCTGATGCATAACAAGTGATTGCAAAGACCATGGCCTGTATCAGGCATACCTTAGTCTCCAGAGAGACACTGTTGCTCTTGAGTACTTTAGAGAGGTTCCAAACAGCAGACTTTCCCATCGCAATATGTTTTTTTATTTCCTGGCTGCTAGTGCCAAGAGTGTTGACCATGGAGCCGAGCAAACTGAAGCTGTGAACAATCTCAATCTCTTTGCCATCCATCCTGATGCTACCAATTGGTCCAGTGGTGAAAATCTTTGTCTTCTTGACATTGAGCCTCAGTCCATACTGAAGGCTGCAGTCCTTGACCCTTCGCAGCAAGTGCATGAGGTCCTCCTCAGTTTTGGCAAGCAGGGTTGTGTCATCTGCATAACGCAGATTGTTAATAGATGTTCCACCAATCCTGATGCCACACTTCTCCTCATAGAGCCCAGCCTCTCGGATAATCTGCTCTGCATACAGGTTGAAAAGGTATGGAGATAGGACACATCCCTGGTGTACATCCTCCCCTATTTTGAATCATGCAGTGTTACCCTGCTCTCTTCTGATGACTGCCTCTTGGTCCAAGTATAGGTTTCACATTAACGCGATTAAATATTCTGGGATTCCCATTCTTCTCAGAGTCAGCCACAGTTTGTTATGATCCACACAGTCAAACACCTTTGCATAATCAATGAAACATAGATATTCTTCTGCTTCTGGCAGTTCTCTGCTGATGAGTTGTTCCAATTGTTTTTGGATAATCTTCAGTAGAATCTTGCTTGCATGTGAAATAAATGATAGTGTTCTGTAGTTTCCTCACTCAGTTGGGTCACCCTTCTTTGGAATGGGAACAAATATAGATCTCTTCCAGTCAGTTGACCAAGTGGTTGTTCTCCAACTATGACTGAAAGCAACGAGTATCAGAATGTCTATCTATGTTTAAGTGACTATGCAAAGGCATTTCACTGTGTGGATCACAACAAACTGTGACTGACTCTGAGAAGAATGAGAATCCCAGAACACTTGATTCTGCTTATGTGAAACCTATACTTGGACCAGGAGGCAGTCATCAGTAGAACAAGGGAACACTGCATGGTTCAAAATTGGGAAGGGCGTGCACCAAGGATGTGTCCTATCTCCGTATCTTTTCAATCTATATGCAGAAAAGATTATCCAGGAGGCTGGGCCCTCTGAGAAGTGTGGCATCAGGATTGAAGGTAGACTCATCAACAATCTGAGTTATGCAAATGATACAACCCTGCATATTGAAACTGAGGAAGACCTGAAGTACTTGCTGCAGATGGTCAAGACTGCAACCTTCAATATAGATTGAAGCTCAACATCAAGAAAACAAAGATTCTAACCCTTGGGACAATTGGCAGCTTCATGATAGATGATGAAGAGATTGATTGAGATTGTCAACAGCTTCCATTTGCTTGGCTCTACAATGAACATTTTTGGTACAAGCAGCCAGGAAATTAAAAAGAGAATTGCATTGGGAAAGCTGTCAGAGACCTCTCCAAAGCACTGAAGAGCATCGATGCCAGTCTGGAGACTAAGGTGTGACTGACACAGACCACAGTTTTTACAATTACTTGCTATGCATCAGAATGCTGGACAATGACTAGGGATGATCTAAGGAGAGTTGATGCCTTTGAGCTGTGCTGCTGAAGAACAGTATTGAATATACCATGACTGCTAGGAGAACAAACAAGTTCATGCTGGAGAGGGTGAAACCAGGCTGCTCCTTGGAGGCAAAGATTCTGAAGCTCTGTCTGACATACTTTGCACATGTTGTGAGGCAGGATCAGTCCTTGGAGAGGGACGTCATGCTTAGGAGGGTGAAGGGACAGTGCAGGAGAGGAAGACCCTCGATGAAATAGATTGATTCAGTCACTGGGGTATTGGGGTTAGGCATGTTGGAGACAATAAGATTGGCAAGGTATAGAACAAGTTTTAGGTCTGTTGTATATAAGGTCGCTTTGGGTTGCAGGTGACTCAATGGCACATAATAACAGCAACAATACTTGGAAAAGGAGGCAGTTGTCAGCACAGAGCAAGGAAATACTGCATGGTTCAAAATTAGAAAAGAAATATGTCAGGTATGTGTCCTATCTCCATATACTTTTCAACTTATATGTGGAACAGATTATTCAGGAGGCTAGACTTTGTGAGGAGAAGTGTGGGATCAGGATAGGAGAAAGACTCATCAACAACCTGCATTCTTCAGATGACACAATCTTGCTTGCTAAAACTGAGGAGGAAATAAAGCATTTGCTGTAGAATAAAAAAGACTGTAGTCTTCAATATGTATTGAAGCTTAACACCAAGAAGACAAATATTCTCACCACTGGGTTAGTTGGCAGCACGTGACAGATGGAGAAGAGATTGAGGTTGTAAACAATCTCAACTTGCTTAGCTCCACAATCAGCACTCTTGGCACCAACAAGTCAGGAAATCAAGAGATGAGTTGAATTGTGGAAATCTGCTGTAAGGGACCTCCCAAGAATGCAGAGGAGCAATGATGTCAGTCTGGAGACTAAGGTGTGCCTGGTCCAGGCCACAGTCTTTGCAATTATATGCTATGCATCAGAGAACTGGACAATGACTAAAGATGACAGAAGAAGAATTGATGACTTTGAGTTGTGGTGCTGGAGAAGAGAATTGAATATATCATGGACTGCTAGAACAAACAGGTTCATCCTAGAGGGTGAGATGAGGCTGCTTTTTGGAGGGAAGGATTAGGAAACTTCTGACATACTTTGGACATGTTGCAAGGAGAGGCCAGTCCTTGGAGAGGGATGCCATACTTGGGAGGGTGGAAGGACAGAGCAAGAGAGGAAGACCCTCAATGAGATGATTAATTCAGTGACTAGGGTAATGAGGGTAGGTGTGTCAGAGATAATAAGATTGGCACAGGACAGAGGAGGGTGTAGGGCTGTTGAATGTCTTGTTATAGATTGTCATATACACATAATGTGCACTCATTCATTCCTTCCAGAGAGACCTAACCTTTTTCTACTTTTAGTACTGCATAATATTTTGTTGTGTGGATGTACCACAGTTTTTCTATCCATTTGTTGATGGGCACTTGAGCTGCTTCTATCTCTTCACTATTGTGAAAAATCCTGCAATAAACATGAATGTGCACAAATCTGTCTGTATCATGGTTCAGGTTTCTATAGGGTATATTTACAGTAACAGGATAGCTAAGTTAAATGGTATTTCTATTGATAATCCTGAATAAACTGCACTGTAATCTCAACTTTTTGAGAAAGTGTCAGACTGCCTTCCATAGAGGTTGTACATTTTAAATTCCTACCAGTAGTGAATGAGCATTCTAATCTATCTGCATCATACCTATCATTTGTTGTTTGCTATCCTGTTGAACGTTACTACTGTTGCTGGGGTGAAATGATACCTCATTGTTCATTTGATTTGCACCTCTCTTGATAGCTAGGGATTTTGAACATTCCCACATGTGTTCATTGTCCATCTGACTTTCTTCTTGGAAGAAGTGCCTATATATATCTTGTGTCCATTTTGTCATTAGGTTGTTTGCCTTTTTTCTTTGTGAGGTGTTAGAATGTATAAATTTTAGATATGAGACCCTTATCAGATATGCATTACCTCTCTGGATTGTAGGTTTTTTCATTACACTTGGAAGTCTATTAAAGCTATCGATTAGGGCTTCTAGAGCTGTTTCTAGTTTTTTCTGTATTGAACTTTATAGTATTTGGTTTTACTCCTAGGTCTTTGATCCACCTTTAATTGGTTTTTGTGTATGGTGTGATGTTTCAGTCTTGCTTCATTTTCTGCAAACAGTTCTTCAATTTTGTCAGCATCATTTGTTAAAGAAGTTGTTGTTTCTCCACTTAACTGATTTCATCTCCTTGTCAAATATCAGTAGACCATAAAAAAATCAGAAATCAGTTGATTTCTTGGTTCTTGATTCTATTCCATTGATCTATTTGTCTGTCATTGTACCAGTACCCTACTATCTTTACTATCATGTCGGTGTGGTAGGATCAGGGAGTGTGAGGCCTCTTACCTTGTTTTTCAGTAATGCTTTGCTTATTTGAGGTCTCTTTCTTTTCCAGACAGAATTAGAAAGTGTCTTTTCCATATTGTTGAAGAATGGAATTGGTATTTTATGCACTGAACTTGTAAATTGCTTTTGGTATTCTGTCATTTTCATGATATTGAGTCTTCCTAACCATGAACTGTATTTTTTCATTTCTATAATGCCTCTTTTTATTTTTTGCAATAACGCTTTGTAATTTTCTTTGTATAGGTCTTTAGTATTTCTAGTTATATTTGCTCTGAAGTGATTAATTTTGTGATTAACTATTGTAATTGATGTTGTTTTCTTCCTTTTCTTTCTTCTCTTTGTTACTGTTGTTGTTGTTGTTATATGCCACAGAGTCACTTGCGACTCATAGTGACCCTATGTATAAGAGCCCTAAACACCGCTCTATCCTGTGCCAACCTCGCCGTCTCAAACACACTCATTCCCACCACTCCACTCACAGAATCGATCCATCTCATCTAGGCTTTTCCTCTCCTGCGCTGCCCCTCCACTCTCCCAAGCACAATGTCCCTCTCCAAGGACCAGTCCCTCCTTGCAACATGCCCAAAGTTTGTCAGACGAAGCTTCAGAATCCTTGACTCCAAGGAGCATTCTGGCTTCATCCTCTCCAGGACAAACCTGTTTGTTCTCTTAGTAGTCCATGGTATATTCAACACTCTTCTTCAGCACCACAGCTCAAAGGCATCAATTCTATCATCCCTATTCACTGTCCAACTCTCTGATGCATAGCACATAATTGTGAAGACTATAGCCTGGATCAGGTGCACTTTAGTCTTCAGCCTGACATTGTTGCTCTTCAGTACTCTTGAGAGGTCCCTTACAGCTGACTTTCCCAATGCAATTAATCTCCTGATTTCCTGGCTGCTGTTATCAAGAGGGTTGACTATGGAACCAAGTAAACTAAAACTGTTAACTATCTCAATCTCTTCACCATCCATACTGATGCTGCCAATTGGCCCAATAGTGAGAATCTCTGTTTTCTTGATGTTGAGTTTCAGTCCATATTGAAGACTGAAGTCCTTGACCTTCTGCAGCAAGTGCTTCAGGTCCTCCTCAGTTTTAGCAAGCAGGGTTGTGTCATCCCCATAAATCAGGTTGTTGATGATTCTTCCACCAATCCTGATGCCACATTCCTCCTCATACAGCCCAGCATCTCAGATGATCTGTTCTGCATACAGATTGAAAAGGTATGGAGACAGAATACATCCCTGATGGACCCCCTTCTTGATTTTGAGCCATGTAGTGTCTTCTTGCTCTGTTCTGACGACTGTCTCCTGGTCTGAGCATAGGTTTCGCATTAGCACAATCAAATGTTCTGGGATTCCCATTCTTCTTAAAGTCAGCCACAGCTTGTTGTGATCCACACAGTCAAAAGCCTTTGCATAGTCAGTGAAGCACAGATAGACATTCTTCTGGTATTCTTTGCTTTCTGCCAAGATCCATCTGACATTAGCTATAATATCCCTAGTACCACGACCTCTTCTAAATCCAGCCTGTACATCTGGCAGTTCTCTGTTGACATATTGTTCCAAACGTTTTTGGATAATTTTCAACAGAATCTTGCTTGCATGTGATATCAATGATATTGTTCGATAATTTCCACACTCTGTTGGGTCACCTTTCTTTGGAATGGGAACAAATATCGATCTCTTCCAGTCAGTTGGCCAGCTGGCTGTCCCCCAGATTTCCTGGAACAACTTAGTGAGCACAAACAGGGCAGTGTTTGTTTGTTACTGTATAGAAATTAAATTTCTTTTTATGTATTGATCTTGTCTCCTGCTACTTTGTGGAATTGGTTGGCTATATTTAACAGTGTTCTTGGTGAATCTTGAGGGTTTTTGAAGTATACTACCAAATCATTTGCATATAGAAATCATTGTATGTCCTCTTGCCCATTTGATGCTTTTTATTTCCTGATTTTACCTTGTTGTGCTTTCTTAGACATCCAATATAGTATTACATAGGAGTGAAATAGGGTTATCCTTGCTTACTTCCTGTTTTCAAGGTCAATGCCTTTAATATATCTCCATTGACGATGATTTTGGCTCTTGGTTTTGCATATATACATTTACTATGTTGAGAAAATACCTTGAAATGTCTATTTTGCTGAATGTTTTAATCAGGAAGCACTGTTGGATTTTATTCAAAGGCTTTAACTGCATCAATTTAGAGGATCATGTAGTTCTTGTTCTTTGCGTTGTTAATGTGATAAATGATGTTACTTTTCTTATTGGCTCATCCTTGCATGCTTGTTATGAATCCCACTTGGTCATGATGAATTATCTTTTAAATATGTTATGGATTCTATTGACTAGGATTTTAATGAGGATTTTTACATTTATGAGAAATATCCGTCTATAGTTTCCTATTTTGGTGATGTCTTCATGAGACTTTGGTATTAGGGTTATGTTTGCATCATAGTATGAGCCTGGGAGTATTCTTTTTTGTTTCCTGAAATACTTCATATAGAATTGGGGACAGCTCTTCTCTAATTGTTCGGTTCAAATTGCCTGGTAAAATCATCTGATCACCCCCGCCCAGGATGAGCCGTCGTGGCCCTCTGCCTGGGGCAGGCTGCCCTCGGCCCCCTGCCCAGGGCGAGCCATCACGGCCCTCTGCCCGGGGTGGGCTGCCCTTGGCCCTCTGCCTGGGGCGAGCCGTCGTGGCCTTCTGCCCGGGGCGGGCTGCGCTTGGCCCCCGGCTCGGGGCGAGTCGTTGCGGCCCTCAGGATGAGCTCCTCAGTCCCCAGATTGTGCCATCTGACCCCTGGGTGGGAAAGGAGAAGAAAAAAAAAAGAATGCCTAGGGTAT
>NW_006399823.1:15939713-15947127 GCF_000299155.1 Elephantulus edwardii | reverse complement strand
GACCAAACTGTGCAGCTCTGCAACTGCATCCTGGCCCAACCTCACCCTTCTGCCCCCAACCCTCACCTCCTTGTACCCCCAATATGTTTTTCCCAATAAAAAAAAATATTTTAAAAATCATCTGATCCAAGGTGCTGCTTTTGTGGGAAGTTTTTTTTATGACTGTTTCAATTTCTTTTGTTGGTGATGGGGCTATTCAGATAATCTACTTCAGTCTATGTCAGTTTGGGTGAGTTGTGAATTTCTAAGCATTTGCCCATTTCCTCTAGGTTTTTGCATTAGAGTATAGCTTCTCATAAAATTCCATACTTAATCTTTTTATTTCACTTGGTTCTGTTGTGACCTTGTCCCTTTCATTTCTTATTGAGATTATTTGTATTTTCTTTCTTTTTCCTTTGTTAACTTTGTCAGTGGTTTTTCAATTTTAGTGACCCTTTAGAAGATCTAACTTATAGTCTTGTTGATAGTTTAAATTGTTTATCTGTTTTCCATTCCATTTATTTTCTGCCCTAATTTAATTTTTTTTTTGTTTTGTTTTAGAGGTTGATGGGTTTTCCTGCTGTTCTTTTTCTATTTGTTGAAGATGTTGGAGTAAATAATCTATTTTTATTTTTTCTTCCCTTTTGATGTGTTGATTACGTTTGCTTATTGCTATGAATTGACTTCTAAGTACTGCTTTTTCTCAAAAGGTTCAATCTCCCAGAGGTTCTGAGAAGTTGCATTTTCATTTTCAGTTGTTTTAAGAACATTTTTTTAAATTTAATGTTTTTATTTCTTCTACTACATACTTATGCTCAAGCAAAGTTTTGTTTATCTTTCAGGTGCATGATATTTTTTCACTTCTTTATGCTCTTTGTTGATTTCTTGTTGGTCTGAGGAAACATTGTGTACTATTTTGACATATTTAAAGTTGAGTCTTACTTTGTGACCTAAAATATAATATATTCTGGAGAATGTTCCTGCACACTGGAGAAGAATGTATAAATTTTTTTTAGAGTGCATTAGCCTATACATATCTATGCAAACTATTTAAAAGTATAAGCATATCTCTATATATTTAAACACATACATATTTGTTGTAGGGAAAATTCATATTCTAAATAGAATTGCCTTGAAGAAAGATATTTTTCTATGTTTCTGTACTATTTGGTTGTTCATTATGCATTGTGTATTTCTAATTTTAATTTAATCTACCATTCATTATCCTCCAGCAGATGTCTGGCCTTCAACTAATCTTAAATAAAATATTTCTAGGGTATTTAACAACAACAACAAAATTGGTTTGTTGAAAAGAGACAAATAGAAAATGAATGCCATTGTCCACAGTTTCTCCTCATTTAGTTCAGAGAAGTGACAGAAATGGAATTGTCTTGGTATCATTGCAAACGATAACTGAAATTAGTAAAATGTTAAGCAAGTTAGAAAAACTAAATACTGGCTCCATAAAATCCTGGTTTAGATTAGTTGACTGATTAATGTACCTTACAGAACTACTCATAGAGTTCTTAAACTTACATGGTAAAAAGTAAAATACGAGCAATGCACAAAGAGTAATGTATAGAGAGCAACACACAGAGAGTGAGCAGGACAGTAGGAATTTCAGTGAGAACTAATATTAAAATAATTAGTTTGGGAGCCACAGGAGCAGTGAGCCATGGGCCTCAGCAGGAGCCTCCAGCTGAGCCCCCCATAGGAGTTGTCAGCTGAGATGTTGTGGGACCCATCTGTGAGAAGCAAACAGGACAGTGGGAATGTAATTGAGTTTTCTTAAGGTCTTCCAGAGCCAGAGCCCCAGTGGGCGAAAGCCTGTTAGCTGGAATTTGTGTGAGACTCCATGCGAGCCCACCTGGACAGTTGGAATCTAAGTGAGGTCCCCACACATGTCTGCCCTGCCCCTGTGCTCTCCCCATGCCAGTTCCACTCCTCACCCATGCCTCCATGTCTAGGCAACTAACTTACCTTTAATCTGGAGCACATTCATCTGACTTAGCTGAAACAAGAGGTTGCTCTCACAGGCTCTGAACTGAACCTTTCCTTGGGTCAGAAATTCAGAGAGAAACACAGGCAGGGTAGTTGCCTGACCCTCTTCTAGAGCAGTGACTTCAGATCTATCATCACTTTAGGCATGAAAAACTCTACCATGGCAACATCATGTAAGAAGCAGGCTACCTCACACTCTACATCAGTGTAAAGCAAAATGTCACCCCAAAAGGTGACACAGTATCAATGGATTGCCTAAAGGCTGATGGAACTTTCTGACACAGAATTTAAAAGAACAATGAATGAATATTTTCAATGGGTAAAAAACAAACTTGAAGAATTATAGGACACTACAAGTAAAAACCAGGATGAGATAAAAAAACCCAACAATATAAAACAATGCAGATAAAACAAGCAAGGCATTAGAGGCACTGGGAAAACAAGAAAACATGATGCAGAATATGAGATACAATGTTTCAGATGCTGTCAACATGATGGAGGAACACATGAACAGAGTTGAAGAGATGAAACACAGAACCAGTGAAATAGAAGATAGAATTGTCATCACTGATCTGCTAAAACAAAAAGCAGAGTCAAAAAGGTAGGAAAAAGAAGAAAACCTAAGAATAATGTGAGACATCATCAAAAGAACTAACATGTGTATCATCGGAATCCCAGAACAGGAAGAAGAAAAGAAAGGTCGAAAATGTTGTGAAATAATTACTAGAAGAAAACTTCCTAGACATAATAAAGAGTGAGAGACTATATATTCAAGAAGCTGAGTGAACAACATATAGAATAGGCTCAAAAGAAAAACACCAAGGTACATCATAGTCAATTTTGCCAGAACCAAAGATAAGGAGAGAATTCTGAAAGCAGTAAGGGAGAAATAAAGAGTGACCTATAAGACAGAACAAGTAAGAATAAGTCCCAATGTATCAGCAGAAACCATACAAGCAAGAAGACAGTGGAATGACATATATCAAACACTCAAAGAACACAACTGTCAACCAAGAATACTGTACCTAGCAAAATTGTCCATCAAATATGAAGGAAAGATCAAGAGGTCAGGAAAACATAACCTAAGGTAGTTTGTAAAATTAAGATTAGTGTTGCAGGGAACGCTGAGAGATATCCGTCTTATAGAGGTGCCACACAAAGTGGGATGGACCAAAACAACTGGCAACAACACCAAAAAAGGAAATCAACAAAATGATAGCAATAAAACCTTGTCTCTCAATAATCACAATTAATGTGAATGGTTTGAATACACCCTGAGGAGAAAAAGAGTAGCAGATTGGATAAAAACCCAAAATCTGTCAATATGCTGTCTACAAAAGACACATCTGAAAAATGAAGATAAAGAACGACTAAAAAGAAAAGCATGGGGGGGACAATATACCAAGCAAATGGCAGCCAGAAAAAAAGCATGAGTAGTGATAGAAATCTCTGATAAAATAAATTTCAATTCAAAATCCAGCTTAAAGGAAAAGGAAGGCCACTACATAATGCTGAAAGGGTCAATAGAACAAGAGGACATAACAATAATAAATACCTATGCACCAAATGAAAGACCTGCAAAATATATAAAACAAACATTAACAAAACTGAAAAAGGAAATAGACAACACTACTATAGTAGTTGGAGACTTCAATTCACCACTCTCAAGGAAAGATAGAACTACCAGAAAGAAATTCAACAAAGATGCTGAAGAATTAAACCACACAATAAACCAACTTGATCTCATAAATATTTATAGGCTAATGCACATAAGAAAGCATAGTATACCTTCTTTTCCAACGTTCATGGAACATTCTCCAGAAAAGATCACATTTTAGGTCACAGGACAAGCATCAATATATTAAAAAAAACCCAAAAACATAGCAGTCCTCGCTTCGGCAGCACATATACTAAAATTGGAATGATACAGAGAAGATTAGCATGAAGTGTTCCATATTTAAGAAAAAAAAACCCAAACATAGCAATAATATAAAACATCTTCTCAGACCACATTGCTACAAAATTAGAAATTAATAACAAGAGGATAAAGGAGAAAAAAATTCCATACATGTGAAAGCTGTGCAACACCTTGCTTGAACGTGAGTGAGTACTAGAAGAAATAGAAAATAAAATGAAAAGTTTTCTTGAAACAAATGACAATGAAAACACCACTTAACAAAAATTCTGGGAAATAGCCAAAGCAGTAATCAGAGGTCAATTTATAGCAATAAGCAAACACATCAAACAGCAGGAAAAAATGACCATTGACTCTCCAGCCCAACATTTCCAATAAATTGAAAAAGAACAGCAAGAAAATCTGACACCCTCTAAAAAACTGAAATGATAAAAAATAAAGAGAAATAAATTAAATAACAAAACAGAAAGAAATTGAAACCATCAACAAAATTTGGAGTTGGTTCTTTGAAAAGGTCAATAAAATCAACAAAACACTAGCAAAACTAACAAAAGAAAAGACAAATAATCCAAATAAAAGATAAAATGGGCAATGTCACAACAGATCCAACTAAAATAAAAAGGCTAACATTGGAATATTATGAAAACCTATACTCAAACAAATATGAAAACTTAGAAGAAATGGACAAATACTTAGAAAGTCACAATCTACCTAAACTGACACAAACTGAAATTGAACACTTGAACAGTCCCATTACAAAAGAAGAAATTGAAAAGGTAATAAAACAACTTCTAGCCAAAAAAAGCCCTGGACCAGATGGTTTTACAAGTGAATTCTATCAAACATTCAGAGAAGAACTGTCACCAATTCTACATGAACTATTTCAGAAAATAGAAAATGATGGAATTCTCCCAGACTCACACTATGAAGCAAACACATCCTTGATACCAAAGTCAGGTAAAGACACCACCAAAATAGCAAACTATAGGCCAATATCTCTTATGAACATAGATGAAAAATCCGGAATAAAATTCTGGCCAATAGAATCCGATGATACATCAAAGAAATAATTCACCATGACCAAATGGGATTTTTAACAGGTATGTAAGGATGGTTCAACATAATAAAAACAATGTCATTCATCACATAAACAAAGCAAAGAACAAGAACCACATGATTCTATCAAATGATGAAAAAAAATATCTTTGAGAAAATCCAACACCCTTTTCTCATCAAAACACTCAATAAGGATAGAGGGAAATTTCTTCAACATATTTAAAAAGTATATACACAAACCCAAGAGCCAACCTTGTTCTCAATGGAGAGAGATTGAAGGCATTCCCTCTGAGAACAGGAACTAGGCAAGGATGCCCACTATCACCTCTCCTATTCAGTATTGTATTAGAAGTCTTAGTGATAGCAAGAAGACAAGAGAAGGAAATAAGAGGTATCCAAATTGGAAAAAAGGAGGTAAAATTACCTCTCTATGCAGATGATATGATAGTATACTTAGAAAACCCTAAAGACTCAGCAAGAAAACTACTGGACATAGTTGACCAATTCAACAAAGTGGAAGGATACAAGATCAACATATAAAAACCGGTTGGATTTCTCTATAGTGATAAAGAGAATACAGAGCTGGAGCTAAGAAAAATAATACCCATCACAATAGCTAATTACAAGATTAAATATTTGGGAGTAAATCTAAGCAAAAGCACAAAGGATCTATTCAAAGAAAATTAAGAAACATTACTATAAGAAACAAAAAGATACCTGGAGAAATAGAAGAATACACCTTGCTCATGGACAGGAAGATGCAATATTGTGAAAATGACAATACTACCAAAGGCAATCTACACATTCAATGCAATCCCAATACATATACCAATTCCATTCTTCAATAAGATGGAAAAGTCAATCTCCAATTTAATTTTGAATGGAAAGAGGTCCCGAATAAGTGAAGCCCTCTATAACAAGAGAAACAAAGTAGGACACATCTCACTCCTTGATTTCAAATCCTACTACCCTGCTGTGTTGGTCAAGACAGCGTCGTACCAGTACAATGACAGACACATAGATCAATGGAATAGAATTGAGAATCCAGAAATCAGCCCATCTACCTATGGTTAACTGATTTTTGACAAGGAGATTAAATCAATTAAATGAGGAAATGACAGCCTTTTTAACAAATGGTGCTGGCAAAATTGGAAAACTATCTGTAGAAAACTCAAGTAAGATCCACACCTCACTCCATACACAAAAACCAACTCAAAATGGATCAAGGACCTAGGACTAAAACTAAGGACTATAAACTTCATTAAAGAAAAGTTTGGAAGAATGCTACAAGTCCTAACCCACAACATAAACAGTCTTCCAAGTATCCTGAAAAACCTACTACCAGGAGAATGCAAAATAGATGAATGGGATCTTCTAAGAATCAAATTTCTATGCACATCATAAAACTTCTCCAACATGGTAAAAAGGGAAGCCACAGTCTGGCAATAAATATTTGACAATGACATGGCAGATAAGGAACGTATCTAGAATTTATAAAATACTTGAGCACCACAACAAGATCAACAACCCAGTTAAAAAAATGGGCACAGGATATGAACACACACTTCACCAAAGAAGACATTCAGATGGAAAACAAACACATGAAGAAATGTTCAAAATCCCTAGCTCTATCTAAGAGAGATGCAAATCACAACTATAAGATATCATCTCACTTCAGTAAGAATAGCAAAATTTAACAGAACAGCAAACAACAAATTCTGGAAAGGTTGTGAGAAACTGGAACCCTTATTCACTGTTAGGGGGAGTGTAAAATGGTGCAACCAGTATGACACTTTCTTAAAAAACCACAAATAGAAATACCATTTGACCCAGCAATTCCACTACTGGGAATATACCCTAAAAAAACCCAGAGCTGTCACTCAAGCAGATATATGCACACCCACCTTTATTCCTGCTTTGTTAGAAATAGCAAAGAGTTGGAAATAACACACATGCCCATCAAGAAATGAATGGAGAGAGAAGCTGTAGTATATTCTTATAATGGAATATTATGCTGCATTAAAAAGCAAGGAACTCATGAATTATTATACTAAATGGGTGATCCTAGAGGACATTATGCTGAGTGAAATATCTCAGTCACAAAAAGAACAAATACTGTGTAATGCCACTGTTACAAGCAGGACTGACATTGGGGTTGGGGGGAAATTAAGGAAATAGGGGATAAATAATGTATACTGCATTGAAACAGATGTGCAAGAGAAAAGTTTAAAAGGGATCTATTATTAGGTATTATTGTCAAGACAAGAGTCCAGAATGAAAGCTGCATAGTGGAGTGGATTGGGGAGAGGGGTCTTGTATTACAATGAAAGAATTTTTTTTTTACTTTTCAAAAAGAAAAGCAAACTGGAGTGGAGGGGTAGGCAGGGATGAAAGTGTGCAAGAATGAATGAATAGAAATCCAAATTCTCTGTAAACTTTCATTAAAATTAATAAAAATAAGAG
>NW_006399823.1:15928614-15933088 GCF_000299155.1 Elephantulus edwardii | reverse complement strand
TTAGGGCTGTTGTACATAGGGTCGCTATGAGTCGCAGGCGACTCGATGTCACATAACAACAACAACAACATGGTCAAGTGATATTTCACAAGGAAACTTTATCAAATGGAAAAATGACAACCTCTTCAACACATGGTGCTGGCACAACTGCACTACCTGCAGAAAGCTGAAACAGGACGTACACCTCTCAACCAATACGAAAATCAACTGAAGGTGAACCAGAGTCCTAGGGGTAAAGTCCCAAACCATAAACATCATAAGAGACAAAGTAGGACCAAGCTTAGTAGGCCTAGCTCATGGTACAAAAAGGCTGACAAATACAGACAGAAATACACAACCTGGAGAGGATAAAATTGATGAGTGGGACATTCTAAAGGCCAGAAATCCTTTTCCAACAGAGTAAAAAAGAAAACCTACTGACTAAGGGGAAAAACCCCCTAAAATTTGGCAATACCATTTCATACAAGGGTCTCATATCAAGAGTTTACAGAATCCTACTGGGCCTCTACAAAAAAAAAAGAAACACAAACAAAAAACCAACAACCCTGGTGATGTAATTACAAAATGGGCGGAAGACATGGAAAGACTTTTCACAGAGGAAGAGATTCAGATGGCCAATAAGAGAGTTGCAAATTATAACCACAATGAGATATGATCTCACCTCAGAAGCCTTGGCAAAATTTAGCAGGACAGAAAGTAATAAATATTGGAGAGAATGTGGAGAGATGGGAATTATTAAACATTGCCGGTGGGATTGCAAAATGGTAAAATCACTCTGAAAGGCAGTTTGGCATTTCCTCAAAAAGTTGAATATAGAAATTCCATATTACTCAGCTAACTGAGGTGCAAATGGAGATTTGTACACCAATGTTCCTAGCAACATTATTCACCATCACAAGAACATGGAAACAGTCCAAATGTCCAACCACAATAGAATGGTTTAAGAAATTTTGGTGCATTCACATGATGAAATACTATGCAGTACACAGGGCCGATGATTTTGAAAATCACTACCTATTTGGGAGGGACTGGAAAGCATCATGCTAAGTGAACTAACTCAGTCCCATAAGGTCAAATACTATATAAGACCCTTATTGTAGAAATAGAAAGAAAATTATTAAAATGTATATAAGGATTCAAGGTGTGGGGGAGGGTAGGAGAAAAGAAGTGAAGTTGTTCCTTGGTTTAATGATGTATCAAGTCTGCTTCAGTAAAAATTACAGCCTTGGAAACTCTTTGAGGCAGTTATACTCTATCAGATAGGATGGTCCTGATTAGAAACTGACTCAATGGCAACGGGTTCCTCCAGAATGCCAACTTCATAAAGCTAGCTAGTTTATCTGTCTAGCTTCAGCTCCTGGAAGAGTCTGGCAAAAGAAAAACCGATTTAAATAAATGGCTAAGCACTTGTTCTAAGTACATATAGATACGTATTTAACAAGTATAATTGTTATGAGTTGCACTGTGTTCCCCAGAAAGGTAGATTTGAGTGCTAACCCCTTGTACCTGTGACTAATAGGCTTTCAATATGGTAAAATGATGTGAACATGGGATCTTGGGTCCTAATTAAATCTGAGTGGTATCTTACAAAAATAGAGGAAGAGACAGAGAGAAGACAGCCATGTGACAATAGAGTTATATCATAGTTTCAAGCCAAAGAACAAAATCACTGGAGACAACTAGAACCTGAAGTGACAAGAAAGTACCTTTCTGTAGGGTCTTGAGAAAGACTCTGGTCTCAGACAAAGAGCCTCTAGAAATCTGAGACAATGAATTTCTGTTCTTAGAAGGTTCTATTGTGAAGGTTCTTAGTCACCTTCGCTAGGCCATAATTCTTAATTGTTTAATAAAATAGTAGATGCTTATGAAATACTGTGACTAAATTAGTTGACCTTAAGTAAGGTAGATTACCCTCCACAATGTGGGCTTCTTGTTGTCTTCATTAAGTGCCATCGAGTTCACTATGAATAGCAGTGACCATATGAGCAAGAGACCATTTAATAATTTAAAGATCTTAAAAAGATGTTTCAATGGGATGTATTCTCTCCCTGTACTATAGATCTACATATGGATAAAACTTCTTTACTCTTCCTTTTTCTAGTCCCCTGACATGATTTTGCAGCAGAAGATTGCAAGGATTTCCAGTTTATCACATTCTCTATCGATTTGAGGCTTATCAGACCCTACCCTCATCATTCCATTAACAAATTGTGTAAGCCAATTCTTTAAAAGAAATACCTTTTATTTATCTATCCATCTTCCTACCTACAGCTTAACAATTCTATTTCTCCAGAGAGCTCTGACTAGATTATAAATAAGATATTTTGTAGTTTTTTTGTTATGGTAGCCCTGGGAAACTACTATGGATAGTGACTCCTTATTCTAATAACTTGTAAAAGTTACAAAGTAATAGTAAAAGAACTTTAATATTTTATTTAACTATATACTACAAAATTTGAGCTCTAGTGGCCTAATGGTAGGTAAGAAGTTGCACTGCCAACTCTAAGGCAGGTGGTTTGAACCCACCAGCTTCTCCACAGTAGAAAAATGGGCTAACTCCTCTCATGTGATATAAAGTCTCTGAAAATCCACTGAAAGTTCAGCTATGAGTTTGTTTGGATATAATGGTATGCCACCATAAAATTATCATGTCCTTTTTCTTTCTCTCTCTTTCATTTGTTAGAAAAAATTCTTATATTTGCTTTCCAATTAATTTTGTTATTTATTTCTTTATAAGAATCCCTAGTGGTGTAGTGTGTAATGCACTGGTTGCTCACTGAAAGGCCAGGGGTACTATCAGACATCCCATGGTAGAAAGATGAGACAGTCTCCTGCTGGAAGTGTTGTCAGGAGTCAATTCAACTCCATGGCAGTGGTTTTGGATTTGGTGTTTCTTTTATAAAAAAGAATTAAGATTGACTTGTTCAGTTCTTGAAATTTTCTCCGTCCTCTATTCTTTCTTTTCTTAATTAAACTGAGAATGTTTTCTTCAGTGTAGTGCATGGGAGAGGCACATTGCTATAGAGGCAGAAAATGTCCTTTCACTTCTAACATTAATGAAATGTGCTAACAAAGCAAATCACTTCCAACTCAGACTCAGTCTGTTCTTACATTTAAAATTAGGAAGTAACACCTCAGATTATCACTTCTGGTGACTGTGAAATTAAATGTGATAATGTATTTAAAGTACTTTGTCAATATTGTCAACGACAAATCATGATGCAAATGTAAAATTAATATTAAATATGAATCAACATTCTCTAGCTATCATGAGAGTTCAGAAGAGCAAGAAAAAAGTAAAAGGTAAAATGCAGAATAATTTTAAAAGCAACAGATATCATCTTCAGCAAAACAGGGAATTCAATAAACCTGTGGTCTTCGATATGGATTGAAGCTCAACATCAAGAAGATAAAAAATATTCTTATCACTTGGCCATTTGGCAGCACCATGATAGATGGGGAAGAAATTGAGGTTAACAATTTCAGCTTGTTTGGCTCCACAATCTTGCTACCAACAGTCAGGAAATAAAAATAAAAAATGCACTGGGGAAGTCTACTGTCAGGGACCCCTCCAAAGTGCTGAAGAGTAATGATGTCAGTCCAGGGACCTAATCCAGGCCATGGTTTTTGCAATTACTTGTTATGCATCAGCGAGTTGCACAATTTCAAGGAAGAGAGAAGAACAAGTAATGCCTTTGAGTTGTGATGCCAACATAAGAGAGTATACATATCATAGACCACCAAGAGAACAAACAGGTCTATATTGGAGAGAGTGAAACCAAGTTTCTCCTTAGAGGTAAGGATTTTGAAGGTACATCTCACATAATTTCAGCGCATGTCCAGGAAAGACCAGGCTTTGAAGAAGGACATCATGCTTAGAAGGGTAACGGAACAGTGCATGAGAGGAAGATCCTGGATGATATGGATTGACATAATAACTGGGATAAGGGGGTTAAGTGTGTTGGAGTCAATGGGACTGGCTCATGATAGGGCAGGGTACAGACCTGTGTACTAAAGGTCGCTATAAATCACAGGTGATTTGATGGCACATAACAACAACAACATAGGTGGGTGTGATTGAAATTCTCAACAATAGTAGATTTACAACTTCAATGAGGAAAAGTTCAAAACACTAAAAAAATCCTTATCTTTAAAAAGAAAAACTATCACCCTTTGTAGAATCTGAGCAAAATTAAAACAAAAAATTGGAGTCCTTGGACTCCTCAAACAAACAAAACAAAACCAAAAAAACTTCATCACGTTCACGGCCATCAAGTTGATTGTGATGCAGAGCAACCTATCATTAGATTTACAATACAGTAAATATTTTTTATTGTGATTTCAGTGAAAATTTACAGAAAGGCTGGGTTTTCATTAATTTATTGATATGCATATTCCTATTTCCCTTCCCTCTATTCACTTTGCAATGCATAGCCTGTTCCAGATTGTTAATTGTCATACACACACACACACA
>NW_006399823.1:15924571-15928514 GCF_000299155.1 Elephantulus edwardii | reverse complement strand
TACAGAAATAAAGTAAAATAAGGCCAGTTTTAAAAGACTAAAGCTTTCCCCCACCCACCCCCACAATCCAAAGGTAAAAAGAGCTATTAGCTCTAGAAATCATCACCAAGTTTGCTTTGAAGTTGCTTGAGTTGGAATTAGTGAAGAAGTCATAGGTGTAAGCAGGGCAGAAGATGACTAAAGCATTGAAAGTCTCAAAGAAGGATTTTTTTAAAAAAAAAAATAGAATTTCCCAAACTTTTCATTAGAATTACTTTGTGAATACATCTTGAACCTTACTGGTGCAGTGGTTAAGAACTCAGATGCTAAGGGAAAAAAGAGAAAGAGAAAGGTTTGTGGTTTGAACCTATAAACTACTCTATGGAAGAAAGATGTGACAATATAGTTCTATAAAACTGTTAATATTTATAGCCTTGGAAACCCCATGGGGTAGTTCTATCCTGCCCTACGGGGGTTCTTTGAGTTAGCAGTGACTTGATGGTAATGGATTTAGTTATTTTCTTTCAGATGTGTTTATATGTGTGTATGTGACTAGATTTATAGCAATATGCAACTTCGTACCCCCTCCTACTTTCTGTTACCCATGATTAAGAAGTCCTGGAATAGTGCATAATGTGAATCAAGTTGCTAACTGAAGTGCACTATTCACTTTGTATGAGAAATATGGCTAAATCTCCTAAAACATGGAGGAGAAAACAATTTACAGGCACAGAAACCCAGTTGGAATTACTCCGCAGTAGTTGGTTTAGCATTAGTTTGGAGACACAGTGTGATATGATTGGATTGCTAATTCTGGAAACCCAATATAGGATTGCCTTAAGTTGAAATTCATTTGACAGCAATAAGTTTTATTTCACTTGTATACTTATTTTTCTAACATATGAAATTTCCTCTTTCACGAAGGAATTGGAGTGTCAGAAGCCTTGAAAAGTGGCTTCTCTAGCCATTGTGTTACCCCTGTTGCGAAATTTAGGCTCTCCAGCTACCTTAGCTGTAGTCACATGGTTTTGCAAATCATCAATAGCTGTGGGGCCATTATAAGAGAATGCACACCATTAAAAGTCTTACAGTGGTGGCGAAGAGACTCTGGAGACAGTGGAGAGAAACTCTGGAGATATTAATAGTGAAGAACTTTGGAGATGGAGCCATTTAAAGGTTTTGTTGCTGATGGTGGAATGAAAAGATGATTTGTAATTGCTTTGAGATAAAGTTTGCTGAATGATTGAGAGAACAGAGGTTAACAGATTACTACAGAGAACCAAGAAGCCAGGCAGTCTGGTTCTAGAACCAAGAAGCCAGGCAATCTGGTCCTTTAATTCCTTGTGCTTTACAATCTGCTCCTCTTGTATAAATTTTCCAGAGACAGTGTCTGCCCTGATCCAGCTCTGCTGTGACTGGGGAGGGATGTCTGCAAGTCTGGTATTCAAAATAAGAAGCTAATTTGTTTCCAAATATAAATGATGCCCACTAGTATTCACATTATTGATAATAATACTAATACCATTACTAATAATGTGACATTTTAATTTCTATAGTGTTACCCCTTATCTCTTAGTTGGTGTAAAACCTGATAACCACTGAACTGTCAACAAACATATATACATTGTTGTTGTTGTTAAAGGCTGTTGAGTCAGAATTGACTCATAGCTGACCCTCCAGCAGGTTTCCAAACACTGTAAATTGCACAGGACATTGCTCATCTTTCTTGCAAGGAGTTGCTGGTGGACTTCAACCAAGTATCTTTGGATTCACAGTACAGCTTCTTATCTCTAGGTCACCAGAGCTGTTAATATTAATTACATTTTCTGCCTTAGAAAAGGTAAGAATGAAAAGAGATTATAATTTTAAAATATCAATGAAAATGTGTCTATAAGCAAGACTGTTTAGCCAAACCGCTCCAAAGTTAGTCAATTAAATATCTTTTATTATAATTATGCAGGATTCTATCTTAAGAGTGATGACCATATGTTTGTATGTCTAAAACATGTAAGATCATGTTGCTTCTCTTAACACTTAAAATAATATCTACCACTATTCTTTCTCTGACTTCATCTTAAACAGCCCCTTTTCACTTGACCATTATACTTAAACCATGTTGATCTTACTGTTTCATGAAATGTCATCATGTTTGTTCCTTTCCTGAGGTTTTTATGCTCAAAAAGGTCTTCAACTGTCAACTGCCTTCTTGAGATCCTTCAGATCTCACCTTCCTACCACTTCCTTAAAACCCTACTGTTGTGGTGCTAGAGAAGAGTACCAAATATTCCACAGACTGCCAAAACAAATAATATGCCTTAAACAAGTTATGTCTTAGACAAGTGCAACTCAGCCCTCCTTTAAATGCAAGGACAGCTGTACCAGATGGCTTCACAGCTGATTTCTACCAAACATTCAGAGAAGATCTATCACCAATTTTACTTAAAGTATTTTAAAAAGTAGAATAAGAAGGAATACTCCCAGAGTCATTCTATGAAGCAAGCATAACCCTAATATCAAAACCAGGCAGAGATATTATAAGAAAGAAATCTACAGACCAATTAGCTCTCATAAATAGAGATGCAAAAATCCTTAACAAAATTCTAGCCAATAGAATCCAATAGCACATAAAAAAAAATTTTGACATGACCAAGTGGGATTCATAACATATATGCATGGATGGTTCAACATAAGAAAAACAATCAACATAATCCATCACATTAACAAAGCAAATAACAAGAACCATATGATCTTAACAATTGATGCAGAAAAGGCATTTGACAAAATCCAAAACCCCTGATTAAAGACATTCAGCAAAACTGAAATAGAAGGGAATATTTTTAACACAGTGAAAAGTATATATGCAAAACAAAGAGCCAATGTAATTCTAAATGGAAGAAGATTAAAAGCATTTTCCCTGTGAACAGGGAACAGACAATGATGCTCATTGTCACCACTTCTTTTTAATATTACACTGGAAGTACTTGCTAAGGCAATACAAAAAGAGAAGAAAATAAAAGACATCCAGATTCAGGATGGTTAAACTGTTGCTATATGAGGAAGACATGATAGTGTACACAGAAACCCCAAGGAGTCAACAAAAAAAAACCCTGTTATAACTAGTGGACCAATGTAGTAGAGTGGCGGGATAAAAAATCAATATTCAAAAGTCAGTGGGATTCCTGTACAGTAACAAAGAAAACACAGATAAGGAAACTAAGGAAGCAATACCAGTTACAATAGCCAACCACAAGTTGAGATACTTAGGAATAAACCTAACTAGAGACACAAAAGACCTTTAAAAAAAGAAAAAAAAAAAAAACAAACACACTACGAGACACAAAAGACCTTTAAAAAAAAGAAAAAAACAACAAACACACTACTATATATTTCTGTGAGACACAATAGAAAACATCAAAAAGTGGGAAAATATTCTCTGTTCATGGACAGGAAGATTCAATTCAGTTAAAATTATAATCTTAGCAAAAGCAATCTACATGTTTAACACAATCCCAATACAGATATCAAATTCATTTTTCAGAGAGATAGAAAAGGCAAATTGGTAAGTGTATTTGGAGAGGAAGGACACCTCGAATAAGCAAAGCCCTTCTGAAAAACAGGAATATGGTGGGAGGCATAGCACTCCCTGATCTAAAAAAACTACTACACAGCTGTAATAACTGAAACAGCAGGGTACTGGTACAATGACAGCCACATAGACCAATGGAATATAATTGAGAACCCCGAAATTAATTTATTTATGTGAGAACCATAAATGTAGGAAAATTAGATATTGTTAAGGAAGAAATGGAACGCATAAATATTGACATACTAGGCATCAGTGAGATGAGATGGACTGGCATGGGACATTTTGAGTTGGATGACCATATAATATATTACTCTGGGGATAAAAAGGTGAGGAAAAATGGAGTTGCTTTCTTAGTTAAAAAAGTCATTGCTAGATCCA
>NW_006399823.1:15892094-15916781 GCF_000299155.1 Elephantulus edwardii | reverse complement strand
GATTGGCACAGGACAGAGCGGAGTTTAGGGCTGTTGTACATAGGGTCGCTATGAGTCACAAGCGACTCGACGGCATATAACAACAACAAATATATATATATATATATAGTTTAATCATCATTCATTCCTCCTTTCAGGTAGTCCTTCTTCTCACCCATTCCAGTGTTGTTATTGTTGTTAGGTGCTGCTGAGTACAACTCATAGTGACACTATGAACAACCCATTTGAAACTTGTCCTTTCTTGTGTCATCCTCTTAGTTTCTGAAACACTAGAGCCTGTTACTGAAGTCACATTGTCAACCTATCTCATTGGGGGTCCTCCTTTACTTTGCTGACCTTCCATATTTTCAAGCATGATGTCCCTTTCCAAGGAATAGCTTCACCTAGCTACATGCCCAAAATATGAAAAAAGAAGCTTCATCATCTTTGCCTCCAAGGAACACTCTGGCTGCACCCTTTCTAGGACACAGCTGTTTATTCTTCTGGCAGTCCATGGGATATTCAGTAGTCTACGTTAGCACCAAAAATCAATTCTTATGTCATACTTATTAATTTTCTAGCTCCCTGATGCATAGCAGGTAATTGAGAAGACCATGTTCTGAATCAGGCACACCTTAGTCTTCAAATTGACATCATTGCTCTTAAATATTTTGGAGAGGTCCCTGACAGCAGACTTGTCCATTGCAATCAGCTTCCTTATTTCCTGATTGCTCATACCAAGGGTGCTGATTGTTGATCCAAGCAAGAACTCATTGACAACTTCAAACTTCTCTCCATCTATCATACTGTTTACTACTGGGCCTGTGGTGAGGATCTTTGTCTTCTTGATATTGAGATGTAATCCATACTGAAGGCTCTAGTCCTTGATCTTCTGCAGCAGGTATTTCATATTCTCCTCACTTTGAGCAAGCAAATTTGTGTCATTAGCATAATGCAGGTTGTTGATGAATCTTCCTCTAATCCTGATGCCACACTCCTCTTTATACTGTCAAATTTCATGACTTATTTGCTCAGCATGCAGATTGAATAGATATGGAGAAAGGACACAACCTTGATGCACTCCCTTTCTGATCTTAAAGAATGCAGTATTCTCTTGATCTGTTCTGACAAAAGCTTCTTGGACTACAGAAAGATTCCATATGAGCACAAGCAAGGGTTGTTGCATTCCCATTTTTCTCCATGCAAGCTATAATTTGTTATGACCCAAGTATTCAAAAGCCTTTGCATAGTCAATAAACGACAAATAGACATTCATCTGGTATTCTCTGCTTTTCAGCAATGATATCCCTGGTGCCATTGCTTCTTCTAAAATCAGCTTATACTTCTGGTAGTTCCCTGCCAATATACTGTTTAGCTGCTTTTGAATGATCTTCAACATTTTGCTTGTGTGAGATAGAAGTGATATTGTTTGATAGTTTCTACTTTCTATTAGATCACCTTTCTTGGGAATGGGGGAAAATAGGTACCTCTTCCAGTGAGTCAGCCATGTAACTGTCCTCCAAGGATGGGAAATCTTCTCTCATGCAATTAACTGCCTCTGAAAACCCACTGGAAGGTCAGCTATGGGTCAGTTCCAACTTGACGGTACGCAACAACAATAATTAGGTAAGCATATCCAGGTCTGCGTCTATTAGATTAAACATGTCAATTGGTATTCCGTCAATCATCAGGGCCTTGCTTTTTTACCATGCCTTCCATCCTGCCTGCACTTCATCTTTCATCACTATTAGATCTTGTTCATATGGTACTTCCTGAAATTTTTCCTTGTCAACCAAGTCTTTTTGATACAGTAATTCTGTATATTCTTTCCGTCTTCTTTTGATGCTTCCTGGATCATTCAAGATTGTGTCCATAGCATCTTTCAGTATTGCAACTTGAGGCTTGAGTTAGTTTTTCAGTTCTTTCATCTTGAGAAATGCTGAGCAAATTATTTTTATTTTCTGACTTAGCTCTTTGTATATTTTGTTATGATATTTTGCTTTATCCTCTTGAGCTATGCTTTTGAAATCTTCTGTTCAGCTCTTTTAGTTCAGCATCTCTTCCTTTTGTTTTGGTTTCTTGATGCCCTAATGCAAATTTCATAGTCTCTTCTGCCATCCACTTTGTTTTTTTCTTCTTCCTCCTTCTTTGTAATAATCTTTTGCTCCTTTCATGGATGATCTCTTTGATGTCCTCCCACCATTCCTTTGGTGATATTCATTATTCATTCTTTCTTCATTTAACCCCACTCCTTGAGTCCCTCTTATTTTTTATAACAGCTGCAGTATTTGTCTTTTTTGACTGAAACATAATGTCTTCCAGACTCATGTATGTAGTTTAGTTTTTAACAGGTTCCCTTTTCAATGCTGTGTAAGATTCCACTGTATGGAAGTATCACAATTTTTTTTATCCTTCCATTTGTTGATGAGCACTTGTTCTGCTTTATGAACATAAAACACTTTTCTAACAGGGTGAAAAAGAAGCCCACAGACTGGGGAAAAATTTTAGTAATGGCATTTTCAATAAGGGACTCATATCTAAAATGTATGGAATCCTCCAACACCTCAACAACAACAACAAAAGGCAAACAACCCAATGACAAAATGAGCACTAAGTCTAAATAGATACTTCACCCAATAGGAAATTCAGATGGCCAACAAACACATAACAAAATGTTCAAAATCTTTAGCTATCAAAGAGATTAAAATTTAAGAAAAAGAGAGATATGTTACCTCAGCAAGAAATTTGACAACACAGCACACAACAAATACTGTCAAGGATTGGAACTCTCACACACTGCTGGTAGAAATGTACAATGGCACAATCACTATAGAAGACCGTCTGGTACTTCCTCAAAAAGTTGAAAATATAAATAACATTTGACCCAGCTATTTCACTGCTGGAAATATAACCTAAAGAAACCAGAGTGTTGATGCAGAGGAAAAAGAATAACGAAAGAGACAGGACACCGAGAATGGAGGAGAAACAGAGAGCATGGAGATAGGGGGAGAACAGTTCAGAAAAACTGAAGCTCCAACACAGATGCTCTGGGTCTTTATTGAAAATTACCAGGGAGCAACTCACAAAGAGTGTTATGTAAGCAAAGCTAAGCTCTTTCTCTTGAAAACCTTATGCTTGACTCAGAAGGGAAGGGTTAGCAAATACAATCCAAGAACTGTGAAAATGCCTAAGGTCTTGCCTTGGTGAGTCCTAAGGTCTAACCCCTGTGATCTGTCTTGGGGAATTCAATCTTGTATTTATGCCTCCTTCATATCCTGATATGTTGTTGTTGTTGTTATGTGCCGTCGAGTCGTTTGCGACTCATAGAGACCCTATGTACAACAGCCCTAAACCCTGCTCTATCCTGTGCCGACCGCATATAGCATTTGGTTTATTATTATTATTTAGTTTGAAATTTGGCTTTCCACACCAGAGCATGACACAAACAGATGTATGTGCATTATTTACAATAGCAAAGGCTGTAAATCTTAATAAAAGGACATAGCCAATCTTTCTTCTATGTAACACCCTCTGTTGAGTAGAATAGAACTCACAGTGACTTTATCAACAACAAATTGAAACCTAACCCTATGCACATCCAAAAACGTCTCCAATAGGGTAAAAATGGAAGCCACAGACTGGGAAAAAATATTTGGTAATGACATTTCTGATAAGGGACTTTTATCTAGAATTTATAAAATACTTGAGCACTACAACAAGATAAAGGTAAACAATCCAATTTAACAATGGGCACAGGATAGGAACAGACACTTCACCAAAGAAGACATTCAGATGGCAAACATATAACATATGAAGAAAAGTTCAAAATCCCTACCTCTAAGAGAGATATAAATCAAAACAACTATGAGATATCATCTTACCCCAGTAAGAATAGCAAAATTCAATGGAACAGCAAACAACAAATGCTGGCGAGGTTGTGGAGAAACTGAAACACTTATTCACTGTTGGTGGCGGTGCAAAATGGTACAACTACTATGGAAGGCAGTCTGGCACTTTCTCAAAGAGTTGGAAATAGAAATACCATTTGACCCAGCAATTCCACCACTGGGAATATACCCCAAATAAACCATAACTGCGACCAAGGAGATATATGCTTACACATGTTTATTGTGGCTTTGTTCACAGTAGCAAAGAGTTGGAAACAACCCAAGTGCCTTTCAACAAATGAATAGATAGAGAAGCTGTGGCATATTCACAGAATGGAATCCTATGCTGCATTGAAAAAAAACAAGGACCTCATGAGATACTATACAAAATGGGTGACTCTGGAAGACATTATGCTGAGTGAAACATCTCAGTCACAAAAGGACAAATACTGCATAATATCACTGTTGTAAAGTAGGACTGACAGCAGTGTTGGGGGGAAATTAAGAGAGGATAAATAATGTGTACTGCATTGAAACGGATGAGGAAGACAACTGCTTGGTGAAATATATGATTAGGTATTATTGTCATGACAAGAGTCCAGAATGAAAGCTGCATCGTGGAGTGGACTGGGGGTTGAGTATTGTATAACAATGAAAGAATTCTTTTTTACTTTTTAAAGAGAAAAACGAACTGGAGGAGAGGGGTGGGCAGGAAGGGAAGTGTGCAACAACAAATGAATGGAAATCCAAAGTCTCTGTAAACTTTTATTAAAATAAAAAAAGTATAGTTAAAAATAAATTTAAAAAATAGAACCATAGAAAAACGTTAACAGGTCACATACACACTCACACCTTGACATAAACACAAAATATTAAACACATATACAATTAGAGTCCCTAGAGATTAAACTAAAATAATGAAACCAAACAACCATTTAGAATATAACCCAAGAAATATTTTATAATATAAAAACAAACCAAAATATTCTTAAATCTTCACATTGAATGGACACAGACTGTACTTGATAATATTGACTCAGGAGTGCAAAAACATATAAAGTAATTAGATTGTTATATTTTAATGATAAAGCTTTTCTTGTGTCTAGTGGAAGAGAAAGTACAAAGGAAAGAAAATTACATTGCCATCAGATTTCTTAGAAGTAACATTTGATAACAGAAAATAAAGGAAATAATTGTATAAAAATACAGCCAAGGAAAGAAAATTTAGTAAAACACTTTGGTACAATGAATTAAAGTGGCCCTTCCATCTACAGCCTTCCATTTTGTTATGAAGTATTTATTGAATTAAGAAGTTAGGGTTAGGGTAGGCCTACTCTACTAGAGGTCTATATAAGTTCAAGAAAGCTCAATACTCACTCCTTTAGGATACTTGATCTCCTGAGATACAGCATCCAGCTGTACTGGAATCAAGTGTCAGCAGGAGCTTTACCCATTGCCTATCAGCATCTGTAACATAGGTCTTCATCATCCACATAAGCCATTTCCCTGATGGGTTTTAAGTTTCAGTGAGATCTTCTAGAGAACCACAGAACCTAACACACATAGACAGGAAAGAAGGAACTGAACAGAGGAGGAGTAATAAATGCTGGTGTTGACGGAGTGGTATGACATTTGGACCACTGCCAATCTCCATTTTCTAGGAAGGATTTGTTTTCTAATTATTTGTTCAAACCCTACTTTCTCCTACATGTTTAAAGGACACAAATGAACATGTATGGTGATTTGAGAACTCAGCAAACTCTCAATTATGAACTCATTTTTGAACAAAGTCTTAGAAGATAAACTTCAGATAATCAGAAAATTGGTTGGAAAAGTTATGACATAATTTCTGGTAGTGATCATAGTACACATTTAAACACAGAACTAAAACTAAAATATGGTAGTAAGGGCGCTAGAGCATTAAGTACGTGTTATGTGCTCAGGCAGTGTAGGGATAGTGCAATTCATTAACAAAAAGCAGGGTAGGAAGAGAAAGAGGTCGCAGAATAATTTCACTAATGTCACAGATTTTAGATTGAAAAGGTATGGAGATAGGACACATCCCTGATGTACACCGTTCCCAATTTTGAACCATGCAGTGTTTCCTTGCTCTCTTTTGACAAATGCTTCCTGGTCCAAGAATAAGTTTCACATTAGCATGATCAAGTGTTCTGGGATTCCCATTCTTCTCAGAGTCAGCCACAGTTTGTTATGGTCCACCCAGTCAAACACCTTTGCATAATCAACAAAACACAGATATACATTCCTCTGGTACTCCCTACTTTCAGCCAAGATCCATCTAACATTAGCTACAATATCCCTAGTACCATGACCCTTTCTAAACCCAGCAGGGACTTCTTCTGGAAGTTCTCTGCTGATGTGCTGTTCCATTCGTTTTTGGATAATATTCAGCAGAATCTTGCTTGCATGTGATATTAGTGATAGTGTTCCATAATTCCCACACTCTGTTGGATCACCTTTCTTTGGAATCAGAACAAATTTAGATCTCTTCCAGTCAGTTGGCCAGGCATTTGTCTTCCAGATTTCTTGGCACAACTTGGAGAGCACAGCTAAGCAGTATCTGTTAGTTGAAATATGTCAACTGGTATACTGTCAATTCCTGGGCTGTATGAGGAGAAATGTGGCATCAGGATTGGAGGAAGATTCATCAACAATCTGTTTTATGTAAATGACACAACCCTGGTTGCTGAAACAGAGGAGGACCTGAAGCACTTGCTGCAGAAGGTCAAGGACTGCAGCCTTCAATATGGTTTAAGGCTCAATATCAAGAAAACAAAGATTCTTATCTCTGGGCCAGTTGGCAGTATCATGATAGATGGTGAAAAGATTGAGACTGTTAACAGCTTTAGTTTGCTTGGCTCCACAATCAACACTCTTGGCACCAGCAGCCAGGCAATTAAAAGATGCATTGTGATGGGTAAGTCTGCTGTTAGAGACCTCTCCAAAGTACTGAAGAGCAATGATGCCACTCTGGAGACTAAGGTGCACCTGATACAGGCCATGATCTTTGCAATCACTTGCTATGCCTCTGAGCCTGGACAATGACTAGGGAATATAGAAGGAGAATTGATGCCTTTGAGCTGTTATGCTGAAGAAGATTATTAAATATACCATGGACTGCTAAGAAAACGAATAGGTTTGTCCTTGAGAGGGTTACCCCAGGCTGCTCCTTAGAGGCAAGGATTCTGAAGCTTCATCTGACAGGTTGCAAGGAGAGACCAGTTCTTGGAAAGGGATGTCATGCTTGTGAGAGTTGAGGGCCAGCACAGGAGGGTAAGATCCTAGATGAGATGGATTGATTCAGTGACTGGGGTTATGGGGGTCAGTGTATCAGAGACAGTGAGATTGGCACAAGATAGAGTAGTAGGGTGTAGGGCTGCTATGTATATAGGGTCACTATGAGTGGCAGCCAGCTTGATGGCACATAACAACAATGTCATAGATATTATTTGGGAGTTAAAGAATTTTATTTTAATTAGTAGAAAAGTAATTATACATAGTAATGCAAAGACTGATTTTGTTGTTGTTGCTGGTTTTTTGACGCTGTCGAGTATGACTCACAGTGATCCTTTGAATGATAGATTTGAACCCTGTCCTATCCTGTACCATCCTTAGCCTCTTTGACACCCTTGAGCCTATTGCTGCCATCACTATGTCAATCATTGCACTGAAGTTCTTCCGCTTTTTTGTTGACCCTCTACCTTTCGAATCATGGTGTCCCTTTCCAAGGAATTAGTTCTAGCAACATGTCCAAAATATGCAGGACGAAGCTTCACCATTCTTGCCCCCAGAGAGCATTCTGGCTATTCTTTTTTCTAGATGTAACTGTTTATTCTTTTGTCAGTCTATGGAATATTCATGACTTTAATGCTGTAACTCAAAGGCATTAATTCTTCAGATATCCTTATTCATTGTCCAGCTCTCAGATGCATATGAAGATTAAATAAAAGCGATATTGTGATAAAACTTAGATTTTGGAGGCAGTCTTAGAGGTGATTCGCTGTCTCCCAGATCTGTGTAATAAAGTGCATTTATGGGAAAAAAAAAACCAAAACCAAACAAAAAACCCCTTAGATTGTGGTGTAGAAAGAGGAGAGGGAAGAAAAATAAGCAACTAGCAAATGTTGTCATTGTTTATAAAAGGGAACCAGTACAAATATTTAAAAATAAACAGAGTATGATACAAAAAACCAAAGATAAACAGAGTATTCTATAAAGCAATAACACTGTTATTATATGAAACAATAATTACAAAGACAAAATATATAAACGTTTCTAAATACTAATTATAAAAAGTAAAAAAGAGATCACCTAGTCAAAGTGAAAAACATATAAATTTGTATTGAATTGTGATAGCTGCTTTATGCGCCAACTTGGCTAGGCTTTGGTGCCATTTGTTGGGTAAAACAGGATTCTACTTGTTTTTACCAGGAATTCCTGGGCATACAGTCAGTTAAGTGTTCTGCTGTTGGCCAAAAGTTGAAAAATTCCTAGATTTAGGAAGACAAAGAAAGTCTTCCCCCAGAGCTTGAAGTTTGAATTTGGACTTCTAAATTCCTAAACTGTGAAAGAATGTATTTTTATTTGTTAAAGCCAACAGTTGTGGTATGTCTGCTATGACAGCATAAATAACTAAGACACTATATCAAGTATCTAATTTGTGTATCTTTGTGAAGTTTCATAAGAAGGCTTGAATTTATTGAACATATTTTAAAATTTTTAGAAATTGCAGTAAAACTTACTTATTCATGGTATCACCATCTCAATAAAATTACCTTCACTTTCCTGAATCCCCTCTTAATCCTATTTTAATTTTATGCTTCGAGTTGTTTGTGCACTACAAACTTATGGGAACACAAAAGAGTTTTAATCACAATTTCATTTTAATTAGAGTGTACAAAGGTCAACCAAACATTACAGTAAGCAATTTACTTTAAATTTACTTGTTCAAATAACACGGTTATAAAAAAAGAAATAATTTATTCACTTAATCTTCCTTATTGTCTCTTCCAAAACAAGAAGGTTTAATATAAAAAAAAATTAGGGATTATGTCTGAAAAAAATATGCTTTATTTTCCTAACAAATAAACTCTAATGTTAACATTAAATGTTTATATGTGCATATATGTACATTACCTGCACCCCATATAAAATTCTCCTGTATGCCAATTTCTGAGTTTCTGGGAAAAGATATACTTTTAGCTTTTAGTGTGGTGTAAATTTAGTGTAACTCCAAATGCAGTAATATTGCCATTAGCTAATAATTATTGATCACAAACATATCTATATAAAATGTTTTTTATTAAACAGTGACAATATTAGGTGAAATAGAGTATTATGAAGTGTATTCACAAATTATACAGAAATTATCTTCTAAAAATGTTTAATTTCATTCTTTTTTAAGGTTCTTGGCTGCTAACCCAAAGGTCAGTGGTTCAAATTCACCACTCACTTTGTGGGAAAAGGTGTAGCAGTGTACTTCTGTAAAGATTTAGAGAATAGGAAACCCTGTGGGGCAATTCTACTCTGTCCTCTAGGGCTACCATGAGTAGAAATTGACTTAACTGCAGTGGAGTTTTTGGCGTTCACAATCAACCACAAGGATCAATGGTAGGTAGTAGTAAGGAAACACTACTTTTCAGATCTGGATAGCGAAAACTGCAGGAGATGGGAGTGGAGCTCACACTGCAGTGGTATATGGGTAAATCGAGGAAACCTGAAGATACAGTGGGTGAGCACTTAGCTGCTGGTCAGAATGGTTTCAACTCACCAGCTGGGTTAAGGCGGCTCACTTGTGTAACATGCGGCAGCTATGCTTTACAATGGTCTTGGCAGTATCCAACAAAAACAAAAGAAAATGTGAATGACAATAACACTGGAAACTAGATCAGGAGGAAAAAATGAAACAGAAGGAAAAGATGAATAAATAAATAACTATAACGTAAGAGGTAACTCGTGTTGCTGTGATGCTAAACACTGTGACACTAATGTGTCAAATGCTGGTTAAAGAATGGTGGACAGTGTTTGGTGGAGCTCCCGATTATAATAAGCTTGGAAGCAGGAGTGGCATCCACTTCTGAAATAGCTTGCCTCCAGAAACTCTGTGAACATGGCGAAACAATGAAAGTTATGCAAGTATTCAGGTCTTTCATGAATAGGGTGCTATGAGTTGTCTATGACTTGTCAGCACTTAACAACAACCACATAAGGGCTACAAAAAATTCTAAATGAAGCACAATTTTTCTACATTGTGACAGATACCAGCAAATACATTTATGAGAATTACTAGTCAAGAGGTTGATAGTTCAAACCCACTAAGAGGCAGCTAACAGACAAGCCTGACAATCTGCTCCTGAAAAGACATCACCTTACAGACCTTATAAAGTAGTTCTACTCTGCATTCATGGGATCACCATGTGCTGGGATTGACTTGACAGCAACCAGAGTTACTGACTAATGGTTCTGCTAAGGGTATATTCATGGACTCTATTGAGGAACCCTGGAAGTGTGCTATGTCTCTTGGACTGCCATTCCAAAAGTCAACAGTTTGAATCCACCCCATTGTTCCATGGGAGGAAGATGGACAGTCTCTCATAATGATTTACAGCCTCAAAAACCTCATGAAGGGCTACGTGAGTAAGAATAAATCCCACGGCAGTGGGTTTGGTTTTTGGTTTGGTGGTAGAGTAGGTTAAGTGTTAGGCTGTAAATGGAAAGTTTGAACCCATCAAGGAAGAAAGACAAGGCAGTCTGCTCAGGTAAAGATTTACAGTGTCAGAAACACCGTGAGGCACTTCTACTGTGTCATATAAAGTCGACATGGACTGAATTAATTCATTGGCAGTAGGTTTCAATTTGAGATTATTAAGATTCTTTAATGAGGAGAAAAAAGGTTTATTCTTTGCTGTCAAGCAGAATGGAGGTTTGGATACTCCCGGCGCACGGTGGGAGAAAGGCCTGGCAATCAGCATCAGTAAAGATTTTTTTAAAAATTCAATGCTGTTGAGTCAGAGTTGACTCATAGCTGACATCCAAGCAGATTTTCTGAGGCTTTCAATCCCATGGGAGGAGACTGTCCATCTTGCTCCCTCAGAGCTCTTGGTGGATTGGAACTGCCAGAGAAGAGTTACTGTAACACCATGTGGACCACACCAACAGAGCTCCCCTCATTAAAGGTTGTCGTTGTGTATCATCATATTGGAACTGACCCATAGCTGACCCTCCAGTGGGTCATCAGAGGCAGTTAATTGCACAGGAGGAGATTGTTCATCCTGCTCCCACAGAGCAGCTGGTGGCCTCCAACTGTGTGACTCCGGGATTGCAGCATAGCTTCTTGCCACTAGGCCACCAGAACCCCACCAAAATCTTATAACGTTTGGTTCTAATCTCCTGGAGAAGAAAACCTTCCTTTGTCCACTGTATTTTATAAAACAGCAAGAGATGGTGGGAAAATTTGCATTTTGAAGTTAGACAAATCTGGACTTCAACTCTGTTTATTAATACCTTTCTAAACCTGACTTCAAAGGCACATAGTGGATGCTATCGTTTATGAAGCATTGAGTTGCTAACCGGAAGGTCAAGTGTTTGAACCCACCAGTCACTCCAAAGGAGAAAGATGAGCTAGTCAGCTTCCATTAAAGTTTTCAGCCTTAGAAACCATAAGAGAGGCAGTTCTGTTTTGTCTGTTAGGGTCAGTATCACTCAGAAGTTGCTATTGTTGCAATATGGATTGAAGCTCAATATTAAGAAAATTCTGGCTTTTCCCACAATCCTTTGCCCTCTTCCTTTCCAGTCTGGTCTGGTCCCAGTGATATGGCCCCAGCAAAGAAGGGTGGTGAGAAGAAGAAAGGCTGTTCTACATCAATGAAGTGGTGACCAGCAAGTACCCCATCAACAGTCACAAGTGCATCCATGGAGTGGGATTTAAGAAGTGTGCTCCTCGGGCACTAAAAGAAATCTGGAGATTTGCCATGAAGGAGGTGGGAACACCAGATGTTCACACCAACACCAGGCTTAACAAAGCTGTCTGGGCCAAAGGAATGTTCCATACTGCATCCGTGTATGGTTGTCCAGAAAACGTAATGAGGATGAAGATTCCCCAAACAAGCTGTATACACTGGTTGCCTATGTACATGCCACCACTTTAAAAAATCCACAGACCATCAATGTGAATGAAAACTAATAGCTGATTATCAAATAAAGTTATAAAACTGTCAAAAAAAAAAAGGAAAATTCTTACTACCGGGCTAATTAGCAGCATCGTGATAAATAGAGAAGAGATTGAAATTGTTAATAATTTCAGCTTGCTTGGTTTCACAATCAAAACTCTTGGTATCCACAGTCAAGAAATCAAAAGATGAATTACATTGGGAAAATCTGCTGTCAGGGGCCTCTCCAGAGTACTGAGAAGCAACGATGTCAGTCTAGAGACTAAAGTGCACCTGATCCAGACCATGGTCTTCACAATAACTTGTTATAAATCAGAAAGCTGGGCAATGACCAAAGATGACAGAAGAATTGATGCCTTTGAGTTGTGGTGCTGGAGAAGAGTATTGAACATACCATGGACTGTCTAGAGAATAAATAGGTCTGTTCTGGAAAGAATGAAGCCAAACTGCTCCTTGGAGGCAAAGATTTTGAAGCCCCATCTCATATACTTTGGACATGTTGTCAGGAGGGACCAGTCCTTGGAGAAGGACATCATGCTCAGAAGGGTGGAGGGACAACATAGGAGAGAAAGATCTTGGATGAGATAGACTGACAGATTAACTAGGGTTATGAGGGTTCATATGTGTCAGAGACAGTGAGATTGGCTCAGGATATAGCAAGATTCAGTGCATAAGGTCACTATAAATCACAAGTGACTAGATGGCACATAGCCAACAGCCACAAGAAAATCAGTCAGAATATACTTGATGAGAATGAGTTTAATTACATTCTCAGAGTTCTTAGAGACAGCAAATTAAATGAGACAGCACACATAATGAAAAAATTAAGAGAGATCCTTGGTGGAACCCTGAAGACTATGGTCCTTGGTCACTCTTCTAGCCTGGAATAAAATTCACCCTTGTGTCTCAGCTTTTAGCCAAGTAATAGCAAAACAAAAAAATGACAAACTACAGAGTGAACAGTAACACCAGGAAAATATTCATTATTCCTGAGAACAATCAACCATGCAAAATTAAAAGTCCCACATATGCTAAGGGATCAAGATTAGAAGGAAGGCAAGAAGGGGATAAGATAGAACTAATGGAAATGAGAATCACCGGAGGAAGTGGGAAAAGTGTAGTTAGAATGTGAATATTATAATTAACAAAAATGTGTATTAATGATTGAATAAAAATCAGTTTGTAAGCTTTCATTTACACCATAGGGAAAGGATAAAAGAATGAAATTAATTATTGTACATAACGAAATTGTAGTGTTGGTGTATATTGTAACTCTTGCTTTAAAATATTTTGGCATACCATGAGCATGAACAGCTTGGGTCTAAAAATTGGGCCTTGCAGATGTGGTTGGCATGGCAACTATCCTGGGGCCTTACTCAGCAGTCTTATCACTCAAAAGGCACTCATTTTCTTTGCCATGTTAAGACGTGCATGAACAGACTAATTAGGTCCTTATAAGAAAGCTTTGTATAGCACCAATTGTTTCAAAAGCAATGAGAACCATTAAATTTGGTGAGCGGTCAGAAAAGAGTCACAGAAAAAATTAAAAGTATTAAAGAGTAAAAGCAAAGAGAGAAAACAAGGCAAGTGGGACCATTCATCAAGGAGGAGCAGAGATCTGGTTACCTATAACAGCCAACCCGGGCTATTATGTAAAGTAGTGCCACTCAACCATTTTCATTTCGGTTCTCTGAAAATTTTTAAATATGCCACAGTGCACCTGGGGACCCACACCCTACTAACCAAAATTGGCATGAGAGGAAAAAGTGTTTAAAGAGATGATAGCTGAATACCATTTAAGATGCTAAAAATAGGAAGAGGGGAGAAACAGAAGAGGGGAATACATTAGAGTCTAATAGCAGCCTTTTCTGCTTCCATGTCTGCCTGAACTGTGAGGGGAGTTTTTTGGGTGGTTCCCCTCTTTTTCTGTTAAATATTTATTTTTGTGGTTTTAATGGAAGTTTACAGAAAAGTTGGCATTTTCATTAATTCATTGTTGCAAAATTTCCTCCCTTCCCACCCCCCTTCAGTCCACTTTGCTACGCACATCCTATTCTGGACTGTTGTCATACAAATAATGCAAATCATATATTCCTTTCAAACAGTTCTTTCTTTCATGTGTCCCATTGCGTGTTCATTATTGATCTCCTCTTGTCTTAGAGGAGTTTGTCATCACACGGGCACTAGTTGGTGCTCACAGTGTAGTGTTTCATTCTTCTTTAAATCTCTTCGAGAGCTAAGAACTGGCATAATTGGCATCTTAGCTGAAGAGCCATGGAGTCATGGCAGGAGGGACACAGGAATGAGTTACTACCAGTAACCACAGCTCAGCAAGCCTCACTGGTCTTCTCTGGTTTTTGAAAATAGTGAACATGCAAACCCTGTGGAGCTCAGCTCCACTCTGCAGCATGTGAGGCTAGAATGAGCCAGAATCGCCTCAGTGAGAATTGGCTTGGTTTTTACAGGCTTATGGCTGTGAACATAGGTGTACATATCTCCATTTGTGTCTAAGTTCCGTTTTCCTTATTATGTTCCTAGTGGTGCAGTAGCTGGGACATAAGTGATTTCTTTGCACAGCTTTTTTTAGGAAACACCAAACTGCCTTCCAGAGTGGTTGTACCATTTTATACTTGCCGTGAGGCTGAACACTGTGACACTGATGTGTCAAATCTGTTAATGGTTGGTTACCCAATGAGGACAGAGCGGGGTGGAGCTCCCCGATTAAAACAAGCTTGGAAGGAGGAGTGGCATCCACTTCCATAATAGCTTGCCTCTGGAAACCCTTTGAACCTGGAGAGAGGATGAGAGACACCCAAGCACTGAGGACTCTCCTTCATAGGATGTCTATGAGTCGCCAGCAACTCGATGGCACTTAACAACAACAACAACATGGCTTGGTGGTAAGGTATTGCACTCCCCACCCAAAGGCACGTTGTTTTAACCCACCAGCTGCTCCATGGAAGAAAGATACGCAATATCCTCCTGGGTGATTAACTGCCTCTGAAAACCCAGTGGAGGTTCAGCTATGAGTTAGTTTCCCCTCAATGGTACACAATAAAAACAACAACATGTGAAAAGTAGGGAAACCTAGGGATCAAATTACATACTAGTTACATTCTTGACCACTAGCTAAAAGACTGACTAAAATTGTCAACCAGAGGGGCCCTAAGAATCTAGTTCTGAAAGCTCAAACCTTGAAGAATCTACGGAGCACCTCTATTCTGCAAAATTAAGGTGGAATGAGATTGAATCAACTCAATAGCAACTAACAACTATACCCAAACTATACCCAACACACTGCCACAGGGTTGATTTTGACTCGTGTTCACCCTTCATTGGGTTTCCAAGGCCGTAAATCTTAATAAGAGGAGACTAGTTATCTTACTCCTTCAGACCAGCCAGTGGGTTTGAACTGCCAAGCTTTTAGTTAGCAGCTCAACAGCACTTTAACCAACTATAATACTTAACTTACTACACCACCAGGGCTCCTTACTAACTACCAATATAACAATGGGGAAAATATCTCCCACTGCTAAAAAAACAGTAAGAAGAAGAATAAAGTCAATGGCTGGGCCAGTGTTAAGAATATAGTTTTAAAACAGGTCATAGAAGTCTAGGATAAATTAAGCATTAGGGTAAAATTGTCAATGTGAAGAAAGATGGTGGTTCTATGAAGAATGAGCCAGTGTGTTAAGTTGTTCAAGAGCGAGATGAAATTTAAGAGTGAGTTGAGCAAGCAGTTATTTTTTATGTCTGACTTAGAAAATAATCGATCACTTGGTGAAAATTCAACGTTTTAGCAGTGCTGGAGTATGTGGGAACCTAGACCATGTCAGGATGTAAATTTTATGAATGTCACATCTACTAAACTTAAATGGAGGCTAGTATACAACTCTTCTGCTTCTGGGAAGGAATTTAGCTTAAAACAAGTCAAGAGAGTTTGGCTAAGAAAAACAATTATTTAATAGGAAAAAGTCACTGTATGGATGAATCCTCTGAAATCAGGCTATGTTCTTATTCACTACTAATTGTTGCTCTTACTTGTTGTCAAGACAACTCTGACTCCCTGTACAACAGAACCAAATGCTGCTATATTCTGTATCATCTTCATAATTACTGATATTCAAAAATGCCAAAGTCACACAGCAGGAGGTTAGGTGGTATAGTCTATAGAAGGTTGTTCTGAAGTAGAAAGATGGACAGTCTCCTTCCATTATGATTTATATCCTCAAAAATCTAAAGGACGGTCATTACCTGGCAGAGGGTCACTCTCTATCAACTTAATGGAAGTGAGTTGAAGGGTCACTCTTGGTGAAGTTTGGAGGCTGATGTGTGAAGTGGTTGGATTGTGGAAGGTGGGATATTTTGTGCTGGTTGAGGGTTGGGTATGGAATGTTTGGTTGTTTTTCATTTCATTCACAATTGTGTGTGAACTGATTTGATTTGCTGAATTTAGCTAACAATGAGCTGTGGGCCCTCAGAGTGGTGTTAATTGTGTTTGAGACTAATATACTTCTAAGTGGTACAGGATTGATCTGTCAATTTGCTGTACTGAGGTAACTTTGGGTTGCTGTGATGCAGAACATTGTTCAGCCACTGGTGTGTCAAATTACCATAATGGTTACCCATGGTGGACAGTGTTTGATGGAGCTCCCAGATTGAGACAGGATTGGAACCAGAAGTGGCATCCACGTCCTAAAAAGCATACCCTCTGATGAACACCCATGTTTATTGTGGATTTGCTTATAATAATAGTAAGGAGTTGGAAACAACCCAAGTGCCCATCAACAAACAAATGGGTAGAGAAGCTGTGGTATATTCACACAATGGAATACTATGCTGCATTGAAAAACAAGGAACTCATGTGATATTATTCAAAATGGGTGACCCTAAAGGACATTATGCTGAGTGAAGTTTCTCCGTCACAAAAGGACAAATACTGCATGGTGCCATTGTTGTAGAATGGGACTGACATCAGGGTTGGGGTAAGACTGAGAAAAAACTGGATAAATTATGTATACTGCATTGAAACAGATGAGGGAGAGAACGGTTTAAAAGAGCTATATGATAGGGTATTATGGTTATGACAAGAGTCCAAGATTAAGGTTGCATAGTGGAGTGTACTCAGGGCAGTGGGGGTTTGCAGGGGGATTGTATACTAATGAAAAAAATTTTCAAAGAGAGGAACGAACTGGGCGGGGGAGGAGGGGTGGGCAGGGAGAAAAGTGCAACAATGAATGAATGGAAATCCAAAATCTCTGTAAATGTTTATTAAAATTAATAAAAATACAATTTTAAAAAACATGCCTCTGGGAACTCTATGAACTTAGAGAAATGATGATAATTATAGAACAGGGTTCAGTTCTTTTGTTCATAGGGCCACTATGAGTCATGTTTGACTCAATGGCACTTAACAACAACAACACAGCGGACAGATTTCAGTTGAGAGACAAGACTCAAATCAACAAAGAAGAAAATCTTCATAATCTACTCCCAATATTAAAAAATAAAAACCCTATAGATCACACCAGAATTGTTCTCAATGTAGTACTCAAGGATGAGCTTCCATATATTAGTTGGTCACAGCAATGAATAGGGTCATACCGCTGAGGAACGATGTTACTTAAGGGTTGAAGCCGAAGAGAAATTATTTCTCACCTCGTTCTATGTATGACTTCTCTTCTTTTTCAGAGCAGAAGGATGCTTTTTTCTTTAAGTTACTAAGCAGAAATTATTGGAGCAGGTGGAGAAAGCTTAATGCAACATTTTCTGCCCCTGAAATGTTACAAGAAATAGTTAATGATATTGTGAACTTAAAGAATTGCTTACACTTGAGGAGACAGTGAGGCTGAGACGCGGCAGCGAGATACCGCAGTGTGAAACGTACAGCTGGAGTTTGCTGATGCCATGCAGGCACTGGGGAGCTGCTTCCTGATACCTAACATGTGCCAGGGAGCTGCTGAAACAAGTGCCAGGAAGTGACACTGGAATCTGAGTAAGTGTGAGCTTGAAACCCCAATTCTGTCGTCGCTGGCCCACATTCGGAACTCTGGTTGCAACCCTGCCAACCTGTGCCAGAACACTGCTCCTCATGAACACTGGGAGCAATGCTGGAATTTGAGTGAGGTACTTTGTGTGTTGCAGGGGTCAGTGCTGTTTGTCTGGATCATGTGGGACGCCTTAAGCTCAATCAGAAGGGAGTGAGACAACTGGAGCTTGTTCTTGAAGGGAAAACTAAGGCTTTCTACTTTTCCAATCTGGTCTCTGCACTCTGCCTTGCTTCTCACGTCAAGTCCATCAACTGCCTTTAGCCCAGAGCACCTTGGGCTAAGCTAGCTGTAACAGTTGTCTGACAGAGAAGGCTGCTTCCACAAGTCTTTTCTCCAATGAACTGAAAGAAACCCAGGCAGAGTGGTCAAGACAATGTGGTACTGACACATAGATCAATGGAATAGAATTGGGACTCCAGAAATCAGCCCATCTACCTATGGTCAACAGATTTTTGACAAGGAGATGAAATCACTTAAGTGGGGGAACAGAAACCTTTTTAACAAATGGTGTTGGCAAAATTAGAAGACCATATTCAGAAAACTCAAGCAAGACCCACACCTTGCTCTATACACAAAAACCAAATCAAAGTGGGTCAAGGACCTAGAACTAAAAACAAGGACTATAAATAAACTTCATTAGAGAAAATCTTGGGAGAACCCTAAAAGCCCTATTCCACAACATAAACAGTCTTCCAAGCATCCTGAAAACCCTACAGCCAGGAGAGGATAAAATAGATGAATGGGACCTTCTAAGAATCAAATCCCTATGCACATCCAAGAACTTCTCTAACAGGGTGAAAACAGAAGCCACAGACCGGGGAAAAGTATTTGTTGATGACATATCTAGAATTTATAAAATACTTGAACACCACAACAAGATAGAGGTAAACAACCCAACTGAAAAATGGGCACAGGATTTGAACAGTCACTTCACCAAAGAAGACATTCAGATGGTGAACAAACACATGAAGAAATGCTCAAAATACCTACCTCTAAGATAGATGCAAATAAAAACGACTATGAGATATCTTCTCACTCCAGTAAGAAAAGCAGAATTTAATAGAACAGCAAACAACAAATGCTGGCGAGGTTGTGGAGAAACTGGAACCCTTATTCATTGTTGGTGGCAATGTAAAATGGTGCAACCACTATGGAAGGCATCATGATGCTTTCTCAAAAATTTGGAAATAGAAATACCATTTGACCCAGCAATCCCACTACTGGGAATATACCCTAAAAAAACCAGAACTGCCACCCAAGTAGATATATCCACACTCATGTTTATTGTTGCTTTGTTCACAATAACAAAGAGTTGGAAACAATCCAAGTGCCCATCAACGAATGGAGAGAGAAGCCGTGGTATATTCACACAATGGAATACTATGTTGCATTGAAAAGCAAGGAACTCATGAATTAGTATACAAAATGGGTGGCCCTGGAGGACATTATGCTGAATGAAATATCTCAGTCACAAAAGGACAAATATGGCATAATGCCACTGTTATAAAACAGGACTGACATGGGGCTTGGGGGGAGACTAAGAAAAGAGGGAATAAATAATCTACACTGCATTGAAACAGATAAGGGAGAGAACTGTATAAAAGCAATATATAATCAGGTATTACTGGTATGACAAGCGTCCAGAATAAGAGTTGGATAGTAGAGTGGTCTGGGTGGGGTTGAGGAGAACTGTATAACAATGAAAGCTCTTCCCCCCACCCCAATGTAAAAAAAGATCTAGGAGGGAGGCGGGACAGGGAGGAAAATGTGCAACAATGACTGATTGGAAATCCAAGTTCTTTATAAACTTTAATTAAAATATCAATAAAAAAATTACAACCTCAAGAAAAAAATTTTAAAATGCTACAACAATAAAGAATTGCTTACGCTTTAGGCTACAGCTCTTTCAACTTGATGACTAATCAGAGACTGGCCTTCAGGGAAACCAGCACCACCAGCTCAAGCACAGAAGAAAGCCTGCAGCTGGCCAATCAGGATGTTATGCAAAAACAGGTGGGAAGGAAATAGCTGGTGTTGCTTTCCCATTTTTATTAGATTTTAAGTGTCAGACTAAAACTGTGTGGACTGACACATGAAAGTTTGAATTTTTTGTAATTCACTGAAAGGAAAGCTTTTATCTCTTGCAAATATAAATTTAAAATCTTACTTATTTATAAAATAAGACAATACTGCTGTTCTTCAGAGTGGTGTTGAGCTTGCAATATTTGAGCTTGCCAGTGTCAAAATGGAAAGAATTTTCCACTCCAGACTTCATTTTCATTTGTTGGTAGTTTCTTCTTAATAAAAATTGAACTACAATCTCAACTTTTTTTCAGCTGGTGTTAATCCACCATCTAGTTACCTGCAAAATTATTAAAAATCTTTTATGGATATTGTAATGTATCCCTTAGGAAAATGTAAGTTGCATTCAAATCAGCTCATTTCTTTTGAGTTGGAACCAACTCATAACTGACCCTCCAATGGTTTTTCTGAGGCTGTAAATTACACTGATGGAGGTTGCTCAACTTTCTCCCTTGTAGTATCTGGTGGATTTGAACTCCCTTCTTTTGGGCTGGCAGCACAACTACCTACCTACTAGTCCACCTGATCTCCCTACACTTCACTAACATTTTTGGTTTCTCCTTCTTATAGCCCTTCTAATAATGTTTTTCTTGGCTTCACAACTCATTGAAATAAAATCAGAACTGACTTATAGCTGACCTTCCAGTGGTTTTTCAGGAGGCTGTAAATCACACAGGCAGATATTGTCCATTTTTCTCCTGAGGAACTGTTGCCTTCCAACCTCCAGAGAGATACCACGGTTAACAGTGAAAATTCCTATGGACGATGTCACCAGAGCTCCTTTCCAAAAATTATAAATAAGTATTGATAACCCTTCTCATTCTGGTGGCCCAGTGGGTAAAAAGTTGCACTGTCAACCAAAGTCATGTAATTAAAAATCCACTAGCTACCCTACAGGAGAAAGGTTGGCATTCTCCTCTGTAGGATTTACAGCTTCTGAAAACTTGCAGGAGGGTCAGCTATGAGTTGGTTCCAATTCAAAGGCACATAACAACAACAATAACAAGTTTCCACCCACTATAAAACTTGAAGATTTAAAAGCTGTGATGCAACAGATTGATTGTTCAAAGTGGTTTTCCTACTCTTTGGCTCTGACTTTCACCACATTGCTGAGTAGAACTATGCTAATATTATGAATAAAGTAAACAGCACCTTTTGAGTGAGGATATGCAAATAAAGTATGTAGATGATCAATATGGAGATTGACCAATTTCGCCATCTCTATAGGCTTAAATTGAGCAGGTTCAGAGGCAGAAAATGGGAATCTGACCGCCATTAAGAAAGGAGTGGAGAGTACAGGGAGTTCTTGACAGAAAGAACTGAACTGAAACTGCCGGCGCAGGGAGCCAGAGCTGAGGACCTTCTCCATGGCTTACTAGAGGGTTAGGGGTAGCAGGTGGCATCATAATTGGCAGAATTAAAAGAACTGTATGACCCCGACACAACCCCTTAAGGCTGAAAGTCAGAGGACATATAAGCACACCTGAGAAGTTGTCCTGACTAATGAATGTGTACTTTCCATTGGCATAGTATCCTGTCACCTTTCCTAATAAGCACCATAGTCCTGAATAATATTCTATCAGTTCTGTGTGACACCTGAAATATATTCGTGGACCCAGTAGTAGAGCAGTGAAGGAGAGCGTTGGTGTTAGAACTGGTAGAGGAAGGTGTGGGAGCATGAGGCATATCTGCTCTCACTGCTCTACCTTGTGGAGTTTGTAGAAGCCAGACACACCTACTCCACTCTTCTCTGCTCCCATACCGGCCATATTGATTTTACAAAAGCCAGCTCAGGGGGCCCTAAAAGGTGCATCTATGTAAGGAGAGAAATGGAGGGGGAAACCAGCAAGTAAGTATGGTGAGCTTTCTGGAAAGAGAAGAGTTTATCTATCTATCTATCTATCTATCTATCTATCTATCTATCTATCTATCTATCTTCTATCATCTATCTGTCCATCCTTATTTTTTTTTCATGATCAAAGTGACAAAAACTGCAGGCAGAAAATACCTTCTAGCTCAGAAGCTAGATAACTAGAAGGTGAAAGACATTTCTGTATGAAAGAACTAAGGAAAAAACAATGTGGTTTTAAAGAGCTGGTTAGATGTGAACCTGTGGGTATGAGTGTAAAACTCCCTGAGGACATTAAGGCATTTAATCAGTATGGACGAGTGGGGAGGAGGGCTGGATTCAAGTTAGAAACAAATCTCTCTCTCTCACTGGGAATAATTCAAAGCATTTTTCCAGACCACGGACAGCATGTTTCCACCCTCCTCCAAAGCTTTAAAATTAGCAGATCCTTTTAGAGTCCTGGCTTCTAATTTTTGTCCTTGCATTTTTTTTAATACATGGGTGTCTGCAGTAAATTTAGCCTAAAATAAATTGACTAGAGAGTCTGATAGTATTACTACTTGAAACAAAAATATTGGAGTATGTTTTACCAATTATTGATGTTATTATGAGTACTTTTAAAATCTTGGAAGAAATTCTGAGTGTAGCTTGCTGAGTTGTTGAGCAAATTCCTGATGATGTCAGACATTTCTGTAAAATAGGTGAAAAATAGGAACATTCTGCTGTTGCTCTAAACTTCAAATCATGATGTCATGTTGCTTCTGGCATAATGCAGGGAAACGGTATAATTCATTTTCTTTAAATGAAAAACACTTAATAGAAATCATGTGACTATTCTGAGTTTTTACACCTAAGATGTGCTTTTTAAAAGAATGGGAATTAAACTGACAGAGGTTTGCCATTGTGTTGCTTTCAAATTCATGGCAACCCCATGTAATAAAGAACTGCTCTATAGGGTTTTCTAGGCTGTAATTTTTTCTTTTTCTCCTTCCTGGCCTGGGGGTAAGGAGTTACACTGCCAGCCCAAAGGCACATGGTCTGAGGCCAGTAAACCTCAGGAGAAAGATGAGAAATTTCCCATGCAATTTACAGCTTCTAAAAAACCACTGGAGGGTAATTTACATGTTATTTCTGGTTGGACGACACACAACGGTTACAACAAAGAAGACCTATATCACCAGTGAGCTTAATAATATCAACCGTACTCCATTCTTTCTGGGCTGGCTGTTAGAGTTTCATAGTAAGATCATGAACATCCTGATATTGCTAGTCTTATTTATGCTTGCTTTGTTTTCTAAGAGTCTACCTACCATCAGTTAAGAAATGATCAGAGTTCTCTTTTCCAGAGAAGTCCCTTTAATTTGAGAAGAGTTGGAAGGGAAAGGAACAATTGGGCAGAGCTGAACGCATAATTCCATCCCTGGAATGGTCTCCTGCTTTGTGACTTGCATAACTGCCATTCTAGACTTGGGACCCAGTGAAACACACAGACATCTTACCCTTTATTAGACATGATCACTCTCAACTAAATGTCCCTTTCCCATGTACCAAAGAATGATACTTAGCCCAGGCTGTCCCAGGGGAAATTAAATGCAGGCTCTTTCATGATATCACTGGATGTTTGAGCTAAGACAGACAAAAGGAATGCACCCATTTTACAGATGTGGAGACTAAGGCCTAGAGATGAGGAAGCAAGTTGATTAACATCACATAAAAATTTTAACTTATTTGTTGATGGGCACCTGGATTGCTTCCATCTTTTTATTATTGTGAAAAACACGTCAATAAACACGGATATGCATATATCTGTTTGGGTGGTAGCTCCGGTTTATTTGCAATATATCCCTAACAGTAGAATAGCTAGGTCAAATGGTATTTCTATTTTTAAGTTTTAGAGAGAGCTCCATACTACCTTCCATAGTGGTTTTACCATTTTACACTCTTATCAGCAGTGTATAAGCATTCCAATCTCTCCACAACCTGGCCAGCATTTGTTGTTTGCTACTCTGTTGAACTTTGCTATTGTTACTGGGGTTAGATATTTGCATTTCTCTGAGATTTGGGGATTTTGAACATTTCTTCATTTTTTTTTTCCACCTGTATGTCTTTCTTTGGTGAAGTATCTATTCATATCCTGTGCCCATTTTGTGACTGGGTTGCTTACTTTTTTCTTGTTGAGGTGCTGCAGTATTCGATAAATTTTAGATATAAGTCCCTTATCAGATATGTCATTGCCAAATATTTTCCCCCAGTCTGTGGTTTCTTTTTACCCTGTTGGATAAGCATCAGAACGTTCATACAATGGAATACTATGCAACACTAAAAAACAAAGAACTCATAAAGTATTACACAATGTGGGTGACCTTGGAGGACATTATGCTGAGTAAAATATCTTAGCCACAAAAAGACAAATATTGCATACCCCCACTATTACAAATAGAACTGGCATGGGGCTTGGGGGGAAACTATGAAAAGAGATGACAAATAATGAATACTGCATTGAAATAGATGAAGGAAAGAACTGTTTCAAAAGAATATATTATTAAGCATTATTTGTATGACAACAGTCCAGAATAAGAGGTACATAACAAAGAGAACTATGGGAGAGGTGGGAGTAGGAGGTGTGAAATTATGCAACAATTAATGAATAT
>NW_006399823.1:15881778-15891994 GCF_000299155.1 Elephantulus edwardii | reverse complement strand
ATATTTAAGTGAACTGGGTTGGGGTAGGGAGTAAAATGTGCAACAATAAATGAATGAAAATGTAATTTTTCTGTAAACTTTCATTAAAGTCAATTAAAAAACAAAGAAGTTTTCCTTTATGTCTCATTTCACGCTGTGGTAGTTGTTGTTATGTGCCTTCTAGTTGGAACAGACTCATAGCCAACTCTCCAGCAGGTTTCAAGAGGCTAAAATTGCATAGGAGATTGTGCATCTTTCTCCAGAGGAGGCAGTGTAGATTCGAACCTCATACCTTTGGGTTGGAACTTTTTACTATTTGGTCATCAGAGATCCCTTGTAGTAGGTGTGTATGAATACTGACCTGTCACTTGAACAACAAGGATATAAATCAGAAGAGAAAAGGGGTGGGGGGAATCTCCTGCCCAAACTAATCACAGACTGTAGTTTATCAAGTTGTTATAGTTGAGACTAAAACAAAATTGTGTTCTGAAGAATTTTTTAAATGAAACTTTATTTTAGTCTACTTTTTCTTTCACTTTTTAACTTATAAAAACAAAAGATGGCATTTTCAGGACTGCAAGAGAGAAAGACCCTCGATGAGACGGATTGATTCAGTGACTGGGGTAACAATAACATTGACACTGGACAGAGTAGGGTTTAGGGGTCTTATACATAGGGTTGCTATGGGTCACAGGTGATTCGATGGCACATAGCAACAACAACAACAATATTATATAGATATATAATCTTAGGTAAGCCTAATATGAAATGATTTGAGATCTTGAAATATAGGCTAGAAGTCATTTGGCCACTGTAACCTTTAAGGAATCAGACCCCCCTAGTAGGGTGGAACCTCCAACCTTTTGGCTAATCTTTTGGTGAAACACTACCAGGACTCCTTTAGCCTGATGCTTAAGTGTTTTGTTTTTTGTGATCCTTTTCTCATTTAGTCCGTTTATTCTTTAAACTATCCAAACATTTATCAACAAACAGGAGAGTACAATGAACCTCCATATGCTTATCACTCAGATGGATCAATTAATAGACTTCAGCCACCTTTGCTACATCATGCTTCATCTGCCTTTGGTTTGATTTGGTTTTTTTACTGCTTAGATGAAAAAAAGAAAAGTTCTCTGGCCTATCTCAAACACATAAATCTTTAAAAATATAGATATGTTTTTGCAGAATTGGGGACCCAGAAAGAAGCCCAGCTATCTATGGTCAACTGATATTCAACAAGGAAATAAAACTTATCAAATGGGAAAATTACAACCTTTTCAACAAATGGTGCTGGCAAAACTGGACTGCTACCTGCAGAAAGCTTAAACAGCATCCACACCTCTCACCATACACAAAAATCACCTCAAGGTGGATCAGAGACCTGGGAGTAACCTCAAAACTCTAAAGTTCATCAGAGACAAACTGGGGTCAAGCTTAGAAACCTTAATTGGTAGTACAAAGAGACTGCCAAATATAGCCAGAAATACACACTCTCGAAAGGATGAAATTGATGAATGGAACCTAAAGATTAAATCCCCCTGAGCATCACATTTTCCAACAGAGTGAAAAGAAAACCTACTGGCTGGGCAAAATAATTTGGCAATCAATACCATTTCAGCAAGGGTCTCATATCAAAAGTTTACAGAATCTTGCAGGGCCTCCACAAGAAAAAGACTGATCACACAATTACAAAATGGGTAAAACACACGGAAGAATTTTCACAGAGGAAGATATTCAGATGGCCAACAGACACATGAAGAAATGCTCAAAATCACTGCCAATAAGAGTGATGCAAGTAAAAATTACAATGAGAAAACCTGTTGGAGGGTCAGCTGTGGGTTGGTTCTTATTCGACAGGACACAACAACAACAACAGGCAGCGCATAGAAACAGTAATGATGACATGTTTCATTGGCTAATTTTCAGAAGTAGATCTCCAGGTCTTTCTTCTTTGTCTTATTCTCAAAGATCTGAAACTTCCACACTCTGGGTAACCTTACTGGTATTGAAAATACTAGCGACATAGCTACCAGGGTCAAAGCAATACACAAACACAGTATAGCAAGCTGACATATAGGAAGTTATCTTCTAGATAATGCCAACTCAACTAGTTGGAAATGGCCAATTAAAGGTTGGGTTGCCTTTTTTAAAAAAATGTTTTTATTGTCTTGTAAACAATAATTCCATTTGAGGGTATTTGTAATTATTTTGATCACACACTGTGTCAGTATACTGCTTTTCTCCTCACTAAATTAACTAACTTTGGTTTTGTATTTGAAGTCTACATTTTTCCTCCACTGGATTATTTTCATGTAAAATGTCATGTGGAAGTTATGTTGTTTGTTTTGGTTATTTTTTTTAGATGCTTCTTATTTGACAGAGACATTATCTTTCAGATATTCTTAAAGATTTTCGCTTTCCTTCTACCTCTCCAAAGTACTGAACAGTAACGGTGTCACTCTGGGGACTAAGGTGCACCTGATACAGTGTGTCTATTTATCTGGTCTTTGCAATCACTTGCTATACATCAGAGAGCTGGACAATGACTAGGGAGGACAGAAGAAGAGTTGATACCTTACAGCTGAGGTGCTGGAGAAGAGCATTGAATATACTATGGATTGCTAAGAAAATGAACAGGTTTATACTGTTGTTGTTGTTGTTTTTATGTACTGTCAAGAAGCCTGTGACTCATAGTGACCCTATGTGCAGCAGCCCTAAACGCTGCCCTATCCATTGCCAATCTTATTATCTCCGACACACCTATTCCTATTACCCCAGTGACAGAATCAATCCATCTCATCTAGGGTCTTCCTTTCCTGTGCTGTCCTTCTACCCTCCCAAGCATGATGTCCCTCGCCAAGGACTGGTCCCTCCTTGCAACAAGTCCAAAGTATGTCAGATGAAGCTTCAGATTTCTTGCCTCCAAGGAGCAGCTGGCTTCACCCTCTCCAGGATAAATTTGTTTGTTCTCCTAGCAGTCCATGGTATATTCAATAATCTTCTCCAGCACCAAAGCTCAAAGGCATCAACTCTCCTTCCATCATCCCTAGTCGCACAGCAAGTAATTGCAAAGACCATGGCCTGAATCAGGTGTACTTTAGTCTCCTCCAGACTGACATCATTGCTCTTCAGTACTTTGGAAAGGTCTTTCACAACACTTTCCCAATCCAATTCATCTTTTAATTTCCTGGCTGCTGGTATCAAGAGTGTTGTCTGCAGAGCCAAGCAAGCTGAAACTGTTGACAGTTTCAATCTCTTCATCATGCATCATGCTGCTGCCAATTGGCCTAGTGGTGAGAATCTTTGTTTTCTTGATGTTGAGCTTCAGTCCATATTGAAGGCTGCAATCCTTGACCTTCGCTTCAGGTCCTCCTCTATTTCAGCAAGCAGGGTTGTGTCATCTGCCTAAGGCAGATTGAGTTGATGAGTCTACCTCCAATCTTCATGCCACACTTCTCCTCATAGAGCCCAGCCTCCTGAATAATGTGTTCCACATATAGATTGAAAAGATATGGACACAGGACACATCCCTGACACACACCCTTCCCAATTTTGAACCATGCAATTTTTCCTTGCTCTGTTCTGACGACTGCCTCTTGGTCCAGGTATAGATTTTGCACAAGTATAATCAAGTGTTCTGGGATTCCCATTCTTCTCAGAGTCAGCCACAGTTTGTTGTGATCCACACAGTCTAAGGCCTTTGCATAGTCAATGAAACATAGATAGACATTCCTCTGGTACTCTCTGCTTTCAGTCAAGATCTATCTGACATTTGCTATAATATCCCTAGTGCCCCGGCCTCTTCTCAATCCAACCTGCACGTCAGGCAGTTCTCTGTTGATGTGCTATTCCAGTCATTTTTTTATAATCTTCAGCAGAATCTTGCTTAGAGAAGTTTAAACCAGCTGCTCCTTGGAGGCAAGGATTCTGAAGCTTCGTCTGACATACTTTGGACATTTAAGGAGGGACCAGTCCTTGCAGAAAGACATTATGCTTGTTAGGGTGGAGGGACAGCACAGGAGAGGAAGGCTATCTATGAGGTGGATCGATTCAGTAACTTGGTAATCAGGGTGGGTGTGTCAGAGACAGTGAGATTGGCACAGGGTAGAGCAGAGTTTAGGGCTGTTGTACATAGGGTCACTATGAGTCGCAGGCGACTTGATAGCACATTCCCAAACAACAGCCAATAGAAAAAATGTAAAAGAATAGAAATGTTAATTTGGTAAAAAAAAAAAAATCTAGATTCTGACAACTTGTTTTTATTTGATACTCTAGGCATGCTGCAATTCCTATTTGGGGCATGCTGCCAGGAGGAGTCCGTCCTTGGTAAAAGACGTCATGCTGGGAAAAGTAGAGGATTAGCAAAAGAGAGGAAGGCACTTAAGGAGATGGATTATTGATAGTGACTGCAAAACCAGGCCAGGGCATGGTGGGAACTGTGAGGATGACACGAGATAGGACGAGGTTTCCATCTGTTGTTCATCGAGTCACTGTTAGTCATCATTGACTCAGGAGACAGGACCTAACTAACAATTTTCTTCAAAATTTAGAGGGTATTACTCAAGACTAGAATTACTAGGTAAGCATAGATTTATTCATCATCTTCCTTGCTTGTATTTGTTGGTACCTCAACTTCAGTTTGTGCTGTTGTTGTTGTTGTTATGTGCCGTCGAGTCGCCTGCGACTCATAGCATATGAGTCGCTATGAGTCAGTTTGTGCTAGGTGAGCTAAATAGCATCGCAAGGGAACCCAATTCTGTCTCGTGTCAGTATCAAGACCTAACCACCTAGATACTCAGTAGAATATTGCCTGTTGCCACAAGGAGCTGACAAGTATCGCTGTAATTCAGCTGTACCTCCTCACAGACCCGTTAATGTATATTGCACAAATTTCCCAGATGAGTGTGGTTATGGGCATCCTGTACATTCAACTCCTGAGGCCAAGTGAGTAGTATCACCAAGGAAATAATTACTCAGTGATTTAAAATGTTCATTTAGCAATTTTTCCCTCATTTGCTTTACTGGATCATACAGAGAGGGCTATTTCAATTTTGAGGCACAACTTAAATCCTGACCATAACAAACGTGCTTCTTTTGGAAAGGCATATCAACAATGTCTTCCCAGGTCTGGAAATGTTGTTCATTGCTGGTTGCTCTGCTAGTGGAAAGGTCAGGGATTTTAATCCACTGCTCCTTGGGAGAGAGTTGATGTAGTTTCCTCCCTTAAAGATATGCAGCCTTGGAAACCCAGTGGAGGGTTGCTATGAGTCAGAATTGACTTAGCAGTAGAGAGTTTGGTTTGGGTTTTGGTTTTTCAATGTCTCTAGTACCTACATTTTAGTGGTGTTCTAAGATCATGCTTATCATGAGCAAAATAAAATGCTTAAAAGGGCAGACGGAGAGTTCAGGATGTAGAGACTTTAAGTATGACTTATTGCTTGGCCTGGCTAGTCATTCAAGCCACTGAAAACATCTGCTGATAAAATAGCAGTTGTGGGATATGTTTCCCAAGGCAAAATTCACAGCAAGAAATTCGGCCACCCAAACTAGATTAGTAAAATTAACTCAGATGGGAATCAGTAATGAGTACTCAAGAGTCTGCTTCTTATGGTCCTTTCTCAAATCTCTCCACTGTTGTCTCTGGAATAGGCCAAGTCTGTTAGGGAGCTCTGCTGGCACAGTACACATGACATTGCCCTGCTAACACAAGAGTGACTCTGGAAGGAAGGTGGGAAATCTCCTCCGGTGCCATTTATAGCCTCTGCAAACCCATTGGAGAGAGCTAGGAATTGGCTGGAACTTGATGGCAATGAGTTGAGTTGTTAGCTACTGTTACCCTGTCACAATGAAGCAAAACTATACTAGTGCTGCACAACCCCCATAGTTGATTAGCCAAGTCATGAACTATAGGGCTTTCACTGGCTAATTTAGGGAGGTAGAAAGATCATTAGGCCTTTCTTCCAAGTACATTTGAGCCTGGAGAATCTGCTGAAACCTGTTTGGTATCATCACCACTGATGCCTAGCTGCTCTGCAGGAGGAAGATGGGCAATCTCCTCCCATGTGATTACTGCCTCTCAAAACCCACCAGAGGGTCAGCTATGGGCCGGTTCCTACTATACAGTACACAAGAAGAACAAGAGTGGCATGCTGAGCTGCTAATGGAAAGTCACAAGTTTTAATACACCAGTCACTATGTGGAATAGGAAGTTCTGGTGGCCTAGTGGTAAGGAGCTACGCTACCAACTCAAAGGCACATGGTTCAAATGCACCAGCTGCTCCCCAGAAGAAAAACAGGCAGTCTCCTCTCATGTGATTTACTGCCTCTGAAAACCCACTGGCAGGTCACCTAGGAGAGGAGTTGCTTCCCACTCAATGACACATAACAGCAGCAGCACCAACAGCACTATGTGTAAGAATGCTAACAGTATTCTCTTGTAAAGATTTACACTTGTGGAAATCCTACATAGGGTTGCCTTGAGTCGGGATTGATCCTGGTATATATAACACAGATGCACATAAACAGATTACTAAAAGGAAATTTTTGAGCAATGCATTTGTGGGCTTTTACAGCAGTGTGGCAAAGATGAGGTTTTTGATTGTATTTGCAAAAATAAAGGCCTGTTATAGATTAGATAAGGGAGCTCTGATTGCATAGTCCACAAAGAGTTGTGTTGCTAATACAAAGGCCATATTGCTCTTCTCCTTGGAAAAAGAGATGGGCATTCTGCACTCGTGGGATTTACAGCCTCAAAAATCCAATGCAGAGCCATCTATGAGTCAGTGCTGACTTGATATCAAGGAACTTGAGAGTTTCAGATTGTTGCTGTTGTTGTTATTATGTGCCATTGAGTTGACTACTACTCATAGTGATCCTATGAACAACAGTTCTGAACTTTGTGCCCTGTCCTGAGCCAACCTCATTGTCTCAAACAAACCTAACTCCCCTTTGGGACAGTCACGGGGGCAATATGTCCCATCCAAGGTCTTTCTCTCCTGCACTGTCTCTCTACATTTCCAAGCATGATGTCCTTCTCCAAGGATTGGTCACTTCTGACAATACGCCCAAAGTATATGAGATGGAGTTTCGAAATCCTTGCCTCCAAGAAGCAACTTGTTTTCACCTTCTCCAGCGCAGACCTATTTGTTCTTTTAAAATTCTTGATAGATTATTTTTGTGTGCCTTCGAACTGGAACAGATCCATATCCGACCCTCCAGCCTGTTTTCAGAGGCAGTAAATCAGACAGGAGGAGATTGCTCATCCTTCTCTTGTGGAGCAGCTGGTGGATTCAAGCCACATGCCTTTAGGATTGCAGTACAGCTTCTTACTATTAGGCTACTAGAGCTCCTAATCTTGATAGATTAGATGTTTTAAAAAGAAATAAATTGGGGGAAGAATGGAAGAAAAAGGTGCAAAAAGGAAAAAACAAAGAAAGCAAAGGAAATCTTGCACTAGAGAGAGTTTAGTAGCCTTGACTTAGACATTTAATGATTGATAATGCTGCACATCTGGTAAATGTTGAATTAAATTTAAATTCAAATTAAATTTGAACTCTACCCTGGCTTTCAAGACACTCCACTCTCAGTTTAATAATGGTGATGATGAGCTGAAGATCAGATAAACCAGGATTAATTATCATTATTAGAAGATTCTGACTCTCATACTTTAGAGTCTGGGAGACTGAAATATGCAGAGATTTCACAACAAAATCAAGGTCCTGGTTCCCCTGTAGTTATCATCATCATCATCTTCTTTTGGGCCATGATTGAGAGGTTAGAGCTAAGAATTGTACCATAAGCGTAACATGAATTAGTTCATAATCCTCAGGATAACCCTGTGAGGAAGGGATTAGCAATATTTTGTAGCAGAAGAGCTTGCATGCAAAGCGGGTGTGCTTGACACCAAAGCCCATGCACTAAATCACTGTGTTTTACCTTCCCCATCTGTAAGCCATAACAGATTCATAGGGCTCTTGTGGGATGCACTGGAGCTTTTTTGGTTTATAACAGGCACTTGTAGATCAGATAAACTAGGTTTGAATTGTGTCCTGAAGCTGTGTGCCTTGGACATGCTCGTTAGCCTTTCTGCAATCCAATTAAGGAGCTCTGGTGGCAGAGTGCCTCATGTATCAGGCTGTAATTAAAAAAGTCAGTGGTTCACATCCAACAGTTGCTTTGAGGGAGACAGATGGACAGTCTGCAAATATTTTCTGTTATACTTGGGTCATGTTGCTAGGAGGGGCTATTCCTTGGAGAAAGACATGATGTTGGGAAGGGCGGAGGGTCGGCGAAGGAGAGGAAGAGCCTCAACCAGGTAGATTGACACAGTGATCGCTGCAGTGGGCTCTTATGTGTCAGGAAGTGTGAGGATGGCACAGCATAGAAGAACAAGGTTTAGATTTTTTTTTTTGTTCCTAGAGTTACTATGAATAGTAAGCAACTTGACGGCAACTAACAACAGCAACAATAAAACCAAATCAGAGTTGTCATGAGCTGAAATCAACTGGACTTCAGTAGGTGAGTGGTCCAAAGCTCTAAAAGAAGGAGAGCAAATCCTGCCTTAAATCTTATGGTGACTATATAAGTTTTCAATGTTGCAAAGTGGCCAAATGTAAATAGCCTCATTGCTATCCCAGAGGTGTGTAGTTCAAATCCACTAGCTGCTTCAAGGAAGAAAGATGGACAGTCAACTCCTATGTGATTAACTGCCTCTGAAAATCTGCTTCAGGGTCAGCTATTGGCCAGTTCCAACATGATGGTACAAGAAGAACATGTTGTAAAGTGTTACAAATGAAGTAGCTTAATAGAACTTTTTCTCGCACTGTCTTGGAGGTTGGAAACCTTATATCAATGTGTTGTTGAGGTTGTTCCCTCTGGTACGATGGTTTGATCCATGCTTTTCACCTCTCACCTGGTAGTTTCCTGTGATCCTTGATTATATCTGCAGGTCTCTTTTTCCATCTATAGGTTTTCTTCTCGTCACCTTTTATAGAGAAACTAGCCAAATTGGACTATGACCTTCCTTACTTGAGTATGACCTCATTTTAAAGTCTGTCTTGGAGGAAGAGGAATCAAGGTGCTCTTTAGAGGCAAAGATGGTGAAACATCCTCTGAAATATTTTGAATATGTTGCTAGTCCTTGGAAAAGTCATCACGCTTGGAAAGGCAGAGGGTCCTAGAAAGAGAGAAAGACCTTCAATGAAATGGCTTGATACATGCCCAAAGAATGTGAGAAGTCTCATAATCTTGGCTTTCAAGGAGCACTCAGCATTTCTTCCAAGAATGATTTTGAACCTATTGTTCAAATATTAGTAAAATCAGAAAACAATACTTTTAGGTTAACTTTATTGTTGTTGTTGTTGTTGTTATGTGCCGTCAAGTAGCCTGCAACTCATAGTGACCCTATGTACAAGAGCTCTGAACCCTGCTCTATCCTGAGCCAACTTTATTGTCTCCAACACACCTTCCCCCATTACTCCAGTTGCTGAATCAATCCATCTCATCCAAAGTCTTCCTCTCTTGTGCTGTCCCTTCACTCTCCCAAACAGGATGTCCCTCTCCAAGGACTAGTCTCTCCTTGCAACATGTATAAGAACAAAGACTGCACAAATTTGTGAATTTGGGCTCTTAATCATAGACTTTACAATTTTTTGTTTTCCATAGCAATGTGTGGCTTTAAGGAGTTGTAAATTGTGAAGGAGGAGATTTTCCATCTTTCTCCCAAGGGGCGGATGGTGAATTAGAGAAGCATCACCTTTGGGTTAGCTGTGCAAGTCTCTCAGGACCCCGCCATCAGACTCCTTTGTAGAAGTAAAATGAACCTAATTCCTTCTTTCCTTTAAATAAAATGCCACAGTCTTTATTTCAGATATTCCAGCAGGATTAAATTGTTGATTTTAAAGCATAGAAATAAAAAGACCTCAATAAATATCAGAAAACTTTTAATCCAAGGGAAGAAAAATGTTTATGTCATTATTTATTACCCAAACATATTTACATTTCTCATATTTAGACTGCAAGTTCCATGTGAGCAAAAAATGGTTCTTTCTTTTTACCTCTCAATGCTTAAAACAGAGTGTTGCTGTTGTGGTTGTTAGATGCTGTCAAGTCAGAACCACACTCAAGTGGGGTTTTAAGACTGTAAATTGCATGATTAAAGCACTCAACAAAATAGGATTAGAGGGGAATTTCTTCAACATAGTAAAAAGTATCTATGAAAACCCAAGAGCCAACATTG
>NW_006399823.1:15872682-15879278 GCF_000299155.1 Elephantulus edwardii | reverse complement strand
AAAAAAAAAGACTGTAAATTGCATGGGAAGAGATTTACTGTTTTCCTCCCTCAGAGCAAATGGTAGATTTGAACCACTACCCACTAGACTGCCAGAACTCTTTGGAACAGAGTATAATTAATAGAAAAGAAAGAAAACAGTAGTTACCAGTTGGCTTATTTTTTAGTTGATTATCAAGTATTTATTCTAGAGTGATTTCTAGGTAGACTTGAACCTTAAATCTTTTGGTTAAGCATCCTAGTGTCTCCTTTGCACCACTCAGGGACTCACATTACTGAAAAGAAAAAAAGAATTAAAAATACATCTTATTGCAAAATGAATTCTCAACAACTTACCTTTGCATTTAAATTTTATATCTATATGTGTATACACATGCAAACAATTTCCAGAACACTTACTTGTGCTTTTGTAAAACCTATACCTAGACGAAGGGAACACTGCATGGTTTAAAATAAAGAAAGATGTGTTCAAGGGCTAATATCTTTTCTTCATGTCAGTTTAATCTGTATGCTCAGCAAATTATTTGAGAAGATAGACTTTATAAAGAGCGTAGCATCAGAACTGGAGGAAGACTCAACAACAAACTACATTATGCAGATGATACAACCTTGTTTGCCAAAAGTGAGTAGGACTTGAAATGCTTCCTGCAGAAAATCAAAGACTATAACCTATTTTTATTACATATCAACATAAATAAAATAAAAATATGCACCACTTGGCCAATAGGCAACATCATGATAGATAAAGATTGAGGTTGTCAATGATTTAATCTTGCTTAGATCTACAATCAACACGCTTGGAAGCAGCTGCCAAAAAAATCAAAAGACATGTTGCACCAGGAAAATCTGCTGTCAAGGGACTCTCAAAGGTATTCAGGATCAATAATGGCATTTTAAAGACTAAGATGCACATGATTCAAGCAATGGTCTTTTCAATTACTTCCTATGCATCTAAATATTGGACGGTGAGTAAGGATGACAGATGAAGGATCAAAGCCTTTGAGTTGTGGCATTAGAGAGGAGTGCTGGATATTCCATGGACTGCCAAAAGAACAAACATGCATGTTTTGGAGAAAGTGTGACCAGGGTGCTACTTAGAACAAGGATAGTAAAGCTTTGTTTCTCATACTTTAGGTATATTGTTAGTTAGGGCCAGTCCTTGGAAAAGGACATCACGATGGAAAAGGAGAGGAAGACCATTGACAAGATGGATCAAGACAGTGACTGTTGCAATGGGCTCAATTATATCAAGGATGAGGAGGTTAGCACAGGATAGAGCAAGATTTACACCCATTGCTTTATAGGGTCATTATGAATTGTATTCAGCTCAATGGCTCTTAACAACAACAAAATATATATCTAGGTGGTTGTTGTTATGTACCACCAAGCCAGAATTGACTCATAGCTGACCCTTCAGAGAGTTTTCACAAGCAGTAAATCACACGGGAGGAGACTACTTATCTTTCTCCCTCAGAGCAGTTTAGTTGTTGTATTTGAACTATATGCCTTTGGTTGACAGAACAACTGTTTACCACTTCACAACAAAAACAAATATAGTTAGGTTATTGTTGTTGGTATGTGCCGTCAGGTTACCTGCGACAGCCCTAAACCCTGCTCTGTCCTGAGCTAATCTCACTGTCTCCGACACACCTACCTCTATTACCCCAGTCACTGAATCAATCCACCTCATTGAGGGTCTTCCTCTCCTGTGCTGTCCCTCTACCCTCCCAAGCATGACATCCTTCTCCAAGGACTGGTATCTCCTTGCAATATGTCCTAAGTATGTCAGACAAAGCTTCAGAATCCTTGCCTCCAAGAAGCAGCCTGGTTTAAGCCTCTCCAGGATGAACGTGTTCGTTTTCTTAACAGTCCATGGTATATTCAATACTTTCTCCAGCACCACAGCTCAAAGGCATCAATTCCTCTTTTATATTCCCAAGTCATTATCCAGCTCTTCAAAGCCAAGCAAGTGATTGCAAAAGACCTATATCAGGATGCACCTTTTTCTCCAGAGTGACACCATTGCTCTTCAGTATATCCCAAATATGTCTTTTAATTTCCTGGCTGCTGGTGTCAAGAGTGTTGACTGTGAAGCTAAGCAAACTAAAACTGTTAACAATCTCAATCTCTTCACCATCCATCCTGATGCTGCCAATTGGCCCAATGGTGAGAAAATTTGTCTTCTTGATATTGAGCCTCAATCCATATTGAAGGTTGCAGTCCTAGACCTTCTGCAGCAAGCGCTTCAGGTCCTCCTCAGTTTCAGCAAGCAGGGTTGTGTCATCTGCATAACAAAGATTGTTGATGAATCTTCCACCAATCCTAATGCCACACTTCTCCTCATACAGCCCAGTCTCACAAATAATCTGTTCTGCATGTAGGTTGAAAAGGTATGGAGATAGGACACATCCCAGGCATAAACCCTTTCCAATTTTCCCCTTGCTTTGTTGTATGACTGCCTCCTGGTTCAAGTACACATTTTTCTATGGGAAACAAAACAAAATAAAAACCAAGCTATGATGCCCTGGGTGTGGACTGATAGGAAAGATCCAGTCATTTTCTGTATTTCATTTACACATGCCTCACTGCTATCAAGATTGTTCTGACTCATTGGTACCCTCCATTGGGTTTCCCCAGCTATAAGTCTTAACACGTAGAGACTGCTCATCTTTCTCCAGTGGAACTGCTGGTGGATTCAAACCATTAGAGAACTGTGGTTTGGCTTAGCAGCACAACTTATTACTGAATATGTCATCAGTGCTTCTACTTTTTATATTTAATTCCATTAAATAGAAAATAAGGAACCTTGGTGATACAGAGGTTAACCAAAAAGGTGTTGTTACTGCTAAATACTATCAACTACAAACTTATAGCAACCTTGTGAATAACAGATAGAAACCTTGTCTTTTCAGGGCCATCCTGGTGATCACCTTGTTCAAGTCCATTATTGCATATACTGTGTTAGTCCATCTAGTCATCTTCTCTTTGACTAATGCTCTACTCTTCGATGTACGATATCTTTTTTCAAGGACTAGCACCCCCTGACAAACATACTCAAAGGATGTGAGACAAAGTTTCATCATCCTTGCCTCTAAGGAGCACCCTATTACTATTGCCCTGCAAAATAGATTTGTTTGTTCTTTAGGCAGTCCATGGAATATTTTGTGAAAACATTACAGTTTAAGAACATCAGTTCTTCTTTGGTATTCCTTATTCATTGTCCAACTTTCATGTGCATAGGAAGCAACTGAAAATACTATGACTTGGACCAAGTGCAACTTAGTCTTTAAATGGACATCGTTGCTCTCTTGTACTTTAAAGAGGTCTTTGCCAGCCAATTTGCCTAATGCAAGGTATCTTTTGTTTTGTTGACCCCTGTATAGCACCTAGAGAGTTGCACTGATATCTCAAAGACCACCTCTAGTGCCTTGGTTGGAATCTACTAGTGGCTTTTGGGGGATAGACAGACAGGCAGTCTCCTCTCTGGCAACATACAGCCTCAGAAACTCGCTGGAGGGTCAGCTATGGGTCAGTACAGAGTCCACTGCAAAGCAAGTGAGTGAGAATCCTACCATGGTCATTCATTCATAGCGAATCCAACCTAAATCCAATCCTAGCAGCTCAGCAGGGAGAAAGACGTGAACCTGCTTCACTGAAGATTACAGTCTTGGAAACCCTACAGGGCAGTTCTACCCTTTCCTACAAGGTCAGTGGCAAGGGATTCAAGCAGAAAAGAGCAGCCTGGGGCTACTTGTAAGAGCTGTCTGCAGCTTTGTTTGCCTGTGCTTGTCTTTTACTGCCTACAGGTGAAAATTGGGGCTGGGAGCTCCTAGTAAGCATCCAATCCCTTAGTCACTGTTACTCACAATGAGTCAAACGCTCGCGTTGCTACACTGACTTGCCATTCCGGCTGGGTTGCTGCATTCAGCTTGTTCGTGCTCTGGAGGCCACTGCAATGCGTGCAACATTACCTCAGGCTACGCTGCTTCTCCCCAGCTGGGCAGGAGAAGGGATGGGGCGGACTCTGATCCTGCTGCTGGACTTTTAGAAACCAAGGACGCTTGTGGTGTTGCTACTCAGATAAGCCTCCGCCCTTTGCCAATAGCTTCCTTGTGCGATTCTACAGGACTTCCTCTCTGGCGCTCTGGCTGGTCTGCCTCCTGCTCTTAGGGACCTCTTTTTACAAGGATTTAGAAGACTCTTCAGCTGTGTCTCTCCTCGAGGTTCCCTGTTACTGATTTGGTGATAAAACTGATGCTTGAATAAATGGGATATCCCCAACGGCAATCCAACTGTGTATTTTTCAGCAAATATATTAGTTCTTTCGCTCATAAATACCCCTTGCTAAAATGGAAGTGTTAGACCGCTAGTCTAGAACCGGTTGGCAGCTAGTGGATTCAAACTGCATGCCTTTCAGTTGGCAGTGCAATTCCTTACCAAACTTTAGTGACCTAGTTGTAAGGAGCCGTGTTGTAATCCTGAAGGTTCGCAGTTCAAATCCACCAGCTACTCTGTGGGAGATGAGCCCTCTCTTCCTCATACTATTATGGCCTCTGAAAACCCACTGGTCAACCATGGGTGGGTTCTGACTTGATTGTACAAAATACCACCACCAGCAGAATTTTTTTAAAATACTGTAATCTTTGCTTGTCATTGGACTAGTTAACTTCCAAGGGCCCTTTCAATGAAAATTATCAGAATTAAAATATTTCCTCTGCAACCTAGTCTCTTTAAGCCAAAAGAGGGATTTATTCATTGAATCGGTCGAAGGGATTTTTTTTTAAAGTGTCAGTGTTGTTGTTATGGGCCATTGAGTCGGAACCTACTCAAAGCTAAGCCTCCAGTGGGTTTGCAGAGGCAGTAAATTGCAGGGGAGGTGGCTCATCTTTCTCCACAGATGTGCTGGGGAGCAGCCTTTGGGTTGGTAATGAGACTCCTTACCTCTTAAAATTGACATGTGTCTCTCTTTTGTTCTTATGGTGCATGATAGAACTCTTTGTATTTAAATTCTCATTTGTAAGGGTGAGATTCCAGTCTGGAAAACTCCCAAGTTGAGCACAGATCAGAATTGAAAGTTTGGACACTGTGGCTTCCCAGGCCCTGGCTGCTGGGTCAAGGCCCTAGGGAGATGTGGTTGCAGTCAGCGCTCTCTGAGTGCTCTTGTTTTATTCACAAAGGGATCAGCAGAGTTCATTGTGAGCAGGGCTTCCTGCCCTGCTTGTGTGCTGCAAACTGCAGCAGGAAATAGTATATTCAGTGAGAATTTTTGGCCAGGGCTAGCCTTTTGTTGAAATAGCCACATTATTTATGGCATCAGCAGAAAGGCTAGAAGTGAGAAAAAAAAAATAACAAGAATTTATTGCTTTAAAATTATTCAGAATATAAAAAAAACCCAACCAAAAACAAAATCCAGGGAGTCCAGATGTTTCCTTCCTAAATAGCAGAGGGCCTGGGAACAGAAGTTAGGAGACATCACTTTAAAAGAAAGATCCGTGTGGCTTTGAGAGCACCTAAGTTGGGAAACTCCTGGTGGCCTAATGGATAAGGAGTTGTGCTGTCATTTCAAAGGCAAGTGGTTCGAATCCACCAGCTACTCTTTGGAAGAAAAAGAAACTTATCATGCAATTTATAGGCTCTGAAAACCTGCTGGAGAGTTAGCCACAAGTCGGTTCCGAGACAGTGAGAGCGAGTGAGTGCATAGTAAATTGATTTCAATTCAAGATGGACGCGTGAGTTTCAAAATAAAACTTCATATAGAGTTTGAGCCCAGAGTTCTGGTGGTGCAATGGGTTAAGTATTGGGCTGCTAACTAAATGCACTTTTTTTTTAAAAGCACCATTTTTTGAGGCACCACTTGGTCCACTGCAGAAAATGAGGCAGTCTGTTTCTGTAGATATTTACAGTCTTGGAAACCCTGCAGGGCAGTTCTACTCTGTTCTGTATGATCATGATGAGTTAGAATAAACCATAACAAAACCATTCGGAAGTAGATTACAAACCAGGTCTTTCTTCTGAGCTCTCTATGGAAAGCTCAAACCATCAACTTTTTGGCTAGTAACTAAACACTGTACCACCTAGGATGTCAACAAATAATCAATAAATGTATAAATTTTGGTGTGTTACATGCTCCACTGCTAACCAGAAAGTCAGTAGTTTGACTCCACCAGTTGCTCTGGGGGAAAAAGATGGACAATCTCCTCCCATAAAGATTACAGTCTTGGAAAAGGAGCTCTGGTGGCCTAGTGGCAAGAAGCTGCACTGCAATCCCAGAGGTGTGTGGTTCTAATACACCAGATGCTCTCCTGGCGAAGGAGGGACAATCTCCTCCTGTACCAGTCAGATTTGATTGGACAGTACATGCACAAAAAATAATAAAAAAAATATTATAGTTTTGGAAAGCTGATGGAAGGTTGGTATAAGCTGTAATCAATTCAACATTAGTAGTGGATGATGGGTGGTGAGTATCTGAAAGATGTTTTTTTTCTGAGAGTTGTTGTTTGTTGTTGTTACGTGCCGTCGAGTCGTTTGTGACTCATAGCGACCCTATGTACAACAGCCCTAAACCGTGCTCTATCCTGTGCCAATCTCATTGCCTCT
>NW_006399823.1:15863349-15865334 GCF_000299155.1 Elephantulus edwardii | reverse complement strand
GCAGGTTATACACATGGATTTCACCTGACGGTATGCATAGGAATCAGATCGATTACACATGGATCTCACCTGATGGTATGCATAGGAATCAGATAGATTACATCTGCGGAAAAAACCGCTGGAGAAGCTCAATATCAACTGTGAAAATGGTCCAGGAGCTGATTGTGGAACAGACCACCAACTACTCATATGCAAGTTCAAGCTGAAACTGAGGAAAATTAAACCAAATCCGCAGGAGCCAAAATATGACTTTGATTTAATCCCACCTGAATTTCAGAATCATTTCAGGAACAGGTTTGAGGCCTCGAACACTAATGAGCGAAGACCAGATGAGTTGTGGGAGGATATTAAATGTATCATCCAGGAAGAGTGCAAACGTTCATTACAAAGACAGAAGAGGAAGAAAAGACCAAAATGGATGTCAGAAGAAACTCTGAAGGTTGCACTGGAGAGTAGAGACGCCAAAGCACAAGGAAAAATTCAAGAATTCACTGAATTTTACATGTAGAAATTGTTGAATTGGTATACATTCTGCTGTGTATGTTATCAATAACAACAAAAGTGAAATATGACATTAAAAAGAGAAAGCCTCATGTTGTATAGCTCAACTCTGTTGAGTACCTGTGTGTTGTGGTCAACTCAGCAGCAACTATTTTTTTTTTAAATCCTTACATGTTGTTGTTGTTATGTGCCATAGAATTGCTTGCTACTCGTAGCGACCCTAAGTACAACAGCCCTAAACTCTGCTCTGTGCTGTGCCAATCCCACTATCTCCGACACACCCATCCCCATTACTCCAGTCACTGAATCAATCCACCTCATAGAGTGTCTTCTTCTCCTACACTGTCCCTTCACCCTCCCAACCATAACATCCTTCTCTAAAGACTGGTCCCTCCTTGCAACATGTCCAAAGTATGTCAGACAAAGCCTCAGAATCCTTGCCTCCAGAAGGAGTAGCCTGGTTTAACCCTCTCCAGGTTGAACCTGTTTGTTCTCCTAGAAGTCCATGATATATTCAATACTCTTCTCTAACACCACAGCTCAAAGGCATCAATTCACCTTCTATCCTCCCTAGTCATTGTCCAATTCTCTAATGCATACCAAGTGATTGCAAAGACCATGGCCTGTATCACACACACACCTTAGTCTCCAGAGAGACACCATTGCTCTTCAGTACTTTGGAGAGGTCCCTTACAGCAGACTTTCCCATCGCAGTAGCTAACATTAATAATTAATAATAATAATAATAATAATGTGGGCACTATGTTCCAACAGCTGATGTGGAAATCCATGGAGAACAGAGATGATTGGCTAGACTAGATGGTACAGAATCAGGGTGTCTGTGATTATCAGGAGGGGCAGTCTTTGGAAAGTGACATCTTGCTGGGAAAGATGAAATGTCAGAGAAAGAGAGGAAGACCTGCAACAAGAAAGATACAGCGACTGTAACATTGGGCTAGAGCATATTAGAAATAGTAAGGATGGGGCAGGGTAGAACAAGATTCAGATTTGTCGTTCATAGTGCCACTATAAGTTGTAGTCAACTCGATGACAACTAACAATTGGTGTTAGTAAAAATGTTGTATAGCTGAGACTTTAAAAATACTTTCTTAAGAATAATTTCAACAGCAGACATAACAAAAACCAGACATTCTTCCTATGTGGTAAGTGTGTACATTATTGAGTGCTTTTAATAGGGTACAGGAATAATTTGAAAATGTTTTTAAATATTAAATATGAAAATATTTTAAAAGAACATTTCTAAAGCATATAGACTCTCACCTTTAAATTATTTTATTGTAATTCATATTTTGATAAAGTTTGCTTATTTGCAAGCATAAACTCAGTTATATTCCCTGTTCCTTTCTTCTGTAATAGGGAAATATTACTCGGTTGTTGTTGTTATGTGTCGTAGAGTCATTTGCGACTCATAACAACCCTATGTACAACAGCCCTAAACCCTGCTCTATCCTGTGCCAATCGCA
>NW_006399823.1:15857365-15863249 GCF_000299155.1 Elephantulus edwardii | reverse complement strand
CATTGAGCCTCAGTCCATATTGAAGGCTGCAGTCCTTGACCCTCTGCAGTAAGTGCATGAGGTCCTCCTCAGTTTCAGTGAGCAGGGTTGTGTCATCTGCAGAACGCAGATTGTTGTTAGATCGTCCACCAATCCTAACGCCACGCCTCTCCTCATAGAGCCCCGCCTCTCGGATAATCTGCTCTGCATACAGGTGGAAAAGGTAATTAATGTAAAGTCTACAGTGATTAGGGTTGACAGAAGAATCAATGCCTTTGAGTTGTGGCGCTGGAGAACATGGACTGCCAAGAGAAGTAACAGATATGTCTTGAAGAGGGTGAAATCAAGCTGCTCCTTGAAGGCTAGGATTTTGAAGGTCTGTCTCACATACTTTGGGCATGTGGCCAGAAGGGATTAGTTTTTGGAGAAGGATATCATGCTTGGAAGGGTGGAGAGACAGTACAAGAGAAGACGACCCTGGTTGAGATGAATTCGCACAGTAACTGGGGTAATGGGGATAGATGAGGCAGAGACAGTGAGACTGGCCCAGGATAGGGCAGGGTTCAGAGCTATTGTGTATAGGGTCCCTAGTAGACATAGGCTACTTGATGGCTCATGACAACAACATTAAACTGAAAAGCCATAAAGGCAAAGACAGGCCTTGCTTATTTCATAGAAGCTCTAAAAGAATCATTAAATTCTTGTTAAATAATAATTGTTTAATGACTTAATTTAATGATTTCTTGTTTAATGACAAGAAAAATAAGAAAGGAAAGACTTCATAGGAGTTAGCTATTTCTAAATAAGGAAAAAAACCCAAAACCTATCTTTGCTGTGGAATTGGAAGGGACGTATAGCTGACCCTTCCTTGTGTTTCAGAGGGTGTAGATTGTGTGGAAGGGGGTTGTTTATAATTCTTCCTTGGAGACGCTGGATTCAAATCACTGGAGAGACTTGGCCTGAAGATAATATGTGTTTCTAGCATTTCTTGGAAAATCATTGGCTTATTGATGACATGTCAGCAAACATAAGGTCATCTTTGACTGGCAATGATGATAATTATTTCAGTAAAAGAAAAAGAATTACTGAAGGCTGAGGACTTAAGGACATTTAATCAGGTGATGTTAAGACAAAACACTGAATGATTTATAATATTAAAGTATTGCATTTTCCCAAAGCTGTAACAATAAGGGAGATGGATAAATAAAATATGTTGCTTTATTGCAGTTATGTTTCCCTCAAAGATATATTTATTGGCATGGAGAAACTGATATGTTGAGTCAAAAGAGAAAAATGTTGATTTTTTTTTACCCTTATCACTGTTCTATATTCTATAGGAAGTTCATACCCATTTCCTGTCTCTTCCCTAACAAAACACCCATTTTACTGTGGTTTCTATCCTATTCTATACACTGCTCTGTGCCTCAGGGGAGGCAGCTGTCAGCCCCAGTCCTAGACAGTGAATCATAAGTGGGCTCCACAGAGTTCCTTTGCCAATGATTGGCTGAGGCACAGATAAATCACTCAGTTTACCCAGTGAGGTAGACTGAACATGGAAGGTTTAGAAAATTAGTCTTTTCAAGCACTATGGCAATTGGACAATTAAAACAGACATTCAGGGGGTGGGGGAAGAAGAACGAACTGGGGAGGAGGGTAGAGAAAACAGTGCAACAATGAATGAATGAATGAGAACCCAAAATCTCTGCAAATGTTCATTAAAACTATTAAAATTTAATAATAATTAAAAAAAAAGAAAATTAGTCTTTTATCTTCAAAGAGGGACAGTCTGGTGGTTCTGTGGTGGAATTCTCACTTTTCATGCAGGAGGTCCAGGTTTGATTTGCAACCAATATACAATCAGCACCCACCAGTTAGTGGAGGCTTGCATATTACTCTGCTGCCTACTTCTATGTGATGTTGGAAATTCTCCCTGTTTGTGCTGTTGGAGAAAGGTACTGAACTGGACTGCCCAATAGAGAAGGTGCAGCCCTAGAGTGTTCCTTAAAGGGAAAGATGGTGAAGGTTCTTTTCACATACTTTGGATATGTTGTTAGGTTTCCAGGGGTGCTTCCAGACAGAAATGAACTAGGAAGCAATCTGCTTCTGAAATCAAACGGTGAAAGCCACATGCCTGACAACGGTCTGATGTGCAGCCCTTCATGGAGATTAGCACTGCACCAGGCAGCATCTCATTTAATTGTACATGGGTTAACATGAGTTGAAGGCAACTTGAACTTGATGAAACTAACCACTAAATAATAATAAGGAACACAGGAAACAAAGATCCTACTTGTATGTGATGCTGGAGAAGAGCACGGATTAGCCCCTGAACTGCCAAAAGAACAAACAAATCAGCCTTGAACAAGGTGCAACCAGGGTGCTTCTTAAAAAGAAGGATGGTGAGACATCTTTTCATATACTTTGGGCATGTTGTTAGGAACATACTTAGGTTGTTAGTTGTCATCTTTGGGAAAAGATATCGTGCTAGGAGGGGTGTAAGGTGGAGGATCCCAGAAAGAGAAAGAATCCTTCACAATATGGCTTGACACAATGAAAGGAACAATGGGCTAAAGTATATCAGAGACGATGAGGTTGGCACAGGACAAGGTAAAGTTCAGATCTGATGTTCATAGGGTTGCTGAGAGTCCTAGTTGATGCAATAGCACCCAAGAATTTCAGTGTCTGCCCAGGAGCTCTGGTGCCCTGGTCTGTTGCGCTGCTAACCTAAAGTCAGAGCTTCTCTGCTGGTTCAAACCCACCAGTTGCTCAACAGAAAGACAAAAAGACAGTAAATTTCCTCTTCTGTGATTTACAACCTGTAAAAACTCCCTGGAGGGTCAGCTGTGAGTCTGTTCTCACTCAAGGTTTTTTAGTTTTTTTGGTTCTTTTATTCTTTGCCTAAGAAGAGAGAGGAAAAGATCACAGGTATTTTTGATCTCCTGTTAAGTTAACCAGGGACTTGCTGGCTGATTGATGGCCAAATCAATTTCTCACATAGTTATTTTGTTTCATTTACTCACTTATTTTAACTTGACAGAGTTGACTAGTTTTCATTTTTTTTTACTAGTTTTCATTTTAATGTCATCATTATATTTCAGGACAATTCTATTTGTCTGCTTAATGTCTACTTCTGTAACTTTTTAAATATATAAACTTTTTAAAAGTTCATAGTACAATTTGAGTGAAAGTTTACAGAGCTAATTGGTTTTCATTCCTCAGTTCATAAACGTTTTACTTCATGACATTGACTTTCAACAACTGTCCTTCCACCCTTCCCACTGTCCCTCTGCTTTTTCAAGCATGATGCCCTCTTTCCAAAGACTGTCCCCTTCTGATAACATGTTCAAATTACATGAGATGATGTCTCACCATCCCTGTATCATAGGGAAACTCAGGCTATATTTTTCCCCAAGATGGTTTTGTTCTTTATTTTGATCATCCATGTTCCATGTTCTTTACTAACATCAACATTCAAAGACATCATTTCTTCTTCTTCAGACTTCTTTATTCATTGTTCAGTTTTCACATGCACATGAAGAGGCTGAAAACACCATGGCTTGGGTCAGGGAAACATTATTTTTAAAATTGACATCCTTGCTTTCCAGTTCTTTAAAGGAGTCCTTATTGTTGTTGTTGTTGTTGTTATGATGTGCCATCAAGTAGCTTGCGCCTCATAGCGACCCTGTGTACAACAGCTCTGAACCCTGCTCCATCCTGAGTCAACCTTATAATCTCTGACACACCTACACCCCATTACCCCAGTCATTGAATCAGTCCATTTCATTGAGGGTTTTCCTCTCTTGCACTGTCCCTCTACTCTCCCAAGCATGATGACAGAGCTTCAGAATCATTGCTGCTCTAAGGAGCAGCCTGGTTTCACCCTCTCCAGGACAAACCTGTTTGTTCTCCTAGCAGTCCATGGTATATTCAACATTTTTGCCAGCATCACAGATCAAAGGCATCAATTCTCCTATCATCTCTAGTCATTGTCCAGCTTTCTGATGCATAGCACTTGATTGCAAAGACCATGGTCTGGATCAGGCACACCTTAGCCTCCTGACTGATATTGTTGCTCTTCAGTACTCTGGAGATGTCGCTGACAGCAGATTTTCCCAATGCAATTTGTCTTTTGATTTTCTGGCTGCTGGTACCAAGAGTGTTGACTGTGGAACCAAGCAAACTAAAGCTGTTAACAATCTCAATCTCTTCACCATCTGTCATAGTGCTGCTAATTGGCCCAGTGGTGAGAATCTTTGTTTTCTTGATTTTGAGCTTCAATCTATACTGTAGACTTCATTCCTTGACTTTCTGCAGTAAATGCTTCAAGCCTTAGTTTCAGCAAGCAAGGTTGTGTCATTTGCATAACATAGGTTGTTGATGAGTCTTTTTCCAATCCTAATGTCATTCCTCCTCATAAAGTTCAGCCTCCTGAATGATCTGTTCCACCTATACACTGAAAAGGTATGGAGACAGGACACAGCCCTGGCGCACACCCTTCCCAATTTTGAACCAGGCTGAGTTTCCTTGCTCTGTTCTGAGGACTACTTCCTGGTCTAAGTATAGGTTTCATGTGAACACAGTCAGGTGTTCTTGGATTCCCATTCTTCTCAAGGTTAGCCACAATTTGTTGTGGTCCACACAGACAAATACCTTTGCATAGTCAATGAAACACAGAGACATTCCTCTGGTACTTTACAAAAACTAATTATCACAATACTATAGTTAAAAACACCAAAAATTTGACAAATTCAGTACTCATTGAAAGTCACCTTTTTTTACTGATCAACTGCTTTCCCAAGCTTGGTATCTTTCTCCAGGGACTGGTCTCTTGATAACATGCCCAAAACATGAAAAAAAAAAGTTTCAAGATCCTTTTCTCCAAGAAACATTATGAATGCCTTTCTTTCAAGACAAATTTGGTTATTCTTTTGGAAGTTCATGGCATGTTCAGTATTCACCAACACTACAATTAAAAGGCTTGAACACTTAATCAGCACCAGCAATTCTTAGTTCTTCAATCTGCTGTCCAACATTCACATGCATATGTAGTTATAAAAAATATCATTCTGTGGGTCAGGAACACCTTAGTCTTTAAAGAACATCCTTCCTCTTTAGCATTTTTTTAAGTCTCTGGCAGCTGATTTATTCAGTGCAGTATGTCTAGAGAAGGGGCATTTCTCCAACTTTCCTGGCCTATCCTGTCCATGTTTTCTCACCAGTGAAGGTGAATTAAAAACCAAGTGCACATGAAGACAGAAACATTGGGTTAATAGGTATGAACTCATGATTGACTAGCTCATCTACCTTTTCTTTCCTGCATCTGGAAGGCAAATTTACATGGGGCTTGAGTAGGTCCTTACAAACCTTTCTCTCCAAACGTACTACTAAGCATTCTTAATATTGTAGAGGGGCCGGTCACAAAATGAGGGAGGACCCCAAGATTAAGATCTGGGCATGAACAGGTGGGAGGCACCTCATGCCTGCACCCCAAACTTTACCAGGTCCTTATTTAGGTACTTGGAGTGCTTGGGTGTTGCTAACAATTATTCTCTAGGCAGCTGACCAAAAGGTTAGAGGTTTGAGTCTATCCAGAAACACGGTTGGGGGGGGGGGTGTCAGAATTCTGGTCACCCTACTTCTGAAAAAGCCACTGAAAAACCCATTGGAATTTAGGGAGCAGTGATTTTGTGTTAATGTGGGAGGAACAAAGGAACAACTCAGGAAAGGAGGACAAAGTACAACTCGAAGAATGTGATCAGTGTCATTGAATTTTGTTGTTGTTGTTTGTTGTTATGTGCCGTCGAGTCATTTGCGACTCATAGTGACCCTATGTACAACAGCCCTAAACCCTGCTCTATCCTGTGCCAATCGCACTGCCTCTGACACACCCATCCCGATTACCCCA
>NW_006399823.1:15769104-15853530 GCF_000299155.1 Elephantulus edwardii | reverse complement strand
AGTCCATGGTACATTCAATACTCTTCTCCAGCACCACAGCTCAAAGGCGTCAATTCTCCTTCTGTCCTCCCTAGTCATTGCCCAGCTCTCTGATGCATAACAAGTGATTGCAAAGACCATGGCCTATATCAGGCACACCTTCATCTCCAGAGAGACACCATTGCCCTTGAGTACTTTAGAGATGTCCCTAAGAGCAGACTTTCCCATTGCAATATGTTCTTTGATTTCCTGGCTGCTAGTGCCAAGAGTGTTGACCGTGGAACCGAGGAAACTGAAGCTGTGAACAATCTCAATCTCTTCACCATCCATCCTTACTCTACCAATTGGTCCAGTGGTGAGAATCTTTGTCTTCTTGACATTGAGCCTCAGTCCATACAGAAGGCTTCAGTCCTTGACCCTCTGCAGTAAGTACATGAGGTCCTCGTCAGTTTTAGGGAGCAAGGTTGGGTAGGGTGGGGTAAAATGTGAATCTAAAGAGTTTCTCAAGAGGAGATAAGTAAATTGTACAGCTGACCCTCCGGGAGGTTTGCAGAGGCAGAAAATCACAGGGTAGGAGATTGTCCAGACCTTTAGAGCAAAGTAACTGGTAGATTCAAACCTCTTGTTTGGGATTACAACACAGCTTCTTACCGCTAGAATACCAGAGCCCCCCCAAAAATGATGAAGCCAAGAAAAATAAAAATGAGATCTATATGTTAATTTGTAAAGGAAGCCACATCTTTATATACGTTACTAAGTAAAGAAAGTGCGTTGTGAAATGTTACACTTTGATTATGTGTGTCTTATGTCTGTATTTGTCTTTGTCCCAAGGCAAAGGCCAGTCTGGTCACTTTCTGAGACTGACTATAAAGAAGAATCAATTTTATCCTTTTTGCATTCTTGTATTGTTTGCATTTCCCACAATAAGAATGTTGACCTCTACTATTATTATTATTTTTAATAAAAAGGTCTCTTCAGGGAAAGAGTGCCATTTCCTGGGAGAAAAAAAAATAAGTCTATTTTTTTTTTTAAATCCTTGTTTACCCTAGGCAGAGCTTACCATGTAAATGATTTCATCTATCACTTTCCTCAATGGTGTTCTCCTAGTCAATTTTCACAGAATAGTAGTCTTATGTTTCCATTGCTACACTCTCTGAGAAAAAAAAAAAAAAAGAAACCACACAACCCAGGAGCTCATTCTTGTTATTTGGTAGTGTTTAAATTTTTCATGCGACAGCTTTATCATTTTGATTACCAGATGATAACCGATGGTGAGAGAAAAGTTTAAAAACAAAGACATTTTTCCAAGGCTCCAATAGTTTTATGGGCAGAATCACTGATAATTTTAATGAATGCTGACAGCTCAGTAGAGACAGATGCTATTACTACTTCATGAGTTTGGAAAAGCGAGGCTGAGGGAATTATGGCCAAGCTGGCAAAGTGGAAGGATTAGGAACAGAGGTAATGCTTTCCACTCTTATTCCAAACAGTTACCCAACATCCTGAGTTATTCTTCAAAAACACACTTTCCCTCCAGTTGAAATCTGTCCAGGTAAAATCCTTATTACCTATATTTTTCATTTCACATGTTTTTAACCCATAACTAAGCTTTAGAGTCAGTTTTTTGTGTTAGCTCATAAACTGGAATATGTGTGTATGCACACATATACATATGGAGTGTATGTATATGGATATATAGACATATATGTGTATGTGTGTATATATGTGTGTGTATATACTCTCTATGAACTTTGATAAATGCCAGTAGTTAGAGGGAGGCTTCAAGACTTTTGTTCATAGGGTCGCTATGAGTCGTGCTCGACCCGACGGCAATCAACAACAACAATAACAACAACACCAACAACAACATATATATATATATGTCTATATAGATATAGAATCCGAGAAAAAGCCCATGGGCTCATTCTTTGATATATACACCTCTATCAATAGAATAAGTAATTCAGTAATAAAGTACTACTTATCATTTCTCTTAACGCCTGGAGTTTGAGCAAACTGTTTTACCAGCCCTTGCACAATTTTAATAACTGTTTAACAACCTGTCTCTGCCAGTTAGATTTCCGTGAGCACGTTGGTGTTTGCAACACTTCCCTTGTCTCATTTGTCATTGAATCATCTGCAGACTCTTAGTAATAATGTCTGCGCCAAGGCACATTTCCTCCTGACCCTCGCAACACTCACTCATACCTAAAGGCGACTGACTCAGGCTTCTTTGGGATCTTTTTCCCCTCCCCTTCCTGCCGGGCGATTTTCTCTCTATATATGGCAATAACATTTATTCACACAGGCTGCCTGCTGAGCTCTTTAGGAAAACTGGAAAATGAAATTCTAGTAAAGAGACGTTAGGCTACTCCTGGCCACTGGAGGTTCTCTCCTTACAAAGGGTAAAGCCAGAGGTGTGTAAAGCGGCTACACCTTCCCAGCGTTCTCTGATGCTTCATTTCTGGATGTGAAGCGGTGATTTTCCTGAGAGCTAGGTTCTGGCACATTCCCACCGAGCGCCTGCCTAGGACAATGCGCTCTGCCGCTCAGCGGTGGAAATGGGGATCGCGGCTCAAATGGCGATCGCGCGCAGCCACGTGGCCGCTCAGCCCAAAGGGCATGCAGAGGAGGGCGCACCCTGAAAGTCAAGCCTCAGTGGTCAGCGGCTGCCTTCCAGCAGCGGCAATGAATGCTACTCCCACTTGGAGAGTGTGCCTTATTCAAAGTATTGCTATATATCTGTTTATGTGCTTTTCAACAAAACTTTGCTAAGGGTTGTTATGTGCCATTCATTAAGTGGCTTTGAACTAAGAGTGACCCTACACTGTAGTCCACCCAATCTATGAGATAGACTGTTAATACTTTTCTCCAACAGTACAGTTAAAAAGCATTAATAATTCTTCTGTCATTCTTACTCATTTCAGCTGTAGAACAAAAAGATATGCCATGGAAAAGGTTCAGCCAGAGAGCTCCCTGAAGGCAAGGATGGTGAAGCGTCATCTCATACTTTGGCTATATGTATTGCTTGTTGTTGTGGTTATGTGCCTTCCAGTCAACTACTCCTTATAGTGTCCCTATGAACAATAGCTCTGAACTCTGCCCTATCCTGAGCCAGTCTCACTACCTCTGATGCACCTGCCCCACTTCCACAATCCTTGTGTCAATCCTCATCCAGGTGGTTCCTCTCCTGTGCTGACCCTCCACCCTTCCAAGCATGATGTCCTTCTCCAAAGACTAGTCCCTCCTGACAACATGGCCAAAGAATGTGAGATGGAGTTTGAAAATCCTTGCCTCCAAGGAACAACCTGGTTTAACCCTCTCCAGGATAGGTCTGGTTGTTCTCTTGGCAGACCACGGTATGCTCTAGTCCACAGAGAAGGACATATACTTGGAAAAGTGGAGGGACTGTGAAGGGAAGAAAACTCCCGAGCAAGGGATTGACACAGTGACTGCAGCCATGAACGTGAGTGTGTCAGAGGTTTTAAGGATGGCATAGGAATTGGACAGGGTTTGCATCTGTTGTCCATAAGGTCGTTATGAGTTCTACTTGACCTGACAACACCTAACAAAAACTACAGGGACAGAGGAAAATCGCCACATAGAGGTTTTTATAATCTTCAAGAATGTAGCCATGGGCTCAGACATAGCAACCATTGTGAGGATAACACAAGACTGGATGGACATGTTTACACAGGTCAGTATGAATCCCAGCCAATGATGGCACTCAACAATAATCTTTAGGGAGGACAGATTCCCAGCTCTTTCTTCCCTGGGAGGGGGTGGGTGGGTTCCAACTGCCAACATTTTGGTTTTCCATTACGTCACCAGGGTTTCTTTGGCTAAGAGAAGGGAAGTTATTAAAATTGCTGGTTTATCATTGCTGTTTTGTGGATGAGGAAAGTGAAACACAGACGAATGATTTCCTTCAAGTCACATCTGAATCACACTGCTTAGATGAGCAAAAGAGTCCTGAGGACAGAGGGCATGTGCTTTATGTTGGAAAGCCATAGTCTAATCCCTAGCTGTTGTCTTGCCAATCAAAAGTCCTCAGGCTCCCAGAGGTTCGAATCCACTGAAAGCTCATCCTGAGAAAGAGGGTCAGTCCTCTCCCATTAAGATTTATAGTCTCCAGAACAGAGGGAGGGTCACTATAAGATTCAACTGACTCCAAGGCAGTGAGTTTGAGTTTTGTGCTCTGTTTTACTCCATGAGGCCTGCATGGTTTGTTCATTAGGACTCGCCCACCTGCTTTCCTGTGTTATTATGTTCTGTCAAGTAGGAATCGTCTCATAGCTGACCCTCCAGCAGGTTTTCAGAGGCAGTAAATCACATGGGCGGTCTATAATGAATGATTAATCTCACTTTGTAAAGAGAATAACAACAAGAGAGTGTTGAAGGGAAGAAGATAGTAAACACATAAAAAATCTTGGGCAGAAACGTGACTTTGAAATAAATTTTAAGTTTTCTCCTAGTGAAGTAGTTAGTTAAAGGAAAAATGAAGTTATTAATTAAAGGAGAAAAAAATTCTAGGTTGTTCAAAATGACTAGAGATTTAAGAAAATGCATGTAAAATAAAATAATTTGATTATGTTGTAGCTTTAAATAACTGTCTCTTCCCTTACTGACGAATTTAAAATCATCTCTCTCATTTGTCCTAGAGAGGGTGAGACCAGGCTGCTCCTTGGAGGAAAGGATTCTGAAGCTTTTTGTCTGACATATTTTGGACATGTTGCAAGGAGAGACTAGTCCTTGGAGAGGGATGCCATGCTTGGGAAGTTGGAGGGATGGCACAAGAGAGGAAGACCTTAGATGAGATGGATTGATTCAGTGACTGGGGTAATGGGGGTGGGTGTATAAGAGACAGTGAGATTGGCACAGGACAGAGCAGGGTTTAGGGCTGTTGTACAAAGGGTCACTATAAGTCACAGGCAACCGATGGCACGTAACCACCACCACCACCACCACAACAACGTGGTCAAGTCAGAACCAACTCATTTGGGTTTCTGAGAATGTAAACGGCTTGGAGGAGATTGCTTATCTGTTTTCCTATGGAGGTGCTGGTGGATTCGAACCTCCAGAAAGGTGTGGCTTTTGGTTTTGCAGAACAATCTCCTATGAAATAGTCATTAGTTAAATAAAATTACCAAAGATTTTGCCAACAACATAAAAAAATGCACCCAAATTTTGTATTCAGCTAAAACAATATTTAGAATACACAGTACATATAAATAGGAAATAGGTAGAAGGACAATTGAATGCTGTTGTTAGACTATTTTAAAGTAGTCAGCCTCTCACAAGGTTTTCTTCAGAAAGTTTTCAGTTGTGGCTAGCCACACTTTACATTCTGTTAGGGTGAAGAGAATACTCATCACATCTGTGTAGGGTGTTTATGGTAGAGTGTGGTGCAAAAAAAAAAAAAAAGACATACGAAGGATTTCAACGAAAATATTGTTACTCTCTTTTCAAAGTAGTACATTATTATTAATAATTTTTAAAATTCAGTGTTAGTTTCTTTCTATTAAGCTGATTAAAGGGAGCTCTGGTGACATAGTCTCTTAGGTAATTGTGCCAATGTCCCAAAAGGGGGTGCCTCTTTGGTGATTTCAATCCTCCTTGGGCTTCTCTAGTGAAAGAAAAAGAACTTCATCTCGTGTGATTTACAGCCTCGGAAAGCTGGTGGAGAGTAAGCTGTGAGTGGGCTGCCACTTGACAGTTTTGTCTTAAAAAAAAAAAGGTATATATGCCTAGTGGCAAGAAGCTGCACTGCAATCCTGAAGGAACGTGGTTCGAAGCCACCAGCTTCTCTGCAGAACAAGGATGGGCAATCTCCTCCTGCGTGATGAACTGCCCCTGAAAACCTTCTGGAGGGTCAGCTATGGGTGGTTTCTGACTCTAGGACACACAACAACAACAACAACAACAACAACAAAAGATAAACTAGTTGGTTCAAAGTCACATTTGGTAATGTTTCTCAGCCTGGCAGTTCTAGAAGAGTGACACAGGCTCTTTGGCTGTGAGAGGCGTGTGGCTTTCAAAAAGAGGCCCATCATCGCTGCTCATCCTGCTCACCTTCCTTCCTTCGCTCTTCCACACGCCTCTCAGTGCTGCCCTGAATTAGAAACAGTATGATCTCACTTCATAATGGCATCCTAACAATGATATTAGCTGTTGTTGTCTACCAGTATGTCTTAATTTCTTTTCTAGTTTAGGCAAAACTCTAAAAATAAAACCAAGCAAAAAAACCCAAACAAAACAAAAAGCAAAAGTGCAAGCCCATCTGTTTCTTCATTATGGAAATTTTATCTCCGTTTTACAATTGCGTGCAGATAGATGTTAAGTGTAAAAACGTTTCCGTTTGTGAGATCAGATGACAAATGTGTCATCGATGTATGGCACTTAATTTTTCACACTGTGGTTTTTCATTTTTTGCTTTTTATATAGAAAAACAGGATGAAGAAAAAGTAGTTACTGTCTGCCACCTAGTGTACATACTTGGGATTGCACCTTGCCGCCCAGGTAGCTAAAATGAAGAAAATTAGTGCATGACTCAAATAAGAAATTATCATATTTCTTATTATGATAGACTTATTATCTTTTGTGGATACTATATATGAGAAGGAAGAAAGAAAACATTATCATGAATAAATAGACAATGTGTGGTTGTGTTGTGTACCATAAAGTCAGACCTGACGCATAGCTGACCCTCTGACAGATTTTCGGAGGCAGTTAATCACGCGGGAGGAGATTGCCCATCCTTCTCCTGCAGAGCAGGGGTGCCTTCAAGCCGCGTACCTTCGGGATTGCAGCACCGCTTCTTGCCACTAGGCTGCAAATGCTCCCTAAATAGATAATAAATAGATCCTTATTAAGAAGGGAAAAGAAATATACAACGAAGGACATAAGCAGACACAATGTATATGAATGACTGAATGAAAATCAGTATAACAAAGAACTCTACAATGAATTCTATCTTGCAAGGTTCAGAACTCTTCATGCGCAAAAATAAAAATAAATGGACAAAGTTATGATCGTTTACTTTAAAATAGAGAGCAAGAGCTGATGGAATTAAGGGAGCCACATTTAAAAACCGTTTTAATGCATAAGGAAGAAATATTGTAATGATTAAGACAAATAAATTGCTTTTGGAATATTCTGTGGAGCAAACAGCTTGAAATGATGTAATACAGTGAAACAAAAATATCAGTGGATAGGACCTTTCAGAACAGAAAATACTGGTCACCCAATCTCAAAAAGTTGTCATTCACCAGCCCATTATTGTAATAATAGGATGGAGATGGGGAGGGAGTGGGAGATCAGGAAAAAAAATATATAATGAACAAACATTGCACTGGAAAGGCTGAAAGAAAGGACATTCTGCAAAGAATGGACAGCTATAAATCATGTGTGTGACAATTATTAGGAAGCAGGAGTGGCATCCACTTCCTAAACAACATGCCTCTGGAAACTTGATGAACTTTGATAAATGACAATAGTTCTAGAAAGGCTTCAGGCCTTTTATTCATTAGGTTGCTGTGAGTCATGCTTGACTTGATGGCAATCAACAACAAATACAAGTCTTACAAGGGGAATTGGGGAGAAAGGACAATGTGCATGCATGAATAATAATAATAATAATAATAATAATAATAATAATAATAGAAAAACATACAAACAAAAACTCGCCGTAGACATGAATACATCTCTGACTTCTGTGTCCAAATACTCATCATGTTTTTCAGGGTTTCCGCCCTATATAATATTTTAGTCATTTCTCTTTGTTTCTTGTCATTATGGCTGAGTGGACAAAAAATACTTTTCTATCCGATTTTAAATCTTTTTAGCTTTAACTAGATTATGTATACTATTGCCAAATTTACTAATCCAGTTTCTAGTAGACTGTAACTCATGGTGACCCCATGAGCGAGAGTAAAACTGTGCTCCTTAGGATTAACAATGACTTTCTTTATGGAAGCAGACCACACCTTTGGTGGACTCAGACCTCCAATCTTTCAGCGGCCAGCTGGTCTGCTAACTGTCCATCCACCCTGGGACTTATCTTCCTCAAACACTGATCACTGTAGCTTAGAAGCACCCTGGGGCTCTATTTCTTATTGTTCTCAAATCTCCTGTTCTCACTTTAAACCCTCCTTTATAAAGTTTTATTTCCTACCTCTTCTTGAAATTTTTGTCAGTCATCTCTTGGACCTGAGAATAAATCTTGCTATGACTCTCTTCAGGGAGCCCTGATGGCCTAGTAGGTAAGGGGTTGTAGTATCAACTGGAAGGCAGGAGATTCAAATCCACCAGCTACTCCATGGGAGAAAGATGGACAGTCTTCTATGCAATTTATATCCTCTAAAAACCTACTAGAGGGTTAACTATGATTCAATTCTTACTTGATTGCATACAACCCTTAACATTACTACCTTCAAGTCAAATTTGGCTCAGTTTTCAGGTCCAGATCAGGTACAATCCCTCCTTGACACCTTTACCTGTGAAATCCTAGAGGAATTACGGTTACATTCCCTGAGTGTTTGTCCACATGCTGTCAAATGCTATCTTTATATTGTTGTTGTTGTTATGTGCCATCGAGTCACTTGCGACTCATAGCGACCCTATGTACAACATCCCTAAACTCTGCTCTATCCTGTGCCAATCGCACCGTCTCCGACACACCCATTCTGATTACCCTAGTCACTGAATCAATCCACCTCATAGAGGGTCTTCCCCTCTTGCGCTGTCCCTCCACCCTACCAAGCATGATGGCCCTCTCCAAGGATCTGTCCCTCCTTGCAACATGTCCAAAGTATGTTAGATGGAGCCTTAGAATCCTTGCCTCCAAGGAGCTGCCCAGTTTGACCCTTTCCAGGATAAATGTATTTGTTTTCCTAGCAGTCGATGGTACCCTCAATACTCTTCTCCAGCACCACAGCTCAAAGGCATCAATTCTCCTTCTATCCTCCTTAGTCATTGTCCAACTCTCTGATGTATAACAAGTGATAGCAAAGACCACGGCCTGTATCAGACGCACCTTAGTCTCCAAAGAGAAACCATTGCTCTTCAGTACTTTGGAGAGGTCCCTAACAGCAGACTTTCCCATGGCAATATGTCTTCTAATTTCCTGGCTGCTGGTGCCGAGAGTGTTGACTGTGGAGCCAAGCAAACTGAAGCTGTGAACAATCTCAATCTCTTCACCATCCATCCTGATGCTGCCAATTGGTTCAGTGGTGAGAATCTTTGTCTTCTTGACATTGAGCCTCAATCCATATTGTAGGTTGCAGTCCTTGACCCTCTGCAGCAAGCGATTCAGGTCCTCCTCAGTTTCAGCAAGCAGGATGTACAACAGAACACATGTAGATAACAGAAAGGGCTACTGGGGCTGAGCTTTCAGGTGTGGAAATACAAAGAAAGAGGAACAGTTGTAAGCAGACACTAATGATTGGGACATGGAATGTGAGAGCCATGAATGTAGGAAAATTAGATATTGTTAAGGAGGAAATGGAATGCATAAATATTGACATACTGGACATTGGGGAGAAGATATGGACTGGCATGGGGCATTTTGAGTCGGATGATTATATGATATAGTACTCTGGAGATGAAAAGGTGAGGAAAAATGGAGTTGCTTTCATAGTTAAGAAAGCTAGATCCAACTCGAAGTACAATACTGTGAGTGACAGGATAATATCCATATGCATACAAGGAAGGCCAGTGAATACCACTATCATTCAGATATATGCACCAACAACCAGAGCCAAGGAAGAGGATATAGAAGATTTTTACCAACTTTTACAGTCGGAGATCGATCGAACATGCAATCAAGATGCATTGATTATAATGGGTGACTGGAATGCAAAAGTTGGGAATAGAGAAGAAGATTCAGTAGTTGGAAAACATGGACTCGGTGACAGAAATTTTGCACAATCAATGACTTATTCATTGCAAATACGTTTTTAAAGAGACATAAACGCAGGTTATATACATGGATTTCACCTGATGGTATGCATAGGAATCAGATGGATTACATCTCCTGAAAGAACTGTTGGAGAAGCTCAATATCAGCTATGAAAACTAGGCCATGAGCTGATTGTGGAACAGACCACCAATTACTCATATGCAAGTTCAAGCTGAAACTGAGGAAAATTAAACCTAGTCCACAGGAACCAAAATATGACTTTGAGTCTATCCCACCTGAATTTCAGAACCATCTCAGGAACAGGTTTGAGGCCTTGAACACTAATGAGTGAAGACCAGATGAGTTGTGGGAGGATGTCAAAGGTATCATCCAGGAAGAGTGCAAACGTTCATTACAAAGACAGAAGAGGAAGAAAAGACCAAAATGGATGTCAGAAGAGACTCTGAAAATTACACTGGAGTGCAGAGAAGCCAAAGCAGAGGGAAGAATTCAAGATACTAAAGAGTTGAATAGAAGATTTCAAAAGGCAGCATGGGACAACAAAGTAAAATATTACAATGAAATGTGTAAGGAGTTGGAGTCAGAAAATCAAAAGGGCCGAACTCGCTTAGCATCTTTATATAGACTGTCTTTATATATACACTATCTTTTCATATTTCCATGTCATGTACCCCCTCCTCAAGTCTATTGTTAAGTGCTCCCGCCTGGATACTATTTCTTATTAATTTTCAATCCCCACCCCATCAGAGTTTAAACTTTTGGTGATACTGTGAGCTCAAGGCATAAAAGCACAATCATCCTGCAAGGAAGATGGAGCTGGTATTGTGGTTTCCATTCTACAGGCAAGGATGCTGGACCTAGAGCATTTGCAAGATTTGTTCATTTCCTGTAGGGAGTGAGCCAAAGACCTCCAAGTGAAGAATCTCACATGTTAGCTTTAACTAGCACTTTTGGAAAGAGTGCAGCCAGAGTGCTTCTTGGAGGCAGGGATGAAGCTTCATCTCACACACTTTGGGCATGTTGCTCGAAGAGGCTAGTTCTTGCAAAGGGACATCATGCTAGGAAAGCTTGAGGGTCAGTGAAAAAGAGGAAGACCCTCAACGAGATGGATTTGCATGGTGATTGCAGCAATGTGCTCACGTGTGTCCAATATTTTGAGGATGGCAACGGATAGGACAGGGTTTCAGTCTGTTTATATGGTCGCAATGAGTTGTATTTGACTTGATGGCACTTAACACTATCTTCCTGGCACATTGAGGTGCTAACAGACTGGTCCTGGTACATGGGGTAATACACTCTTTCTTTATTTTCGGGTACAGAAACTGACATCAGCAACTATTGTAGGGAGTAGCCAGGCAACAGATAATAATCAAGGCGTGTGGTTATGCCCTCTGCTTGGCAATTTCAGTTCTTTCTGGGTGGTTATGCTATATTTCAGCCCACACCCATTTGTCCTTTCTGAAAACCACAAACTGGTGCTCTGGAAGATAGTATGATATTTTCAGCACAGCTCTCTGTCCACATAATGAAACTGGCATTTTTAGTCATTTAAACGATGGTAGATCTGACCGTCTCTTTGCCCCTTCTCACCTGTTCTAAGGGCTCTGGGCTCACGGTGCACGATGAAGGAATAAAAATGTAACCACAACCATCACAGCTATCTGAAGTGAATCCAGAGTCCTTAGGGAGTTGCAAGGCATAGAGGAAGGATGTGAGGCTGCTTTCTCACTTGGTATGTTATGCTGTTGTTGGTGTTAGATACTATCAAGGCAACAATGCCTCTTAATGACCCTGTGAACAACAGATCTGAACCTTGTGCTATCCCTGCATCAGCCTCACCATTTCTGATACCCTGGAGCCCATGCTAACAGTCACTGCACCCATCCACCTTTGTTGAGGGTCTTCCTCTCTTTCTCTGACCCTCCACCTTTCCTAGCACGATGTCTTTTTCCAAGGACTGATCACATGCTCAAAGCATGTGGGATGGAATTTCACCATCCTTGCCTCTAAGGAGCACTCTGGTTGCATTTCCTCCAAGACAGACTTGTTTGTTTTATTGGCAGTTCATGAAATAGTCAGTGCTCTTCTCCAACACAATTCAAAGGCATTAGAATTTGCAAATTGCAATAATGTCAGTTTAAAGACTGATCCAAGCCATGTTTTTTTTTTCAATTGCTTCCTATGCATCTGAAAGTTGGTCAAAGAAGAAGTATGCCAGAAGAAGGGTCTTTGGCATAGGATGGATCCAATATGGATTTCCTGGAGGACACAAGTCATTAATATGCTTAGTTGTTGACTGGGAAGCTGCAGGTTTGAGTCCTCACAGAGGTTTCTCAGAAGCAAGGCGTGGCAATCTACTTTCAAACTACCAGCAATTGAAAATGCTCTGAGCCACACTTCTACTCTGATACATATGGGATCTCCATGAGGCTGAAAGGACTTGATGGCAGCTGGATTCTTACATTTTTGTTAGCTTGTTTTATTTATAGTCTCTGGTTATCCCCGGCAATGAAGCAGCGGTTGTTTTTTGTACTTGTTCACTTATACATCACAAAATAGAATTCTTCCACTGACACACTGATCCTCCCATGCCTGGCTCAGGACCCAGGGCTTGGCTTTGCTCAGAATGAAGACTTAGCAAAGTGAAAATATTATAGCCACATACAGTAGAACTGTTCAGAGGAGAGGACATTAATGAAATTAGTCCTACTCTAGAAAAAAATCAGAAAAGTATATACTAATGTGATTCTTGTGCATTTCTATGCATTTAGGACAATTATGAGTATTAATTGAAAAAGTAGCAAAACAAGGATTGGATTGATAGGTTAAAGACTATCTAAATATATAGTTGATACAAATGACGTTTTTATAATTGCAAGTCTAATGAAATGAGATCCAAATGAATCTAGAAAGTGTCATGAAGTGTAATAATATTACTTTAATTTTAAGATAGTACTGCTCACATAGAAAAAAAGATTGGTTCCCAATTTAGCTTTGAAAAAATTTTCAGAATAGTGACAGGAAATATTAAAATATTTTCCTTATGAATCAGGGGGAATTCTCTCTCAGGGAGGAGTGATAGGGAATGGCAAAGGACACACTCACAAAGGGGATTAATCAGAACTGGCTTTGACAAGCACTGTGGCAATTGGACAATTAAAACAGACTTTCAAGGTTGAAAAAAAAGAAGAACAAACTGGGGAGGAGGGTAGAAAAAATAGTGCAACAATGAATGAATGAAAACCCAAAATCTCTGTAAATGTTCATTAAAATTAATAAAATTTAAAAAAAAGAAATATTAAAAATTAGCACTTATCTTGTTAGATAACATGCCAGCTGGAGTCATGAGGAGCCCAGAATTATCACCACTGAGAACTGCCTGAGTAGTGTGACATCACCTTTGTAGCCTGCGAAACATTGTTAACTTCATTTTATTTTGTCTTCCCAACAGGTCTGTGAAAGGTCAGTCAGTTTTTTTATATCCAGTCTTGTAAGCTTCAAGAGTCCATTTGCCTTTATGTCTTATTTATTCCATGGTGAAGTGAAGGAAAAGCTAGGGGTGTGATATCCTGCCTTGGGGGCAGTAGAGAATCATTCATAGAGTTCTCTCTCTTTCCATGTGGAAGAGGTTGATTCTTAGCCAATGAACTTCTTGCAGTTCTGGCTCAACTGTGAACTGAGGCTTGGATGTTGCTATGATGTGAACCAGTTTCAGTGGAGCATCCAGATTAATAGGGACTTAGGTCACATAGTGCAAAGGGAGTTGTGGTCTAACCTAAAGGGGGCACCTCTCTAGGGGTTTGAATTCACTAGCTGCTCTGTGGAAGAAAGTTGGACAGTCTCCTGAGTGATTTGCAGCCTCTGAAAACCTGCTGGAGGGTCAGCCATGAGTCAATTCTGACTGCACAGCAATAACTTTTTTGCCTTAAGGGAAAAAAGCTTGATGAATTACTTAAAAAACAAACAAAAAAAAACAACCAATGAAACCTTACAGATCACAATGGTCCGATCATCGACCCATTGTGGAGATCGTACTCGAGGGCAACTAACAATAAAAGGAGATAGCTACAAAGATGGTGAACTATCTGTATGAAATATTATATCATACATGAGATAGATTTTCTTGTGAGTTTGTGAGATATTTTCCCACTTATTTTTTTATTTGAAAATGCACAAAATCATAATAGTCTTAATTCACTCAAGCAGGCAGATACTAGTGGATCAGATTCCTGTTGCTTTGCACAAAATTTAGTTAACAATGATGACAAAGGGCTAGAATCCTCAATAGTTTCTGACTCTTTGATCTGTCAGTAATAACTGCAAAAACATTCACTAAGTTAACTAAGATTTGACCTGAAATGTCTGGTCAGGTTATTAAATCTTGGAAAAGAATGTCATAAGACAATGTAGACAGAAATAATCAGCTGCTGTAGAGTTGATTTTAAGTTATAGTGACCCCGAGTGCTCTATGGGGTTTTCAAGAGCTTATTTTCTTACGACATAGATCACTGAGTTTTTCTTATTGAGTTTGCTCTGGGTGGACTTGAACCTCCAACTCTTAGATTATCAGTTGAATATGTTAACCATTTGCACTGTCCAGGGACCCCTACAGGCTGGAAAGCACACTGTAGAGTATTGTTCATCTGTAACGTTTTTGTCCTTTCGTATTTCCAAATATAAAATACATTTTTCCCATTTTAAGTGATAGCCTTGGACTGAGAGTGATTGTTGTCCATTTCACAGAATACTGGAAAAATTACATTTCCTTGCTGACAAAAATCTCTGGGTTTGTAAGATCAAGTCAACATAGCAGAAAATACATTATTGGCTTTTCACGCCCAAGGCTCTAGTTTCTGATTTCTTGACTGCTCAGGGAAGGTTCTTGCTACTGGAAAGGAAATGATTGATTAGAACAGAGGTGTGCCTTTTCAAAGATGAAATTGTTGGCCTTAAAGGACCATACTCAGTTCCCAAGAGAAAGGCTGCCCTTATAATTCTTTTTCCACCCCAGGCAGGTGTGATTCTTTCCTTGTGCTTTGAGACAGTGCACTGATTATGGAAGAGCAGGGTGAGACAAGTCATCTGGCCCTCAGGTCTAGAGATTACCCTCTGTCAGGAGGAAAGGAAAGCAGGAAAGAAAAAAATTAAAAGGTCCACAGACCACAGGGGAAGCAAGCGATGTTTCCTCACCTCAAATGAAGGTGCTTATAATTGTAGAGATTCAGTCTGAAAAGCTAAAAACGGAATTTACTTTATAGGCTGGGATTACATGCCCTGGGACCCACTATGCTGTTTTCTGCCAACAACTGCAACTTCAGCCCCCTTCCCCCCCCCAATTTTACACTGGTTTACCCACAAAGTGTGTATACATTGCCCCTCACACTAGATCCCCCCACCTTCCTAACCCATCTTCCCTCCACCCATCAAACAATGAGACCGCATGATTACCCCTCACTCCTCTACTCCCCCCACACTTAGATCCTCATACACGTTTTACTAGTTGTCTATTTCTGCAATAATGGTCTTATGTAGTATTGCTCTTATGTTCACTCAGCATAATGCTCTCCAGTCCCTTCCAAGTTAGATAGTGATTTACAAAATCATTGCTCCTGTGTGTTGTATAGTACTCCACTGTGTGAATGTATCATAATTTCTCAATCCATTTTATTGTGGTTAAACATTTGAACTATTTCCATGTTCTTTATTTAATTTTTTTAAAAAAATACTAGTTTATTTACAAAATTCAAGTACATGTTTTTCATACCGACTTATATTCCCATTACCTCACCCCCTCCACCCATCAAATTGTACGACCCCATGATTCTTTCTCCTCTCCCCATATCCTCACCCATCTGCTTCCACCCTTGCCCCACCTTGGATCCTCATACTTACTCTACAATAGTGTTTTTTTACAGTATTTGTCCTTGTGGGACTGAATTAGCTCACTCAGCATAATGCTCTTCAGTCCCTCTCAAGTTAGGTAATAATTTTATACTGGTTTACATTCAAAGTTCATATACTTTTTTCCACACCAGACCTTTCCCCTTTCTTTTAACAATCCCTCAGTCCACCAATCAAATTGTGAGATCCTATGTTTAAGCACCCCTCCATCCTTGTATATTCTCTACAATAATGGTCTTATACAGTATTTGACTTAATGAGACTGAATTAGAACTTAAAATAATGCTCTCCAGTCCCTCCCATGTTAGGTAGTAATTTACAAAATCATTGCTCCTGCATATTTTCTTTTCATAATTTTCATAATTTCTTAATCTGTTCCATCATGGTTAGGCATTTGGGCTGTTTCTAAGTTCTTGCTATGGTGAATAATGCTGCTATGAACATTGGTGTACAAGTCTCCATTTGTGCCTCAGTTCTCATCCCCTCAGTGTATATTTCAAGTAGTGGAATAGGTGGGTCATCTGAAATTTCTATGTTCAGCTTTCTGAGGATACACCAAACTGCCTTACAAAGCAGTTGTACCATTTGACAACCCCACCAACAGTGTAGAAGAGTTCCTATATCACCGCATCCTCTCCAACATTTATTACTTGCTGTCCTGTTAAACTTTGCCACTGTTACTAGAGCAAGATGGTACCTCATTGTGATTTTGATTTTCATCTCTCTTATTGTGAGTGATCTGGAGCATTTCTTCATGTGTCCGTTGGCCATACAATTATCCTCCTCTGTGAAAATTCTTTCCATGTCTTTTGCCCATTTTGTGATTGTGTCATCAGTCTTTTTCTTGTGGAAGATCCGTAGGATTGTGTAAACTTAGGCTATGAGACCCTTGCTTGAAATGGTATTGCTAAATGATTTTTCCCAACCAGTAGGGTTTAGGGGTTTTTTTCCTCCACTCTGCTGGAAGAAGTTTTTGATGTGCACAGGGATTCTTTAGAAGGTCTGATTCATCAATTTTATCCTCTCCAGACTGAGCATTTCTGATTATATTTGGCATTTCTTTATTCCATAGACTGGGCCAACTTAGCTTGAGTCCAGTTTGTCTCTGATGAGATTTATGGTTTTGGAGTTTAGTCCCAGGTCTCTGATCCGCTTTGAGTTGATTATGGTATGGTGTGAGTTTGTTGAAGAGGTTATCATTTCCTTGTCAATTATCAGTTGACTGTGGATAGATGAGTCCATTTCTGGGTTCTTGTTTCTGTTCCATTGGTCTATGTACTTGTCCTTGTACCAGTATTATGCTGTGTAGTAGGTTTTGGGGTCAGGGATTGCTATGCCTCCCACCTCATTTCTGTTTTGTAGAAGTGCTATGCTTATCCACAATCAACACTTTTGACACCAGCTATCAGGAAATCAAAAGGCAAATCATGTTAGGTAAATCTACTGTTAGGGACCTTTTCAGAGTACTGAGAAGCGACAATGTCAGTCTAGAGACTAAGGTGTGCCTGACCAGTCCATGGTTTTTGAAATAATTGCTATGCATCAGATAGCTGGATAATGTCTAAGGATGATAGACGAATAATTGATACCTTTGAATTGTGGTGCTGGAGATGAGTATTGAACATACAACGGACCACCAAGAAACCAAATATGTCTGTCTTGGAGAGGGTGAAACCAACTTTCTCCTTGGAGGTTAGGATTTTGAAGTTCCATCTCTTATACTTTGGGTATATGTCAGGAGGGACTGATCCTTGGAAAAGGGCATTATGCTTGGATGGGTAGAGCAGCAATGCAGGAGAGGAAGACCCTAGATGAGATGGATTGATAGAGTAACGAGGGTAATGGGGGTAGGTGTATTGGAATCAGTGAGACTGGCTCAGGACAGGGTAGATTGCAGAGCTATTGTACACAGGGTTGCTATGAGTTACAAGTGATTTGATGGCACATAACAACAACAACATACTTATTTGGGGTCTCTTTCCTCTCCAAATAAACTTGACAGTTTCTCTTTCAATCTCCTTAAAAAATGAATTTGGTATCAGTATCAGGATTACATTGAACATATATATTACTTTTTTGTAGGACTGGCATTTCCACAATATTGAAAAATTTCTATCCACGAACAGGGAACATTTTCCCATTTATTTAGATCTTTTATTGTGCACATTAACAGAGAACTGCCGGAAGTCCAGGCTGGGTTTAGATGGGGTTGTAGTACTAGATATTGTAACTAATGTTAGATGGATCTTAGCTGAAAGCAGGGACTACCAGAGGAAAGTATATCTATGTTTCATTGATTATGCAAAGGTGTTTGACTGTGTGGATCACAACAAGCTGTGGCTGACTCTGAGAAGAATGGGAATCCCAGAACACTTCATAATGCTAATGCAAAACCTATACTTGGACCAACAGGCAGTCATCAGAACAGAGCAAGGGAACACTGCATGGTTCAAAATTGGGAAGGGTGTAGGCCAGGGATGTGTCCTGTCTCCATACCTTTTCAATATATATGCAGAACAGATTATCTGGGAGGCTGGGCTCTATGAGGAGAAGTGTGATGTCAGGATTGGTGGACAATCTATCAATAATCTGCATTATGCAGAAGACACAACTCTGCTTGCTGAAACTGAGGAGGACCTGAAGCACTTGCTGCAGAGGGTCAAGGACTGCAGCCTTCAATATGGATTGAGACTCAATGTCAAGAAGACAAAGATTCTCACCACTGGACCAAATGGCAGCATGAGGATGGATGGTGAAGAGATTGAGATTGTTCACAACTTTAGTTTGCTTGGCTCCACAGTCAACACTCTTGGAACTAGCAGCCAGGAAATTAAAAGACGTATTGCAATGGGAAAGTCTGCTGTTAGGGACCTCTCCAGGGTACTGAAGAGCTATGGTGTCACACTGGAGACTAAAGTGCATCTGATACAGGCCGTGGTCTTTGCAATCACTTGTTATGCATCAGAAAGTTGGACAATGACTAGGGAGGATAGAAGGAGAATTGATGCCTTTGAGCTGTGGTGCTGGAGAAGAGTATTGAGGATACTATGAACGGCTAAGAAAACAAAACAGGTTCATCCTGGAGAGGGTTAAACCAGGCTGGTCCTTGAAGGCAAGGATTCTGGGGCTTCGCCTGACATACTTTAGACATGTTGTAAGGAGGGACAGGTCCTTGGAGAGCCACATCATGCCTGGGAGGGTGGAGGGACAGTGCAGGAGAGGAAGGACCTCTAAGAGGTGGATTGATTCAGTGACTGGGGTAACCAGGATGGGTGTGTCCCAGGCAGTGCGATTGGCACAGGATAGAGCAGGGTTTAGGGCTGTTGTACATAGGGTTGCTATGAGTTGCAAGGGACTCGACGGCACATAACAACAACATTGTGTCTCAAAGAAATGTTGTGTAGTTTTCTTTGTACAGGTCTTGTTTCTAGTTATGTCTACTCCCAAGTATCTCAATTTGTGATCGGCTGTTGTAAATGAGATTGCTATCTTCGTTTCCTTCTCTGAGTTCTCTGGATATTGAACTTATATCCTGCCACTCTACTGATTTGGCTTACTAGATCTAACAGGGGTTTTTTTTTGTTGTTGTTGAGGCCTTGGGGTTTTCTGTGTACACTATCATATCATCTGCATATAGCGATAGTTTAACCATCTCTTTGCTGATCTGGGTACCTTTTATTTCCTTCTCTTGTTGTATTTCCCTGCAAGTACTTCCAATACAATATTGAATAGAAGAAACTTCAGCTTATTTTAAATAATTTCCTTGTACCTGATGGGCAACCATGAATAGTGGGTACTCTCTACTCTTCTATTGAACAGGATTATGGTTAAAAGTCTGGGCTACTTCTAACTCAGTGAGCTCTGTGTTCAAGTCCCTTCTAGGTCAAGTGCTAAGTGGTTCCAAGTCAATTCCACATCATCTCAGAATGGGGACACAGAAGCAATCTGGATGCTCTAGGCAGAGAATTTTTCCAAGTCCAAGTTGCTTCATTTTCAATCCATTATCAACTGATGCTTGTAAAATAGGGTCATCTAACTGTTAAAGTTGGTTTTTGTTTGTTGCAATTTAGAAAATTTTATCTAGATAAAACATGCACATGTGCAAAATACAGGAAATAAAAGTAGTGTATTTGGTAAAAACATGTACTTTGCCCCATCCTCCATGAAATAATTTCCCTATGTGGGAACTTATGATTTCATCTGTTTCTTTGTCCTTTCAGAAATAGATTAGTCTATGCTTATATTCGCTCTCTCTCTCATGTGATTGACAGTTCCAGAAAACCTGAAGGAGTGTCAACTATGAGTTGGTTCTAACATGATAATGATTAGTTGGTTCTAATCCTTTAGAACTTCAGTTTTATTGTTGTACTATAACTTGTCTCCTGTAAGTATTGTTGTTAGGTGCTGTTGAGTTGACTACAACGCATAGCACCCTATGAACAACAGATCAGCACTTGTCCCATCCTCATGATCTCAGTTGGAGCAAGCTCATTGTTGCCGTCTCTCTCCTCTCTTTTGCTGTCCTCTACCTTTCCCAGCTAGATGTCTTTTCCCAAGGACTGATCTCCCCTGAGAACAAGCCCAAAGTATGTGAGATAAAACTCCACCATCCTTGTCTCTAAGAAGCACCCTGGCTGCACTTTCTCAAAGACAGATTTATTTGTTCTTTCGTGGGGAGTTCAGTGCTGTGAGGTTACCGACTGACTCATTGTTGAGTGCCACCTCTCAAGAGGACAAGAAGGAAGGCAACTTCCTCTTATCTCCTTTTTAAAAAATGGCTTTTACGTAAGCTGAGCTGTGGTGGCTTAGTACTAAGGAGTTCTGTTGCCATCTCAAAGGCAAGTGGTTTGAATTAAGCAGTCTCCTTTCACATGATTTACTGCCCTAAGGGTTAGCTATGAGTTAGTCCCATCTTAACAATACACAACAATAACAACCAACAACATTTAATTTAGTATTCTGTAATTATTATTTTTTTGTGAAATTAATGAATATTTTATTTTACAATTACAAGATCAATTATTGTTGAGTAATGGAATGAGTTAATTACAATGTCTAATCAACTTTTCATTGTGTAGACTTTCTAATTGCATTGTAATGTTTTTGCTGAAGATTGGTTAAGCATTGAAAAGCAACTTAATAACCAACACGTCTAGAGGCAAAATCAGCTGCTTCTACCACTTACAATAGCTATGTGACTTTGGGGCAAGTCTTTCTACTTCTCTGAGATTACATTTTGTTATCTGTTGGGTCTAACTGATCTCATCTCATTGTAGTTAAGTTTGTTCTGACTCACAGAGACCCTCTATTGGTTTCTGAAGCTGTCAATCTTAATGGGAGGAGACTGCCCCTTTTCCTCCCACAGAGCAGCTGGTGCATTTGAACTGCTGGAGCTGTGCTTGTTAGCAGCTCAACACAGGGTGGCCTAAGTCACCAGAGTTCCTATCTGTCAAGGAATCCTGTGCTATCTGATAAAGCATGTGCTGAATGTGGTTGCTATGGAGAATAATAGTAAAACGTATGGAAAATGGATTGTGAAGATGACACATATTTGGGCAAGGTTTTGGTCTATTGTACATAGGATCACATGAGTTGGAGTTAACTCAATGGCACCTAACAGCAATGACAACTTGCAAGTACTATGTGGTAATGTTTTTATGTTCTGTTGAGTCACTTGTGACTCATAGCTATCTTATGTACAAGAGCCCTAAATCCTGCTTTATCCTGTGCCAACCTCACTGTCTCCGACACACCTACTCCCACTACCCCAGATGATCATGTGGTAATACAGTTAATAATAAAACAAACAAGGATCTCTGGATGTTCATTTTAGTACAAGATGAAGATAGTACATGCTTTAGAAGGTGGGAGGCTCATTGGAGCATTTTGCTCACTCTGGGACTTCCTTTGTTTTATAAGAGAACATTTAAAATATTAAAAGCATTTGTGCTTCCAAAGAGTCTCATTTTCATTTTAAAAGAAAGGCCTCCAATAAAGCTTCTATGATTTTTGTTATCCATTTTATCACTCCTAAATCTTTGTGACTACTACTGTAATCTAAGGTCTCCATTATTTTATTTTGTTTAGGAACTTCTTAAGATCTCAAAATAAGTTATGCTGGAACTTATCAACAGCATCCTCCAAGTCAGCATGAAGGAATGTTCTTTAAAATATCCAGGAAAGTTGTCTCTGTCTTTGCTCTTTGATGGAGTCCTCAGAGAGATTATTATCAAAGAAGCCCACTGAGTCAGTTCTGGCAGATGGCTTACCTTGGATTTTCCAAAGCTATACATTTTTATGATAGCCATGATATTCCACCATGGAACAGCTTGGTTATTTGAACCACAAACCTTTCTGTTACTAGCCCAATACATCACTCACTGGACCACCAAAGTTGCCATTCTGGGTCATACTCAACTTCATGGCATCCCAACAACAACAATTTAGAAAGAGAGGAAACCCTCAACCAGATGGATTGATATAGTGACTGTAACTATAGGCATATTAGAGATTGTGAGGCTGGCACAGGATAGGGCAAATTTTAGATCTGTTGTCCATGGGTCACTATGAGTTGTACATGACTAATAGCTCCTAATAGTAACAACAGCAGCAATCTAGTTTTACTGAGTTATCTACCACTACAATAATTTTTTTTAAATCCTGATAATTTCTTATAGCACACTTTTATATCAGAAAACTTGTCTCTTATTTTGGAAGGGGAAACACAGGGCAAAAATGTTAACTTTTAAGCTGTCTTTTGGTGTATACTTTTTTTATTCTAATTATTTCAAATTTATGCTTAAAATATTATGTCATTTACAATTCAGTCTAATGAGAATTCATCAGGATCAGTGATTTTACATTTTAGTCACCTTCGTGAACTTTATGTTTTTATTAGTGATTATCAAGCAGCCCCTTACTAATGGTGGACACATGCACAATGGGAGGAAATGCTGCCTGTCTAGAAGGACCCACTTGACTAATGTTCAGATGTAAACAGCAAGGACCTTCTTCCTAGTCTCTCCTAGTCTGGAAACTCTGTTGGCATCTATTTAAGTATCATAGCAACACTTAAGTATCCACTGACAGACAGGTGGTAGCTGTGCTTGAAGAGACTTGGTCAGGAATTGAACTGGGATTTCCCATAAGGAAAAGAAAAATACTAACGCTGAATGACCACTGCTCCCATATTTAACTTTTCAAAACCATGTGGCTGTCAAATCAACTATGACTCACAGCAAGCCTATAAATTACAGCCTAAAACCTCGTTCTATCCTGAGCCATCCTTACATTCTCTCCCATGCTCAAGCCTCATGGTACAGTCACACAATCCATCTCACTGAGGATCTTCCTGTTCTTTGGTGATTCTCCACTTTTCCTAACAAGGTGTCTTTTTCCATGACTGGCACCTCATGACAACATGGCCAAAGTATATGAGATTGTTTCACTTCCTGCCTCTAAAGAGTAACTTGGTTGCATTTCCTCCAAAACAGTTTGCTTGTTCTTTTGGCAACCGGTGGGATATTCAACACTCTTCACCATAGATATTGTTGTTGTCGTTAGGTGTTGTTGAGTCGAGTATGACTCATAGTGACCCTATGAACAACAGATCTGAACCCTGTCCTATCCTGTGCTGACATTACAATCTCTGACACACTGGAGCCCATTGCTGCAGTCATTGTGTTAGTCCACCTGGTTGAGGTTCTTACTCTCCTTCCCTGTCCCTTCTCCTTTCTAAGCATAATGTTCTTCTCCAAGGACTAGCCTCACCTAGCAACATCTCCAAAAGTAGGCAAACCAAATCTTCCTTAACCTTGCTTCCAAGGAACAATCTCCACTTGCGAATATCCATTTACTATAGATGTAAATGTCAAGAATTCATCTTCCATAATTCCATAAATATTGTAAGAACAGTGTCAGGTGAATGGAAATATAAAGATGACACCAGTGATAACATTTACTTTGAATTGAGGATGTGTCAGGCATTTTATTAAGCAGGTTGCATGTATTACCTCATTAAATCCTCAAAATACTCTCTTATCTTAGTTAACTTTTGTCATGTAACTATCCCGTGGCCCATGTTACATTAGGATTGATGGTCAGTTGCAACTCTATTAAGTATGGTTGGGTATGTATTTTCTCATCTGAAACTCATATGAAAGTTGCTCTCTGTATCAGCAAAAGGTTTCAAGCAAACTTTTAATACCTAGGAGATCTTTTCTCAGATTTTACAAATATTCCATACTCTTTCACACTACTGGCTAAAACAAGTTACTTAGCTCACTCTAAAGTCTGATGCGAGGAGGGATACATCTTCTACAGGCATAGTTTTAATGCTTAGCAACCTTCCATCATGTTTCCAAGGTTATAAATCTTAACAGAAGATAAACTGCCCATCTTTCTCCAGTGGAACAGGTGGTGGGTTTGAACCAATAGAGATGTGTGGCTTTGTTTGTTTACCAGTGGTCAACACTTTATGGACTAGATCACAAAGTACATTTCCCCAAGATACTAAAAATTGTCAGGTATTGGACTCAGAAGTCTATACTGAGCTCAGGTAATACACATCCTGTATGTCTACTGTTCTTGATTTAGAAAACTAAGAACTAAAAGGACTCAACATAATACAATGATGGAATATAGTTTTTACCTTCCTTTGAGTCCATGCTTATTGAAATTGACCCCACAGAACAAAGTGTTGCCAAGTTTGGTTTATAAACAGAATCATTGGCATGCTTAACTCCATTGTTGTGACCACCATGTGTTTGGAGTATCTTTCAACCAGAATTTTTTCACCCATAAGATTTTCACTGGCTAATTTTTAGAAGTGGATCTCCAGGCTTTTCTTCCTACTTTGTCTTAGTCCAAAAGCTCTACTGAAGCCCATCCACAGGGAAGGAGAAGAAGACCCTCAACAAGGTGGATTGACATGGTGACTGCTGCAATGGGCTCTGTGTGTCAGGAAGTGTGAGGATGGTGCAGGATAGGACTAGGTTCAGATCTTTTGTTCATAGGGTTGCTATGAGTAGTACTCAACTAGACAGCACTTAATAGCAACAACAAATGTATATGTATAATGTATATTTATAAAATACACACACACACAGAGATAGATAGAGAGCCTGTTGATATCTAAAATACTGATGCGATAGCTTCCAACATCACAGCAATGCACAAGCCACCGCATTTTCACAAACTGACAAACAGGTGATGGAATGGCAGCACAGAGACTTTTTTATTTGAAGAAGGGAAAGAAAAGGAGGCGTGTATATGCACGTCACTGGTGCCTAGCACTTTTGGTATTCTACTGAGTAAATGTTGCAAGATACTAGTGGTAGGGATGCTCCTTGACTTGTCATAGTTTTGTTTTCTAGGAGTAGCTCCTGTGTCTTTTGTTCTCCATTACTTTTTATTCCATTCTCTAGATAGAGCCCCTTTTTCATTAGCATCTTCAGCTACTTCTAAAGGTGGCATTGGAAAATATACTGTTTGTGGTTGAAAAGAGATTTCTAAATGCTTCACACTTGAGGAAAATTAGACACCCAAGAGTTATTTTAGGACTTGAACAGTTATGTTGTAGTTAGTTATAGGTGCTGTTCAGTTGCTTCTGACCCATAGCGATCCTATGCACCACAAAATGAATCACTGCCCAATCCTGTGCCATCCACACATTTGGCGTTATATTTGAGCCTATTTTTGCAGTGGTTTCAAGCCATCTTGTTGAGGGTCCTTCTAGTTTTCATTAAGTTTCTTTTTTCCCACGTATGAGTCTTCTCCAGGGACTGGGTCTGATGATAACATGTGCACAGTATGTGAGAGAAAGTTTCATCATCCTTCCTTCTAATGTTTCTTCCATGACAGATTTGTTCGTTCTTCCAGCAATCTGTGGTAGATAGCTAGTATTCTTTGTCAGCATCGTAATGAAAAGAATCCATTACTCTTTGCTACTTCTTATTTATTGTCCAACTTTCATATTTATTTGAGGTGACTGAAAATACTGGGTAGGTGTATTTTACTCTTCAAGGTAACATACTTGCTTTCTAACATTTTTAAAATAGATCTTTTGTAATAGATTTTCCTAGTGCTGTATATAATTTGATTTCTTGACTCCTACCTTTAGAGGCAAATAGATTTAGGTGTAAATAGGTTATGGCTCATAGCGATCCTATTAATGAAAGTTCTGAACCCCGCCGGTCCTGCACCACCCTCATTTTCTCTGTCATACTTTAGCCCATTGTTGTCGTCACTGTCAATACATTTTGTTGAAGATCTTCCTCTTTCAGAGACCCTTTATCTTTCCCAGTATGATATCTTTCTCAAAGGACTAGTTCCTCCTGAAAATATGCCAAAAATGGCTGAGAGAAGAAATGTTACCATCCTTGCTTCTAAGGAACACCCTGGTTGCACTTTTTTAAGGCAAATTTGTTCTTTTTTTCAGTCCGTGGTATATTGAATACTCTTTTTCAGCAAAAAAATTCAAAGGCATTTATTCTTCTTTGGTTTTTATTATTGCTTTGATGCCTAAGAAGCAACTGAAAACTACCATGGATTGGGTCAGGCACACCTTACTCTTTAAACTGGTATTGTTGTTGTTAAGTGTCGAGTCATAGATGACTTTTAGAGACCGTGTGAACAAAAGAACCTGAACAACTGTATAACTTTCCTCATTTCTCCTGGTTCATAGGGTTTCTGGAGGCAAGCTATTTCAGAAGTGGCTGGCACTCTTGCTTCCAAGCCTGTTTTAATCTGGGAGCTCCACCAATGGGTGGTAATCATTATCTCATTTGACACATCAATATCACAGTGTTTAGCATCACAGCAACCATGAGTTACATTATACAGCAAATAGCCTAAACAATTACGTTGTTGTTGTTGATTGCCTTCAAGTTGGGCACAACTCATAGTGACTCTATGAATAAAAGGCTAGAAGCCCCTCAACAACTATCAACATTTATCAAAGTTCATGGAGTTTCTGGAGACATATTATTTAGAAAGTGGATGCCACTCTTGCTTCCAACACAATTATAATCTCTTCTAACTGAGTTAGGTAGTATTCTTAGTAATTCATCTCCACAAAATATTTTTGTTTTAAATCCATTTGTGCCCAGTGATCTCCATATAAGTCAATGACTATACTCATAGTCTCTGAGAAGCTCCTCCATTTATAGATTTAACTATAGTCACTTGGAGTTTATTTGGCTTTAAAAGAGCTTCATCTTTTGTTTCTTTTCTATGAGCCATTTTGTCCAACTCAGATAATTTACTACAGATCCTACTAATCTGTCTAATGGGAAGACACAACAATACTTGTGCATGTATGTTTGTGTGACTCCTCTCTTGATTTGAGACTTGTTTACAAGTGAGAGATGAAGAACATTTCCAACTTAAACATCTGTCCTGGAGGTTTTGGCCATCCTGCATCTCCACTGGACTTGGCTTCCCTCTGATCCACATGATTCTCCTTCTAGACTCACATGGCCAAGCCCAAAATTAGTAAGAAGGGGAGGCCAACAGGGGAATGTTGGAATAGGTGAGAAGGGAATAAATAGTTGTGAACAAATAATCCCATCTGCACGTAGCCTGAGAAGGAAATGGAGAGACTGGGTGTCCTGTCCAAGGTTCTTGGGAGTGAAGCCAAGACTTAATCCTAATGAGTCTGACTCCATGATGAGAAATCCTTTCCCAACTACCTCTTTAGGAGCACTCTTATGTGTGGAATTACCAGTACCATCTTGTCAAAATTTTCAGCAGTTTTACAAATGAAGGGTTTACTAGAAGAATCAAACATGGTTATAATAAAACTTGGTAAAATGATGTTAAAGATTTCTTTAAGAAATAACACATTAAATCAAAGCCAGATGTAGCTTGTGAGATCATAAAACTCAGTTCAGAAATATGGAAAAAATGAAGGTATTCCAACCACAAATGAAGGTGAGGATCTCTTCAGAGGAGCTCTGAACCACCTCTCTGATTACTGTGGTCTACCTTTACTCAGACCTGAGAATGGAAAAACTTGAGGCACCATATTGTGACTGTAGCTCAAATTTCTTAATCTGATACTCACATAAAAAGATCTTTTTGAGAAAATGCTAAAAGATTTGTCTTTATCAGCCCAAGTTTCTGAACTCACTAGCAATTCACATCTAGTTAAATACCACAGCCTGGAAAACAGCGATTAAAGCCACATGTTACAGACTCATCACAGACAAGTGTTAAAATTCCAAATGAAGTCTCTTGTCCCTGTGCCATTTACTACTCTCATATCTTCTGAACCAGTTCAAATTTGTCCTCCGAAGGAATTTTCTATAAATTGCATTCAGGCTTATCTCCAGAGGAGACAGAGTTTAAAGCTATTATTACACATTGCAGCTCCCAATCATACTCTAAATAAAGATAGTTGCCCAGATTAAATAAAATTCAAATAAAGTCTAATGTAAATTTGAGGAAAGAATCATAAACACATAACTGACCCCCTGAACAATGTGTCCAGAGTGAAAGGATATAGAGAGGGGAGAGGATATAGTGTGAGCACATAAGCCTCAAATCCTCTTACTCTCAATCCAGTTAGGCCCAGTATTTTTTGCCGTTTAACTCATAATGGCTCCAACCCTGGAAAATCTTTAGTAAAAGACCAAAGACTAGTATGCTCCAGAGTGAAACCTGAGTGTACACTATATTTTGAATCCAAGGTCTCCTTCAATTAGCTTCAATGTAAACCTAGGTACATTTAAGGCTTATAGACTGAGACAAAAGAAAAAAGACCTCTGAAAATTAGCCAGTGCACACCTTAGTGACCACAATAGACTATTGTCTAGTGTAATACTGCAAGATGAATCCCTTCTATTTGAGGAACTATACAGTAGTTGCAACAAAACACCAGCTGGTGTTGGTAGAGGGACTCTCACTGTTCCAGTCTGTTGTATGTGTAGTCAGTGTAAGTTGGAACTAATTCAAGAACAATTAACAGTATCTAGGAACATGAGTTATAGCCATATTTATTTTTATTTTCTTGAATTTAAATTTTTAAATCTTATCCAAGTTTTATAGTTTTCCTCCTATAGATCTTATGCATATACTTTTAAATATTTGTATCTAAGAATTTCTTTTTTTTGGTGTTAATATAAATGGTTAGGGAGCTCTGGTGGCCTATTGTGTAAGGAGTGGCATTGCCGACCCAAAGGCATGTGGTTTGAGTCCACTAGCTGCTTCTTTGGAGAAAGATAGACAATTTCTTCCTGTGTGATTTACTGTCTCTGAAAACCAGCTGATGGGTCAGCTGAGTTGGTTCTGACTCAGTGGCTATAAGAATTTGTACATTTGAGCCCTAGTGGTGCAGCCTTTAAGCACTTGGCTGCTAACTTAGAGATGAGCTCACACATTGCTCAGTGAGGAGAGATATGGCAGCCTTCTTCTGTAAAGATTTCAGTCTTGGAAATCCTGTGGGCAATTCTACCCTGAACTATAGGGTCATTTTGAGTCCCTTTTATTTGGATCCTCAATTAACACCCACGGGAGCAGCAGTCAGAAAAATCAGATGACCTATTGCATTGGACAACTCTGCAGCAAAAGACTTCTTTAAAGTATTACAGATCAAAGATGTCGCTTTCAAGACTAAGGCATGCCTATTCAACTTAGGATATTTCAGTTGCCTCAAATGCAAGCAAAAGCTAGGCAGTAAATAAAGAAAACTGAAGTAGAACAGATGCCTTTGAATTGTGGTGTTGACAAATAATATTGAGTACACTATGCACTTCCAAATAAACAATACAAACCTGTCTTGTAAGAATTACAGCCAGAATGCTCCTTAGAAGTATGATGACAAATTTCATCTCGTGTATTTTGAACATGTTATCAGGAGGGACAAGTTCCTGGAAAAGGATATTTTGCTTGGTAAAGTGGAAAGATCATCAAAGAAAAGGAAGATCCCCAACCAGATGGGTTGAGTTGTGAGGATGGAGCAACACCAGGAAATATCGCGTTCTTCTGTGCATGAAATCACTATGAGTCAGAACTGACTCTATAGCACTTAGCAACAACAGGCAGATAGATTTGTTTTCTCCAACTCTTCCTCTTAAGGTAATAAAGGTTAGGAGATATTCCAAAAGGACATGTATGAGGATGACATCTGATTTGGTGCAAGTAGGAACTTTCAGGAATTTACCCTGGAGACTGGAGAGAGCTGGCTGTCCTCTGCCTTCAGAGGATGGTCCCCTTGCCCAGGAAGAATGAAGCAAACACTATATACTTATTGCATCCGAGTTAGAGTCAGAGAGAATCTGGTACATAGATGTGCAGGGAGTCTTCTGTGAGAGAAACATGCAGGGACCAATATGAAATATATGGTATTTATCTATATATTGGGATATACCAGCAGCACAAGTAGCTATCAGCTTTCTGAACTTTCTCTTCCAAGGAATTAGTCACATTAGACTAATTCTTGTTCAAGACAACTTCCAGTTCTTAGTAGCGTACTGACACACAAAAAATTAATTTCTCTCTCAAACCAGAGTCCTTTAAGGTATTTGATACCTTACAGCAAATCTGAGACCCAAGATCCTTCCATCTAATGGTTCTGATGCAGAACCTCTATCTGGACCAGGAGGCTGTTGTGTGAACAGAGCAAGGGAAAACTGCATAGTTTAAAATTGAGAAGGGAGTGTATTAGGGTTGTATTCTCTTTCCATACCTATTTAATCTGTACGCTGAGGAAATTATCCGAGAAGCTGGGTTCTATGAAGAGAAATGTGGCCTAATTATAACCTGCATTACACACGTGACACGCCTTGCTTGCTGCTGGTGAGCAGGACTTGAAGCACTTGTTGCAGAGGATCAAGGAATGCGGCCTTCAGTATGGATTGCATTTAATGTCAAGAAAACAAAGATTCTTACCCCTGGACCAATAGACAACATCATCATGGATGGAGAGGAGATTAAAACTGTCAACAGCTTCATCTTGCTTGGATCCGCAATTAACACCCTAGGTACCAACAGTCAGGAGATAAGGAGACACATTGCACTGGGAAAGTCTGTAGCTAGGGCCCCGTCCAAATTATTGAGGAGTAATGATGTCAGCTTGAGGACCAAGGTATGTCTGATTCAACCCATGGTCTTTTTGATTACTTACTGTTCATCTGAGAGCTAGACAATGAATAAGGACGACAGAAAAGTAATTGACACCTTTGAGCTGTGGTATTGGATAAGAGCACTGAACATCCCATGGACAGCCTGGAGAACAAACAGATATGTCTTGGAGAGGGTGCAGCCAGAGTGCCCTTTGGAGGCAAGAATGATGAGGCTCTACTCACATACTTTAGGCATGTTGCTAGGAGGTGCTATTCCTTGGAGAAGGACGTGCTGCTGGGAAGGGTGAAGGGTTGGCAAAGGAAGGGAAGACCCTAGACCAAGTGGATTGATTTGATGGCAGCTGCAATGGTCTCTCGTGTGTGAGGAAGTGTGAGGATGGTGCAGGATAGGATAGGGTTCAGATCTTTTGTTAATTGGGTTGCTATGGGTTGTACTCAACTTGACAGCACCTAACAACAACGACAACAATGATTCTGATATCTTTTAGTGTCTCTGAGTTCTTCAAAATTCTGGATGATTCTAGAAGACAATAGCTGTTGCACACCCCCACATTTCATTAGTCCTAACTTGGTCAGATGGCTCCACAGAAATGCATGGGAGGCTGTGGAATGTAGTCCTCATGATGTACAAGAGGAAAAGGAAATGAATTTGAGGGCCACATCATCAAGGCTTATGGAAAGGAAAACCTTCCATGCAAATCAAGTGATGCCCATATGCTGTGAAGAACGTTGTAGTTAACACAACATGGTTCCCTACTCTTAGCCAAAGGAAGTACAGATGTCAGCATTTCATACAAAGTCCTTCAGTCTATCCTCAAACTACCTTTCTAACTTCATCTCTTGCTGCTCAGTGCCCACCCCCACTTACCCTGCCCCACGTACTTAAACAATCTGGCCAGATTGGACTAGCTATTCTTTGAAAATGTGTCATTTCTTTTCACACCTTTGGGGCCTTTGTAAATGTTGTTTCCTGTCTGAAACAAGCACTCTTCCCCCTTCTCAAGACCCAGCCCAGACATCCTCTGCTCTCTGAGACCTTCCTGGAACCCTCTTCCTAGATACAACCAAGTACTGCTTTTGTCATCCTCCAACGACATCCTGTATACTATTTATTATAACATCTTTTTATTTGTTTACCCACATGCCTCTCTATGTAGTCTATAAAAGTTGGGAAGTGGTTGAATTAATTTAGTGATTTGGTTACAAGGCATCCTAATGAAGGTCAGCACCAGCCTAAGAAACTTCTTAGCAAGGAGTCAAGAATCAGCCAGAAATTCTGAGCACAGGAAAAAGCCCGAGTTTCATTTATGAAAGATGTAAACTATTTGGGAGTGTGTACTAGATGCATTGCACCTTCCAGGAGAAATAGAAAAGCTAAAATAAAGCATAAGTTACATGTTTCTGAAGCCAAGATAATCATGTTATTGTGTTCTTTGTACTGTTTACCACAATGTTGGTTAAGATGGTTGGAAAGGAGAAAAAACCAGCTACAGGAGGAACCCTGGAGAAATGCAAATTTGCATGGAGGAGGCATGAAGTCTGAGAGTAGTGAAAAGGAAAACAAAACACCCCAAGTTATATGAATACCTCATTGCATAGTCAGGCAGAGGGTACTAGTCCCCGGGGAATGTGCACAGCTCCCAACTGGGCCCTTCTCAGTCTTAGTTGAAATTCCTCTTTCCCAGGAAATGAACCTAAATTTCCACCTTCCCCAAATCAACATGGACAGCCACAAAAGACTCCCCCAGCCCCAAGAGAACATAGGAGACTGCAGCAAAGAGTGCAGGCCAAGCCTCTCCCTCATCATCTCGGCATTCATGACTGGAGTCTCAGTTACTTTTTGGGTAAAATGAGTTCACCTTTTCTTTTCTGCTTGTCTCATTTTCTGTTACTCCCATTTCACGTGGAGCTCACAGAAGCTCACGGTGTCTTTCTCATTCCCTGTCTCCTGCCTCTGGTACCTCCACTGCCTCAGGCAAGATCTTCTAAAACACTTACTTCTACAGTCACTGCTCTGGCCGCTGCTCCCAGGTTCTGTTAAAAATAGACCCTCTTTCTGCGGCTTCAGCCCCGTGAAGAATAAGAGATGAGATAATTTTCTGCCTGGAGAGTGAATCCAGACTGTGAGTGATTGGCATTCGGGCTCTCGATTGCAGAAGAAACAGGTGTTAAAATGACTCTCCCATCCTATTATATATCCGTTTCCTACATGGATTCTCAGACATGTTTCCATTCTGATGACTGAACGGGCAGCCCTGTAATTTGTTCACAACATCGATTTTCCTCCCCACCCCCTAGCAAACTGTTCCTCTTCAGTTTCTGTCAAGATTGTCTAATATTTCCTTAAGTTTCTGCACAAGGTGATAGAGGGGTGATCGCGTGAAATTAAACCACAAAGAGCAAAGCGTGTATGAATTCACAGGACTAGCAGGCTGGAGCATCAATCTACTCTTTGATTTGAATTTTGGTAATGGGCTTAGCCCTGCTTCTGTGTCCTGTGTGCTTTGGAGCAATAGCTTGAACTAAGTGTCCAAGCATCAGAAATGACCTCGAAACAAAATTGAGGGTGAGGAGAGAGAGAGAGAGGATAGAATGCATAGAGGAGAGAATTCTAATCTTTAGAAATGAAGGTGCTGTCAATTAAATCCCTCTGGAATCTTGCAGTCTTTCTGTACACATAGAAAAATCAAGGGAATGTGGAAACCACAAGGTATGTTTACATCTGTTTGGGCTAGCTGTTTGCAAGCACCCTTAGTACAAACATCTGTAGGAAGACAACTTCAGCTTAAAGCCACAAATTGGGCAAATGAGGCAGCTGTTCAGAGTGGGAGGAAAAGTGAATTTTAGAGAAACCTGGATCCTAATTTCAGCACTAACACTGAGTCTCTCCCTGACTTCAACAAATGGCTTCACTTCTTGACACCTCAATTTCTTCATCCACAAAGCAAGGTAATGGGATTAGATAATTTCCAAAGTCCCTTCTTCTGTACCTACCAGTATTCCAGTCTGTAGATTGTGTCATCTGGAAAATCAATTCTGTAGCATTATTGCTGCCAATGTCACTGGAAAAAGGCAATGTATGTAACTGAGAAAAGACTGTAAAATAGATTCCTTGTTGGTTTGTGCCCCCAGTTGCAGTTGTGGAAGGATCTGTGTGAATCTGTGGCTCTTTCTGTGTGTAAGGGGCACGTGTTTGTGGAAGGGAGTGTAATCTATTCATACTTAAAGCGGTTAAGCAGTCAAGTAAAGCCAGGGCATTAAAATCCAAAGAGCATTTTTATTGTCTGTCAACATTAAGTCAGTTCTTGATGCCTAAAGAGCAAGACCAGACATGACAAGATGGGACTACTGTGATAGATATGATTTTATTGGCTCATTTATTGGCTTTCACAGGCTGCGTTTTTTGTAAGTAGATTTCCAGGCCTTTCTTCCTCATCCATTCTAGTCTAGAAGGTCTACTGAAACCTCTTCAGCAACACAGCAACACGTAAGCTTCCACCAACTGAGGGTGGGTCACTATATATGTGGTATATTTGTTCGAGAATCAAATCTAAATCTCTCACATGAAAGGGAAGAATTCTCGCACTGCATATTTCTTTCACTCTTTCCTTTCCTCAACCCTTCCTTCCTCTTTCATTCCTTCCTTTGGGGTATGTGGAGAGAATGCCTTTAGACTAGGTGTGACCACTCCACAGGCCTCTAGTACTGAGACTGTACTGATTCTGTAAGTGTCCCCTGGGTCTTCTGAGGGGAGGGTACCACACTGGTGATCAGACCAGCCTGGGAAGAAGGAGAGAAGGATGATACCAGAGGGTAAATGAGCAGTTCTGAATGTTCAGTCAGTAGATAATTTTGTTGCCTTCAGAAATTACCCAAAGTAAGATTTATTTATTTTTTTAAATGTGCCTCCTCATTCTAAGGTTGTAATCAATTTGGTCATTACTTTCTAAAGTACGTATGAACACATCCAACTTTTTAAATTTCTCCTTCCCAACCTGGTCCTTTGAACTTAGATGTGCTATAAATCCCCTGTGTGCATGTTCCAACTAATAGGCACTTTTCCCCCTGTGTTCCTACTTTTATGAGAGAGATCAATAGTAATAATAAAACACCCAGCAATATCAGGCCATATGTTTTGTTTTTTTTTAAATCATGGTACATAGTCAACTTAATTCTCTGAATTACTTCTATTTATCAAACTAACTAGAACCAAACCAAATCACTTACCCCTGAGTCAATACTGACTCATGGTAACTCTGAGTGTGTTATAATAGAACTGTGAATGGTAAGGTTCCCAAAGGCTGATCTTTTAGTAAATACATTGTAAGATCTTTTCTTTGTGGCATAATGCATTAGATAACATTGTGTTTTAAGCTAAAAGTTTGGTAGTTCAAATCCATCTGCTTACACTGTAAGAGAAAGACAGGTAGTCTTCTCCTGTAAAGATTTACAGCCTTGGAGTTGGTGGCAAGGGATTTGAGTTTTTGGCTGTGGGTAGACTATAGGAGCTCTGACAGCATAGTTATTACTTGTCACGCTACTAATAAAAAAAATGGTGCTTGGAATCTACCAACTGCTCCTTGGGAGATGATGGGCAATCTCCTTTCATTAAAATCCACAGACTCAGAAACTCAATGAAGGGTCACTGCAAGTAGAAAACTATTCACTGACACATGGGTTTAAAAGTTTAGATGGTTAAGCTCTAACCAGTCATCTTTTAGTTAGTATGGAGCGTGTTAACTATTTGTTCCATCCATGCACTTATTTAAATGCTAGACTAGGATAACTGTTATATTGAGCTCATGAGGATTTCTGTGTCCAACAAAGTGGTAGGCATCATAGGAAGTTAAGAATGAAGAGCAGAGATTCCAGTCTGCTGCTAAGCAGATGCTAGTGTTGGGCAATGAATAAGGACGACAAAAGAAATGAGGATGAGGACTTTAAGTTGTGGTGCAGGAGTACTGAATATCCCATGGATTGCCAAGAGAATGAATAGATGTGACTTAGAAAAGGTGCAGCCGAATGCTTCTTGGAGGCAAACATGGCAAAGCTTCGTCTCTCATACTTTGGATATGCTGCAAGGAGAAGTTATTCCTTGGAAAGGGACATCATGCTTGGAAAGATGTAGGGTCGGTAAAAGGGAAGATCCCCAATAAGAGTGATTGACACAATGACTGCAGCAATGGATTTAACACTGTCAGAGATAATGAGGATGGCACAGGATAGGACAGGATTAAGGTCTGCTCTTCATAGGGTTGCTGTGAGTCAACTTGCCGGCATCTAATAACAACAACAGTGCTAGAAATGAGAATGTGGTAAGTTGGTTGGTGACTCATTAAAAGTACTGAAGGCTCCTAGAAGCAGAGCCAGTTTAATGAATGAGGAAGCCAGGTCTACAGACTTAACCCAGTAACAAAGCCTTACTTACAAATTGGGTATGGGGATTCTAAATTTGCTACTCTAGTACTTTTTTCCTCTATATTGTTGCTGTTGTTGTGTGCTTTTGAGTCACCTGCAACTCATAGCATCCGTAGGTACAACAGCTCTGAAATCTGCCCTGTCCAGAGCCAGTCTCACTGACTCCAACATACCTACTCTCATTTTCCCCGTACTGTATCAATCCAGGGTCTTCCTCTCCTGATCTGTCCTTCAAAGCTTGATGTCCTTCTCCAATGACAGATCCCTCCTAGCCACTTGCCCAAAGTACGTGAGATGGAGCTTCAAAAATCCTAGCCTCCAAGGAGAAACTCGGTTTTACCCTCTCCAAGACAGACCTGTTCATTTTCTTGGTGGTCCATGGTATGTTCAAGACTATGCTCCAGCACCACAATGCACAAGCATTGATTCTTCTTCTGTCATGCTTAGTCATTGTCCAGCTCCTTGATGCAAGTAATTGCAAAGACTATGGCATGGAACAGGTGCATCTTAGTCTATAGACTGACATTGTTGCTTCTCAGTACTCTGGAGAGGTACCAGACAGCAGAGTTTCCCAGTACAATTCATCTTTTTATTTCCTGACTCCTGGTGTCAAGAATATTGATTGTAGAGCTGAACAAGCTGTAATTGTTATCTATCATGATGCTGCCAATTGGCCCAGTGGTGAGAATCTTTGTCTTTTTGATGTTGAGCTTCTATTTGTATAGAAGACTACTGTCCTAGACCTTCTGCAGCAAGCACTTCAGGTCCTCCTCTGTTTCAGCAAGCAAGGTTGTGTCATCTGCAGAACACAAGTTGTTGATCAGTCTTCTTCCAATCCTGATTCCACATTCCTCCTCATAAAGCCCAGCCTCCTGAATGATCTCTTTCTCATATAGTTTGAAAAGGTATGGAAATAGGACACACCCCTGATGCACCCCTCTCCTGATTTTGAACCATGCAGAGTGCTTTCTTGCTCTGTTTTGAGGACTGCTCCCTGGTTCAGTATAGGTTTTGAATAAACACAATCAAGTGTTCAGGGATTGCCATTTTCCTCAAGGTTAGCCACAAATTGTTGTGATCCACACAGTCAAATGCCTTTGCATAGTCAATAAAACACAGATAGACCTTCTGCTTTGTTTTCTGCCATGCTCCATCTGGCATTGACAATAATGTCTCTAGTGCCACAGCCTATTCTAAACCCAGCTTGTATTTCTGGTAGTTCTCTGTCAATTTACTGTTCCAGTCATTTTTGGATAATCCTCAGCAATATTTTGCTTGCATGTGATATTAATAATATTGTTCAGTAAGTTTCACACTCTGTTGAGTCACCTTTTTCTTGAATTGGGAATATACCTTACAAAAAAGTCATATCTAGGAAAGATGTTTCCCTAAAGCTTGTTTGATTACAGACCTTCATGACATGCTGGGGGCCAAAGGAATAGGAGTTGGAGCATGATTTAAGAAGATGATAACCAGTGGGAATGGCAACTTTAAGAGATGACACCAAGCGTTCATGGCTAAAGGATGGGATGCTAGCATCCAACAGGAGAGACAGTAGGGACTATGGGAATAGGCAGTGGAAACTGTGTGGACCCTACACACAAAATTGCCTCAAGAGGCATGACATGCTAGGCTACTACCCATTTGTCAGTATAGTATTCTGTTGTGGCTTGTCCTATTGTTATGGCTTGTGATATTGTGGTGGCTTGCATGTTGCTAGGATGCTGGAAGTTATACCAATGGTATCTCTAATGTTCATGGAGACATCCATGGTAGACAGATGTTAGCCGAGCTTCCAGACTAAGACAGAATAGGAAGAAAGGCCTGGGAATCTCCCTCTGAAAATCCACTAATGGAAACCCAATGGATCACAGTAGAATATAGTCTAATATGGTGCTGGAGGATGAACTCTCCTGTGGAGGAAGGAACTCAGAGTGCAGGGACCACAACAATGGACTTGAGACTATAGTCATGAAGGTTGTATAGGACCAGGGAATGTTTTGCTCTGTTGTGTCTGGGGTCACAGTGAGTTTAAGTCAATTCCTTGTCAACTTACAAGAAAAACATGCTTAAACGAGGATTAATATTGCTGAAGAAAATATTAATAAATCCTTTAGATGTTCTCTAATGGCTCCTCAAGATACTTGGGGCAAGTGAGAACTGAACATGAGGAGCAAGCAAGACCTAGAAGCACTAAAAGATTATTGACAGAGGACAGGTTTTTAATTTTTCCTTGAGGAGTTTGTAATCTAGCTAAAAGATGGAATTATCACACTGGAAAATGATTAAATCATAAAAGATGGGATATGGCCAAGCACTGAACTGTTTTGAAATCCTGTTTACAACAGTATTTCAGACGAGTGTTAGATGAGGGATATTAGTGTGATCCCAGTGTTCTTTGTGAGGGTATTGGAACTTACATAGGGGTGTTTTTTTAAAAAATAATTTTAATGAAAGTTTACAGAGACTTTGACTTTCCATTCATTCATTGTTGCACACATCCCTCCCTTCCTACCCATCCCTCCAGTTTGCTTTTCTCTTTGTAAAGTAAAACAAAATTTAAAAAAAAATCTTTCGTTGTTATACAACTCCCCCACCCCCCAGTCCACTCCATTATTCAGCTTTTATTCTGAACTATTGTCACGGCAATAATTTCTAATCATATAGTCCTTCTAAACAGCTCTCTCCCTCATCTGTTTCAATGCAGTGTACATTGTTTATTCCCTCTTTTCATAGTTTTCCTCCAAACCCAATGTCAGTCCCACTTTACAACAGTGGCACCATGTAATATTTGTCCTTTTGTGACTGAGACACTTCACTCAACGTAACATCCTCCAGGGTCACCCACTTTGTGTAATATTTCATGAGTTTCTTGTTTTTCAATTCAGCATAGTATTTTATTATGTGAATATACCACAGGTTCTCTATCCATTTGTTTGTTGATGGGCACTTGGGTTGTTTCCAACTTTTTGCTATTGCGAACAAAGCCACGATAAATATGGGTGTGCATGTATCTGCTTTGGTGGCAGTTAGGGTTTATTTAGGGTATATTCCTAGTAGTGTAATTGCTAGGTCAAATGGTAATTCTATTTCCAACTTTTTGAGAAAGCACCATACTACCTTCCACAGTGGTTGCACTATTTTACACTCCCACCAACTGTGAATAAGGATTCCAGTTTATCTACAACATTGCCAGCATTTGTTGTTTGCTGTTCTGTTGAATTTTTCTATTTTTACTGGGGTGAAAAGATATGTCATAGTTGTTTTGATTTACATCTCTCTTAGAGCTAGGGATTTTCGACATTTCTTCATGTACTTGTTAGCCATCTGAATGTCTTCTTTGGTGAAGTGTCTGTTCATATCCTGTGCCCATTTTCCAATTGGGCTGTACTCGAGTATTTTATAAATTCTAGACACGTTTCTTTTCTGGCAGGTCATTGCCAAATATTTTTTTTCCCAATCTGTGGCTTCCATTTTTACCCTGTTGGAGAAGTTTTTGGATGTGCTCAGGGATTTGATTCTTAGAAGATTCTATTCATCTATTTTACCCTCTCCTGGTTGCAGGATTTTCAGGATTCTTGGAAGACTGTTTATGTTGTGGATTAGGGTTTCTAGAGTTCTTCCAAGCTTTTCTTTAGTGAAGTTTATAGTTCTTGGTTTTAGTCCTAGGTCCATGAACCACTTTGAATTGGGTTTTGTGTATGGAGTGAGGTGTGGATCTTGCTTGAGTTTTCTGCAGATAGTATTCCAATTTTGCCAGCACCATTTGTTAAAAAGGTTGTCATTTCCCCACTTAACTGATTTCATCTCCTTGTGAAAAATCAGTTGACTATAGGTATACTGGCTGATTTCTGTTCTATTCCATTGATCTGTGTGTCGGTCACATACCTGGAACCTTACATAGTTTTATAGAGTGAGTGGGGCCTGGATGAAGAGACAATCTTCTAAGCAATGGTGAGAGGTATTGACCAATACCCAAGTCTTCTTTAAGGGCACTGAGCCTTTGCCATGCACCACAGACCACATCAGGAATTTTCTGTGATGGGGTGCTAATACTCACAAATCCTCATAAAGAAAGTTTTATGTTTACCATTGTACAGAGGTGGAAACTCAAGGCTCCATTAGTGACGAGACCTACACTCAGTGATGGGAGAGCTAGACGCCAGGTTCAAACCTGCTTCCTGGGAGCACTAGAAGCAATGTGAGAGAAAAAGAAGGATGATAGGGGCCAGTAGAAAGCCTTAGAAGTCAAGTCAAGGAGTTTGTGTGAAATCATGTAGGTAAGGAAAAGATGTTTTGAAGAGGAAAGTACATACCATTTCTTGTCTTTGGGCTAAGTGATCAGAAAGTATAACAGAAAGAACTTAAAATCAATAAACCAAGCAAATGAAGAGCCCTGGCAGCACAGATGCTTAAGTTCTCAGCTTCAAACCACAGGGTTGGTGGTTCAAACTTACCCAATGGCTCCACAGAAGAAATATTTGGCAATTTGCTTCCATAAACAATGAATAAATGAAAATCCAACTTTTCTGTAAATTTTTTTTAAAATTACAATGTTGTTGCTGTTATGTGCCATCAAGTCACTTACAATGAATAACGACAATTATGTACAAGAGCTCTGAATCTGCTTTACCTTAAGCCAACCTCATTGTCTCTGACACACCTGCCCTCATTTCCCCAGTCACGGAATCAATCCATATCATCAAGGGTCTTCCTCTACTGCATTGACCCTTTACCCTTCAAGCATGACATCTTTCTCTAAGGACTGATCCCTCCTTGCAACATGCCCAAACTATATCAAATGGAGCTTCAAAATCTTTTTCTCCAAGGAGCAGCCTGCTTTCATACTCTGCAGGACCAATCTATTTGTTCTCTGCTTCAATACTCTTCTCCAGTATCACAGCTCAAAGGCATCAATTCTTCTATCATCTTTAGTTACCATCCAGTTCCTGATGCATAGCAAGTAATTGCAAAGATCATGGCCTGGATCCGGCATACCTTAGTCTCCAGACTGACATCGTTGCTCTTTAGTACTTTGAAGAAGTAAAAAAAATTACAAACCAAACCCCCCTGAAGAATACAGCCAAGAAAGTCTTGGAAATCATCAGTTCTACTCTGTCATGTGGAGTCCACATGAGTTGGGATTGACTTGGAGGCCCCAAACAATAAAAGCTGTTGTTAAATAAATTGCACAGTAAGAGACTTCCCATCTTTCTCCTGTGGAACAGCTGGTGAATTCAAATCGTATGCCTTTCATTTGGCAGTACAATTCCTTACCACGAAGCCACCTCAGCTTCCCAGTAATCTACACATTAAGGAATAAAGAGAAAGGAATTGAACAAGAAGCTGGAGATTTGCTCATAATAAGAGCTACAGAGCTTTCTGAGCTCAGGACGTGTCCTGAGGATACACTGCCTTCTATTTGGTGGCTCATCTTTAACAGCTCAGACTAGACTTAATAGCACCAGCCCCACATATTGCCAAATTCACCAGAATGGAATTGAAGTCCAAACTCATAAACTGGTTGCAGAAATAGGCCCAGAAGTAGGCACTGGACAAAATCAGAAAGGATACTGGGAATCCGAGAGACATGACTGAATTAAATCATCAGATCTCAAGGGTAAGGGTCAGCTGAATTTCTGTAGACAAGTCCCCCAAAATATAGAACTGTGATAATGCCAGTAATTTAATTTGTCCCCATTCCAGGCCAGAAGACAAAGGGACACATCAACAGCTTAACTTAAGCTTTCAGCCAGGCTTTAAATGTGGTTAGGCTCTATTTTTATGTGTATGACTATCCCTTACCTGAAATAGTAAGTCATAATACCTTAATGGGGTGGGTGTGTGTGTGTGTGTGTGTGTGTGTGTGTGTGTGTGTAGAAGTGTCTGATTCTAAAATGTCTCATTAATTTATTTTCCAGTGTCTAGCTTAGAACATAGCTATGTGATAGATATTAGATGAATTCCATGGGCAGCAGTCCAAATGTAACAAATGAATCATTTGAAACTATCCACATATTGGTCATGCCAAATTTTTCATTTTCTTCCATTTTATAAATGCATCCTTATCTCAGCTCAAGCTCAATCTATTAACCTTGAAAACATTTTGAGCTCGAATGAAGGTTAGCAGTGAACTTTGTGGCTTTCCACGTGATATTCGTCATATTTAGCAATTATCGTTGGCTTTGGGAAATGAGCCAGCTGAGACAGGAACAGTAACGTGGCAGTCACCAATAAACTCAACTTCACAAGGCACGGGTAAAGTGAAGAGCATGCATAATTAGGTTTTTAAATCCTTAAGCTTGTCTGCCACAAAGCATCTATTTTTTTTTAAAAATGTGATCACCCTGGCAGCTCTTCTGGTCAATTATACACACAATACTCTGTTAAAAATCTTTGTGTTAGGAGATAAGGAACTCTGTTCACTGGATTTGAAGGGCAACTGAAGACTGAAAACATGATGAGTGAGCCCTGGAAATCTCAGTGGGACGGGTCTGATTGATTTCCCAAGTGTGAGAAGAGTTCATTCCACCACAAGATGGGAGCAACGATGGAGCAGAATTATTTTTTTAAAAAATTAAAGTCTAACTAAATCTCAACTGAAAACTTTTTAAGAATATACAAATATTCTTTGGGTGAATTTTATGTTACATCACAGAATTTAACACACTATAAAACATAACAGATATTTTTGGATCCATGGCATAAAAAGCACAGCTAATGGCTTGTCCATATGGGACATATAAAAATACCTCTCTGAATTCTTTTGCCGTATTTTATTCTACTTCTATACTACTTAAAGTTTGGAAACTTATTGTCACTCATGGAGGTTTTTTTATCTTAATATTTGTTAGACATAAAATAAAATAGTTCCATCTTTAGTGTAAATGACTTAATTTGGAGTTTGAAAATATTTTTGGTTGTGCTATTTTTCTTAATTTAAAAATATTTTCACATATGAACAATTTTATTTCATCCTCTATCCTTATATATCTATCTATCTATATAATGTATAGCTATAATATATATTATATAAGATTATATATTACAAACATTACACAAAATACATTATATATCATGTTTACACACACTCACACACACACACACACACAGAGTTGTTCACAGAATAAAAGAAATGCTTGCTTTACATCTGGTGGCAAATGTCTTCTACTTCCAGACTGAATTGAAATTTAAAAATGGTAATTTCCAATCATAATTTTTGCTTATGTTAAATGGAGAAATACATAAAACAAAAAATATATAAAGATAATCAATACCATTTTAATTTGTGAAATTTAGAAACTTGAGACTAAAGATCAGTCATCTCTAAATGAACAATGGAAATGGAGGGTTTTAGTACATTTCAGACTCAATGACTTTTCCAGAGAAAGAAAGGAATTAGTAATGCCTGCTGCTTATAGACATTCTTCCAGACAACCTAGAGTCACAAGAATTCATTCCATTGACTTGGAAAGATAGTTCAGTTATACTAGGAACCAATTGCTTTGAGGGAATTTAAGCAAATTGTTTCCTTTTTTTGTCTTCCTAACTGGCATGTTCTATTATCTGAAAAATATGATAGCTGTAGTGAAAGAAAGTGGTAAGTATTCTGATATATTTTACTGGTATCATAAAACCAAAGAGTGCTCTCAAGTTGATTCGGATGGTGATCTTAGTGTGTCAGAGCAGAGGGTTCCGAAGGAAGTCCAATGGCTGATATTTTTTTTTTCTAGAAGTACATCTTCCAAACCTTTCTCCCAAGGTATTGGAGTTATCATGTTCCACCAACCCTTCCCTTTATAATTGGCATTTTAGCTGTATGCATCACCCAGGGATTCTTCTTGAGAATTTAATAAAATCTAACTAAAGTGATAAAAAATTTTCTGTTGCATGTCTTCAAGTTGGGACTGATCTACAGCTGACCCTCCAGTGGCTTTCCCAAAGCTGCAATCATACAGGAAAAGATTGCCCATCTTGTGCCCACACAGCTCAAAGATCATGTTAACAAAGGTATCCTGAAAAACCTACAACCAGAAGAGGATAAAATAGATGTGCGTGTGGATTTGAACTGCATGCCTTTGAGTTGCATTGGGAAAATCTGATGTTAAAGATCTGTCCAGCACGCTTAAGAGCAACAATGTCCGTTAAAAGACCAAGAAGTGCCTAATTCAGGCACTTTTTCTCAATTGCTTGCTATGCACCTGAGAGCTGAACAATGAATAAGTATGACAGAAGAATTGATGCCGTTGAGTCATGGTGCTGGAGAAGATTATTGAACATACCATGAAGTCCCAAGAGAACTAACAAATCTTTCCTGGAGAGGGTAAAACAAGTTTGTTCCTTGGAGGCAAGGATTTTGAAGGTCCATCTCATATACTTTGGGCATGTTGCTAGGAGGGACTAGTTTTTGGAGAAAGACATCATACTTGGAAGGGCAAAGGGTCAATGCAGAAGAGGAAGACCCTGGATGAAATGAATTGACACAGTGACTGTGATGTTGAGGTCAGGTATGCCAAACTGGTGAAGGTGGCCCAGGATACAGCAATATAATGAGTTATGGTTGACTTGATGATACATAACAGTAACAACAGAGTGGTACAAATGATAAATGTCCTCCCAGCTACCTAAAAGATAGGAGGTTCAAGTCCACCCAGAGGTTCCTGGTGATGATCTTCTGGAAAATCAGTTCACTGATAATCTAATGAATTAAGTTATAGTCTGACACAGGCAGAGATACTCTTGGTTTATTGTAGGTGCTCAAAAGTTTTAAGTTAAAAACGCCAAGTCCTTTTTAACTCCTCAGAAAATAGAAGGCATCCCCACTTGCATATATATATAAATGTGTGTGTGTGTATGTATGTGTGTGTGTGTGTATGTGTGTGTGTGTGTGTGTGTGTGTAAATTCTTTGGAGTGACCACAGGAAGGAGCATTGGATGTGAGCTATTGAGATTGAAAAATATATTAATCCAGGGCAGCCGTAAGTATTTAGAAATAATTTTGAGTTCTACTCTGGTGAACACTCATTAAGATTTACAACTTCAGAATCCCGATGGAGGACTCCTTACCTGGAATTGACTTGATGGTTGTAAGTCTGGGTTTGGTTTTGTTTTTGAGTGCTGCATACACAAATTTTTGTCCTCAGCAGTCTCAGAGAAAGAAATAGTGGATAAAAATCACTAACTCGTCTGAGGTTATTGTCTCACCAGAAACATATGTTTGAAGAAATAACTGCAGTTTACTTTTAAGCTTCTTTTGTGATAAGCAATAATGCGTGTATTTTGTTTAACCTCTTTGGATGTTTTGAAATGTTTTGGCTTAACGAGGGAGTACTTTATTAATGGAAGTTCATCTCATAGATCTTTTAATGACTTGGCCTAAGCACAAAATGAAACTTCCTGAACTTGATTTCTCTAAAACGTATCCAGCAAACACAATTGCCCTTTCTGTCAAATAAGCTCTTACTGGTTTGTAAGTCTGAAGTGATTTCCCTCCCTCTCCTCTCTCTCATTATAGTTGCTCCAAGACTCTTGACATTCTCTAAATCATCTTTCACTGAGTACAAGAGGTCCACGAGGAAGTCAAGATCGATGATAGACTTCATCTCTCTTGAATTTTAATGCAAATGTCTGTTCCCCTAATCAAACAAAGGTTAAAAAAGGAAATCAAATTAGCTTATTACAAAAGCCAGCGTAACTGAACTGACAAGAAAAATGCTTTCTGCATGCAAAGCCTTTAATCAATACCTTAAATAAGAATGCCACTGGAAGGAAAGGTTCATATGTGGTCAGTGCCTATCTACAAATCAATACACTCTTTTTAATAAACATTTGACCACAGCCCTGCAGGAAGGTATTGCCTATCAGAGTTTTGTTCTTTAAACCAAAAAGAAACAAAATTATAGCATAAATGCAATGTTCAGGGCATAGCCTCAACTTGTAAAGAGAATTCAAGGTTAGAGCCATTTCGCCCTTTAATCATGGGGAATTAGATACTGGAGCGGTTCTCTTCAATGCACATTCTTAGATACTGGTCCCCTATCTAATTTAACTGTACAAAAAGTAAAGTGATACTAGAAACAGGCCAATTATTAGACATAGATCTAGGGGCAGTTTTACTATTCAACTTTTAGTTTAGCTATCTGGAAAAATTTCATCAAATATATATGTGGTATAGCCTGAACTTTGGCAGGTTTTCAAAGCAGGTCTATAGGAAAATGGCTATGGCCAGGGAGGAGATGGTTCTTTATACACAAGAAGGCTTTCATAGTGCTTTATCAAAACCATAATCAATTAATGTTCAATAAGCACCCTCTGCATGCATAGTTCACAAAGTATCTATCAGTTTGTCATGTGGTGGTGTCTTGCCTGTTGCTGTGATGCTAGAAGATACATCTCTGATATTTCAAATACTGGCAGGGTCACCATAGAGACTAGGTTTCAGGTAAACTTCTAGACTAAGACAAACTGAGCAAAAGGCCTGGGAGTTTACTTAGAAAGATTGTTGTTGTTATATGCCGTCAAGTCACCTGTGACTCAAAGCAACCCTACGAACAACAGCCCTGAACCCTGCTTTATCCTGTGCCAATCTTAGTGTCTCTGACACACATACCAAAGATTAGCCCATGAAAATCCTGTGAATAGTGGAGTAGTGTCCAGCAATTTGACTTATTTCCTTCATAAAGTATGCAATATTTTATTTTTTAAAATTTTATACTGGTTTACTTACAAAGTTCATATGCATTGTGCAATATTTTTAAAGGTGGAGGGGTCAGCAAAGGACAGGAAGGGCCTCAATGAGAAAGATTTTCACAGTGATTGAAGCAACCGGTTCAAGTATATCAGAGATGATGAGGATTGCACAGATTAGGATAGGTTCAAGCTTGTTGTTCACTGGATGGGCATGAGTCATACTAGACCAGATAGCTCGTAACAACTTGGATGTACCATTAAGAGGAACAGAGGGCTGGAGAAGGACATCATAAAGTTATACAAAGTTGACTCAAAGATAACGACAGCAAGCTGGCATGGACAATAGCAGTCAAACACATGGACAATCCCTTTACATCACCAACAATATCTTTGAAGGACAATTACTATATGGGTGATCCTGGGGAAAATTGTTTCATTTTCAGTATGTAAATATTAGTGCTACTCACTTCAAAGATTATTCTTGAGATTTAAGGACATCATTTATGTATGTCAAGATTATTATTCCTTCAATTTTGATGATAGTCATACAAAGGAATATAATTCAGCATAGAACTCTGATTTTCTATCACTCCAATAACATTCAATAAAGGCTCGGGTCAAGTAAAACAACCTAAGCTACTGTTATAAATATTTTTCAATTATAGATTTGTAATTTTATCATATGCCTTTGCTTTGTTTTCTTTTTCTTTGACTATCAAGAGATGGGGGAAATGAGATTTTTGTAAATTTTCATACTTGGAAAAGTGGAGACTCAGTGAAGGAGGGGAAAACCCTCAACAAGATGGATTGATGCAGTGACTGAAAGATAGGCTCAAAGATAGCAGAGACAATAAGAATGGCACAGAGTAGGGCACAGTTCAGATCCATTTTTCACAGGGTTGCTATCAGTCGTAGTTGACTTGACGGTACCTAACAACACAACAAATTTTAGAAAGACATCACTCCACCCACTTTCATTGAGTTCCATTCACAGAAATTCCATCAGGTTTCTGTAAATCTTTATAGGAGGAGATTGCCTATCCTTTTTTTTTGAGTCACTCATGGACTTGATCCTCTAACCTTTGGGTTAGTAGCCAACACACATCATACTATGCCATCAGGGGTCCTTATACGCTTGTATATAAAACAATGAAAAGATGTAAATATTATAAAATTCAAAACAGCAGATGCATAGATTTTCTTCCTCTGCTCCCCTAACTTGCTTTCTTTGAGGTCTAATTTCTTTTCACTCTTTCATAAAAAAATGTCTTTCTTCAGAGAGTTTTTGTTTTTTTTTTTTTAATTTTATTTATCAGGGAGTTTTTATAAAGCAGATTCAATTAAAACAAACAAACAAACAAACAAAACAACCCAACAACAAAAACCAGATCAAATCAAAACAACTATGAGATATCATCTCACTCCAGTTAGAATAGCAAAATTTAACAGACCAGCAGGCAACAAGTGCTGGTGAGGTTGTGGAGAAACGGGAACCCTTATTCACTGTTGGTGTAAAATGGTGCAACCACTGTGGAAGGCGGTATGGTGCTTTCTCAAAAAGTTACAAATAGAGATACCATTTGACCCAGCAATTCCACTACTGGGAATATATGCCAAAGAGACCATAACTGACATCCAAGCAGATGTATTCACACCCATGTTTATCGCAGCTTTTTTCACAGTAGCAAGGAGTTGGAAACAACCCAGGTGCCCATCAACAAACGAATGGATAGAGAAGCTGTGGTATATTCACACAATGGAATACTACTCTTCATTTGGAAACAAGGAACTTATGCAATATTATTCAAAATGGGTGAGCCTGGAGGACATTATACTGAGTGAAATATCTCAGTCACAAAAGGACAAATACTGCATGATGCCACTGCTGTAAAATGGGACGGATATCAGGGTTGGGGTAAGACTGAGAAAAACTGGTTAAATTGTGTGTACTGCACTGAAACAGATGAGGGAGAGAATAATTTGGAAGCGATGTATGATAGGGTTCTATGGTTATCACAGGAGTCCACAATTAAGGTTGCATAGTGGAATGTACTTGGGGTGGTGGGAGGGGTGCAGGAGGATTGTATACCAGGGAGGGAGTTTTACTTTTCAAAGAGAGGAGTGAACTTCGGTTGGGGGAGGGCTGGGAAGGGAGAGAAGTGCAGCAATGAATGAATGGAAATAAAAAAAATCTCTGGAAATGTTCATTAAAATTATTAAAATTAAAAAAAATTACAAAACAAAATAAAATAAAACTGAACATAGAAATTAAAAACAAAAACAAAAACAAAAAAAACCCAAACCAAAACCAACACTTGGGCAGCTTAGCCTAGATAAATGTACTCAATGAGAATGCAAAATTTATTCCCTCCTAAATTATTCAGTACTCCTGTTTCAGAGACAATTTTGCAATGGCTTCTGTACTGAGTAAGAGGTTGCATTAGATGGTGACCCTCTAAGCCCCTTTCAACACTGCTCTTTCTCTAAGTATCAAAGAGTGACAATGAGGCTCAGGTGAATTTACACATCAAACGGCAGCCTTGTGGCAACATCAGGAAGCCTCAGGCTGCTGAAGCTCATTCATTTAATTATTCTTAGGTGCTGATGTTACGATTTCTAGACAGTCTCCTTGGGAGCTAAGTGCTTTGAGTGCTTGAATTGTATTAGTCAATGTAAAAGCAGTGTCCTCTGAGCATTAGAGATAATGCTCCAGTGAATTAGAAAATGTCTTAATTAAAATATGATGCTTTATAATGGGACGATCTCCTGATCTATTAGAGTACCTAATTTAGGACTGAACGTGTATTGGCATTATGACTTCTTAAATGAAGAAAAGCAATGGTGATGGTTATAATGATGATGATGACCAATATACATGCACTAATCCTATTTCATTGCTTGCTCTATTTAATAATTTCCACATATGCTATCTGATTTAACTCTCATAGTAATACTATAAGATACGTATTAAGATTCACATGTTGCTTAATGAAGAAGAGGGGTCTATGAGAGACCAAGTATGTGTTCAAAGCAACACAGATAGAAAATTGTCAGAGCAAGATGCTAACACTAGCCACTTAGCTTCAAACATTTCATTCTTTCTTTTTCCAAAATATTGATGGAAACTTCTCAACTTTTCTTTCTTTGTATTTGACAAAGCTGAGTGTAATAGGAATCACATATAAAAGACTAGTGCTTTGTGTTGTAGTATTTATGATTTTTTCCCATGTAAAAATCCTTGATATATTGAAAGTATATTTACTTTTCATATCTGATTTTTGAGGTCAAATCTGCAGCTCAAACTATTGGCAGTTGAAGTCAGCATCATCACCTTAACAACTTAGTGGTGTTGAGTCAGAACTGACTAATAGCTGACCCTTCACTGGGTTTTCAGAGGCAAGAAAACTAGGCCAGTTGGCAGAATCATGAGATTGTTAACAATTGCAGCTTGTTCCGTTTCACAATCAATACTCTTGGATATGAGCAGCCAGAAAATCAAAAGATGAAAATCTGTTGTCAGGGACCTCTCCAGAGTGCTGAAGAGCAAGAATTTCAGCCTAGAGACTAAGGTGCACCTGATCCACCATGGTCTTTGCAATTATTTGTTATGCATTAGAGAGCTGGACAATGACCGAAGATTACAGAAGAATTAACGACTTTGAATTGTGGTACTGGAGAAGAGTATTGAACATAATATGGACTGCCAATAGAACTAATAGGTCTGTCCTAGAGAAAATAAAACAAACCTGCTATTTACAAGCAAGGATTTTGAGACTCTGTGTCACATACTTTGGGCATGTAGCCAGGAGAGACTGGTATTTGGAGAAGGATACCATGCTTTGAAGGATCAAGGGATGGAGCAGGAGAGAAAGGCACTGGATGAGATGGATTGACATAATAATTGGGGGAATAAAGGATAGCTGTGTCAGAGACAGTGAGATTGGCTCAGGATAGAGCAAACTTCAGAGCTATTGTGCATAGTGTTGCTGTGAGTCGTAGTTGACTCAACAGAGCTTAACAACAACAACAACAAACTCATGGGAGGAGATTACCTACCTTTCTCCCAAAGAACAACTGGTGGATTCAAACTACTTGCTTTTAGGTTGTGCTTTAGCATAACTCCTTACCACTAGGCCATTGGAGGTCACTGAAGTCAGCATAGCTATAGCTTTTCTGTTTTTACTTTGAAATAATGGATAGAAGGTAAATAGAGAAGGTCAAGTTGATCAGGAGTACATTTACTGTAATAAAGTATTTGGCAAGTAATCAAGATGCTCAGGACCTCAGCATTTCCAATCGTAATTTTAAGTTGTAAATTTAAGTTACTCTCAAGTAATGGAGGGTGACCTATTGAAGCTAGCAGATTAGATATCAAGTAATCAGATTTGTTCATAAGCTTATCTAGCATTGAGCAACAACTGCAATTTTATTTGCTCCACTCGCTCTCCTTCCCAGCCCCAATCTCGGATGAGTCCTGTTTGATTTTTGGACTGACCACTTGGTAAGTCAAGATTACTCCACACTTAGCCAACTTTCTTTAAAATACAAACATTTTCCAGAAGGGCATTGCTTTATTCAGACCAGGGGATGGCAAATTAATTATTACTATTTTATGTTCTCCTTATGAGATGCCAAAGAGAAGGCAGGTACCTATTCACAGATTTGGCTTTAGAAAGGAAGCTGTTATGATGCCAAATGTAGAATTATATGGTGCTCCAAATACCCTGGGGTATTATGCTGAGACATAATACTGAGACAGCAGAAAGAGGACAAAGGGGCTGCAGTCTATCTGGCTAGAGTCTTCCAAATGATGTGAAAAGTGAGATGGAAGAAATAAGCAGAAAACAACTTTTGACTCCCTTGGGTATGACATGTTGCAAATGCCCTCAAAAATTACCAGATCTGAGCCAAACTAATTCAGCTAAAACAGTTATCTCAGTTGTTTCTTCCTTGTGATACCTGATGTCAGCAGTTTAGGGAATGGAGTGCATGTTAATCTCTACTTCCCTTCCTTCTATTGTGATATGGTTTGATTATTACCTAGTTATTATGAGATTGGAAGCACATACTTTAACCCTGTGTGACCGCTGTCCCGACTGGGCACCATTGCAGACCCAGGAATGAATTCAGACACCGTCTCTGCTCATATTCATGTATGGATTACATTTCATTGTCAAGGAAACCAAGATTTTTACCACTGGACTGATAGGCACCTTCATGATGGATGAAGAAGAAATGAAACTGTCAACAATTTCTCTTGCTGGGATCCCCAATTAACACCCCTAGTGCTAATAGCCAGGAAATACGTAGATGCATTGCACTGGAGAAATTTGCAGTTAGGGACCTCTCCAGATTATTGAGGAGTAATGATGTCAGTTTGAGGACTAAGGTGCATCTGATACAAATCATAGTCTTTTTTTATCGCTTGCTATGCATCTGAGAGCTGGATAGAGAAAACAGATGACAGAAGAAGAATTGATGCCTTTGAGCTGTGATGTTGGAGAAGAGCACTGAACATCCCATGGACAGCCAAAAGAACAAACAGATATGTCTTGGAGAGGGTGCAGCTGAAGTGCTCTTTGGAGGTAAGGATGATGATGATACTTTGGGCATGTTGCTAGGTGGGGCAAATCTTTGGAGAAGAGGGCTGGCAAAAGAGAGGAAGATCCTCGACCAAAGAGATTGACCTGGTGACTGTCGCAATGGGTCCTTGTGTGTCAGGAAGAGTGAGAATGGCGCATGAAAGGACTGGGTTAGATCTTTTTGTTTCTTTTAAAAAAATAAACATATGTTTATTAACTAAGAAAAGAAAAAAGTCTTACTTAGAATAAAATCTGGGGCATTGAGAAATAAATGCTTCCTCTGAAAGCAACAGCCAGTGTTAGTGAGAAATAAAGGTGCCAAAGTCCAAATAGCAAGTCCTAAATATTCTTCTGGATCAAAACTGGCACTCAACATGTTATAGTCTAAGTGGGCCCTGATTTTCAGCACAGACAGCTAAAACAGCTGGACGTCTGGTGGCTCTCTGTCCACTACCACAACCAGAGTTACCCCTAGAGTCTTAGCAAAGTTACATATCCTCCACTTGTAGGTGAGTTCCTCTACTGCCTGGCAAGTCTGGCAAAGTGCTTTTGTTCAAATACATTTGATCAAATACATTGGATCTATCTACTTCATCCCAGCAATATCCAGGCCAGATATTGAATCTGTTGGGAAGTGCCAGACCATTGTAACAAGGTCTCACTTTCTTATTTTTGTTCTCCTTGGCCTTATTCTTTTTAATGAAGTTGGCCATGGGGTCTCTGTCTCTCTCCTGTTTGCTCAGCATCTGATCCAAGTCTTCATCATCAATGTAGCGCGCCAATGGCTTTTGCATCTCCTTCATTGCATCCTCTATATTTTGCTGCTGCTGGCGACTCTGGGCAAGCCCTTCCCCCCCACTGGGCATAGAGTTCATCTCTCTCTGTGTCCTTCTCTGCTTTTCGCCTTTGTTCCAAATGTTCTAGTTTCAAGTTCTTCTTATGACCAGACTTATCTCGAAGCACATTTTCAGCACACTGGAATGCGGCTTCAAATTCCATGGTTTCTTGGTCCTGCTTCTTGAGTTCTTGCTGCTCTTTCTGTGTATCAGTTAATACCAATCCCATTTTGGCTCCAGACAACAATGTGTGCAGCCTTCTGTCTAGGAGGCCAAGTCCTTTGAGGTGGAGACAGATCAGAATGAGAAGATTTGGTGCTCTGTTTCCTTCTTGGTGGAGACAGGTCAGAATCTGAGCTCCGATGCCTAGGTCTAGTCCGTGGAGGTGATAAATCAGAACCAGAATCCGGGAGCCCTGGTCTTTGATTATGTTTAAGCCTTGGAGGAGAAAAATCTGAATCAGAGGCTTTCTAGCTGTCATGTGGGCAGGAAGAAGAATCCAAGGTGTGACTCTGATGTTTCTTGGGGGAAGAGTCTTTAGACTCATACTCCTTATTCTAAAATTGATTTTGCCTGCTTCTTTCATGGAGGAGAGAGTTCTGAAGCATATTAACATTTACTGTTCTTTTGGTTTGAAGAATGGGAGGGTCCTGTCTGTGTCCAGTGTGAAGAAGACCTGCTAGAGACTCTGTCAGGGGCTTTACTGTTTTTAGTTCTAGTGAAAGAGGAGCATTAGCAGACAAACTGGGAGAATGGTGACCAGTTCTTTTGGAGGGAGATGCAGCTTTCTTTGGAGGAGACAGATGAGGTTAGTCATGACAAGCTTTCCTAAGAGACACATCTGAAGAATTATGAAGCTTCCTGGGTGGAGAAGGATCTGGGGAATCATGACGGACCTTCCACAGTTGTGAAGCATCTGAGGAGTCATGATGTACTCTCCTTGGAGGAGATGAATCCAGGGTATCGTGACAGACCTCCCGGGGAGGAGATGAATCCAGAGCATCGTGGTGGATATGCTTATGTGAGGTTGGATCATCTGCCTGGCCTCCCAGAAGCTTCTACTTGGTACTGGAATGAAAATCCTCCATCTGCTTGACCTCTTCTGGCTACTCATCCACAAACTCAGCAACCACAAAAAAATCATCATCATCTTCCCCTTCTTCCTTTTCCACTGTAGTGGTAGAAATAGCTGTCCAATTCATTCACATCATCATCTACAATGTGCATTCCCTTGCGGCTGGCTTCGGGGCCCGCTTATGGCCACATCTGCGCAGGAAAAGTAGTGCTTCAGATAGTCAGCCTTGGAGAGCAGTGGAGCAGCCGCCAATGCCTCAGGGAGAGTGGGGTTAGATGTTTTGTTACCAGGGTTGCTATGAGTCGTACTCAACTCGATGGCACCTAATGACAACTAAAACATTTCCCCAAAACTATAAATTGCTCTCTTTTAGTTTGACTCCTGGTCAGTCTTTCCCTCCTGAGTCTGAATCCAAACATCAAATACTCATAGAAAATCATGCTTAAGATGGTAGGATTTATACATGTCAAATAAGACAAAAAATATCTCCCCTCAAGGAGCCTATAAACTAATTGAAGATATTACAGAGCAGCTGATGATATAGCCCCAATTGATGCTTTTAAATCTTTCTTTTATGAACTCATAGGAGGAAAGAGTAGTCCTAGCTAGGGACACTTAGTCAACTTTTTTGATAGCATTGATCTAGGTTAGGTGACATGTCGGTAGGAGCAGAAATGATGGACAGTTCTGAGACAGAAATCCACAATGGAAGGAAAAATGTGAAAAGTTTGTTTTGGAAAACCACAGACTTTAGTGTCTAAAACAAGCCTTAGTTCCAAGAGGATAAAGTCAGGGAAAGTTGCCAGGTATGCTGAAGAATACAAGCATAATGAAAGAAAGACAATAATTGAGAGAGTCTCTAATACAGTAGGCTGATTGAATGGAAAAGTACAATTAATAAGTATCATCAGTGAGATAAAGGAGACCATTGAAAAGATGACACATGAACAACAAGAACAAATTTGGGACATGGGTTTTGAAAAATACTATTGTTGAAATAAGAGCTTTAGTGGATGGCTGAAACACAGAATTGATATAGCTGAAGAATAAATACATGAGATGTAAGATCAGATCAAGACATTCTCTTAAAATCCTCAGGAAGGGATAAAAATAGACAAAGGATGAGAGACAAGCTGCAGGGAAGCAGACACAAAAAACTCAAATGCATCTCTGTTGAGTCAGAATTAACTCAGAACTGACTTTCTATTGGGTTTCTGAGACTAAATTGTACAGGAGGAGACTGTCTATCTTTGTCCCTGAGAGCCACTTGTGGATTTGAACTGCCAAGAGGTCATTGAGTTAGCAATGCAGCTCCCTGTAGACTAAGAGACCTAGAATAAACAACAACAACAACAACAACAACAAAAATCCCAAAACTTGAAGGAGATGAAACCCTTTAAGATACTTTGATAAAAGATATGCAGGAATTAACTTAGGGGTGGGAAAGCCAGGATTAGAATTCAGCAAGTCTAGCTTCTGTAATTTTCAACCTTAACTACTCACATTCTGATCTGAGATTCAAAAGGTAAACTGAACTAAAAGAAAATGTAAGATGGCAGTGAATAGAGTATGCAGTGTGTTACATCAAGACAACAATAGTGAGGGAAAAAAGACAAAAATAATCATGAGAAATAAGATATGATGATAGCAACACAAATGATAATATGTGTTGGAATTAATCTTAGATAGGAAGCAAAAAGATCTTTATAGGTAAAAAAGGAACCATTAAAGGACCTAAAATAAGAATCATTTCTTAAAAGCCTTGGTCAAAAAATGATACACATTGATTCTTTAGGGATTAGTTCTGACAGGCTGGAAAGGTATTTGCCCAAATATTGTGAAAAATTCACCCAGTGGTAGTTTGCTTAAATAAAGAATAACTTTCAGCATTTCCAAATATCCTTCTGAATCAAATTACTGAATTATTCATCTTCTCATTGTCTCTCCTCATCTGAAAAATGGACATACATGTAGATTAGTTTCAGCAGTGCTTGTTAAAGCAAGGAAATCAGAATTAGTAGTTACTCATGGAGTCTCTTCCGGTAATATTTTTTCAATAAAATCTCCTGAAGGCAGCTTCATCTATAAGCAATCACTGGTGAGGCCCTCGTGTATTAATTTGTTGCATGAGAGGGTATATGGGGGAAAAATACTGCCCAAGACACAAGGCAAAACACACACCTGTGTATATGTATACAAATGATGTACCTACTATTTACAAAAAGGCAACTATTGCATTTGAATTTACATAACCTTGACTAAACCTAGTAATGTCAAGTTGATTCCAACTCATGATGATGTGAGCCCATGCGTTACAGAGTAGAACTGCTCCTTAAGGTTCTCCTGGCTGTATTCCTCACAGAAAAGGAACCGTTGCTGGTGCAATGGTTAAGTGCTGGGCTGCTAAAGACGATTGACAATTTGAACCTACCCAGATGTAGGTTGGAGAAATGGACACATTTTTCTCATGATAAATGGAGAAAAGAATGACATTTTCAAATATTTTCTTTTTCTTGCGTCCATCAATACCCATATATGGAGCAGCCAAGAACCATATGTTATAATGCTTGGGGAAAGTCTGCTGCTGAAGACCACTTTAAAATGCTAAAGAGGAGGGATGTTATGTAAAAGACTAAGGTGTACCCAGGGAACTCTGGTGGCCTAGTGGTAAGAAGTTGCACTACAATCCCAAAGACACATGGTTCAAATCCACCGGCTGTTCCTCAGAAGAAGGATGGGCACTCTCTTCCCATGAGTTTTTCTGCCTCTGAAAACCTGCTGGAGGGTCAACTGTGGGTTGGTTCAAACTCAACGGCACACAGCAAAAATAAGGTGTGCCTGACCTGAACCATGGTATTGTCAGTTATTTTATATGCACGTGGAAGTTGTACAATGAATAAGGAAGACTGAAGAAGAATGATGCCTTTGTATAGTAATATTGGAGAAGAGTATTGGGTATACCATGAACTTCCAAAAAGAACCAAAACCACCTTGGAAATAGTGCAGTCACAGCTCTCCTTAGAGGTAAGGATGGTGAAATTTCATCTCACATACTTTGGCCTCTTATCAGGAGTGGGAAAGGATCTTATCCTTGGATGTGTTGAAAGGTCAGGGAAGGAGGGAAAGACCCTCAGTGGGTTGAGTTGACACAGTGACTGCACTGATAGGTTTAAATATAGCTAAGATTCTGAAGTCATATGGAGGAGAGACAGCTGGAGTTTTGTTCTTTTGTACATTAATCACCATGAGTTGTAGCCAAATTGGTTTGCAACAACAGCAGTAGCTGCACAGGAGCAAGATCTGGCTCCCATAAACATTACGGCCTAGGAAAGCCTAAGGGGTAGTTAAATTCTGTCACATGGAGCCAAACCAACAAACAGAAAAGGACAAATCTATTGCTGGAGAGTAGATTCCAACTGTTAGCTGTTCTGTAGGACTCAACAGAACTGCCTGGCAGGATTTCCTAGGCTGTATATGTTTCTGGCAGCAGATCGCCACATGTTTCTCTAGCCAAATGTCTTGGGAGGTTTGAACGGTTGACCATTTGGTTAGCACACATGCATCTTTAACAACTGGGCCACCAGGAATTCTACCACAGGAGGTTGCTGTGAATCAAACCAATTCAGTGACACTGAATGACAGCAATCTATAGAAGCAGATCGATTCCCAGGCCTTTTTTTCTTGCAGTCATTTAGGTGGATTCCAAATGCTTATCTTTCAGGAAGAAGTGGAGCACAAGCCACCCAGGGACCTGATCTGAAATGTAGTAATACTGACAGGACACTCAAAGAGAAACCGATAATCTCTCCTTTTTTCTTTCTTTATGTTTTACTGTGGTCTTTGCTTTCATTGAACTTCCTAATACTTGAATATTGATTAGCAAAACCAAAGTCACTGTTCTTTAGTTGATTTCAAACTCATGGTGGCCATCAGTGATGTTTCCAAGGTTGTAAATTGTAATTTTAGCAGACTACTTCATCATTCTCCCTTGGTGCGGCTGATGGAGTTGAACCACTGACCTTTTTCAGTTAGTAGCATAATATGCAATGAACTACACAACTACAGCTCATGTTTATATTTTTGCTTCATTGATCTTCTTACAGTCTTGGAATTTTTTTTTTTAATTGAACCAAAGAAGTATAGAATGCCTAGGTTAAAATGATCGTCAGAGAATATAAAATAGCCCTGTTCTTTTAAAGGTGAGGAAAAAAGTTCACAAAGGAAGGTGGAATTTGCACCTAGGTGATCTGAACTCACATCCCAGTGGAATCTTTTCAGAAGCACATCTTTTATATTCTTAGCTCTAGGGGGCAGGAAAAAGACATCATCCTGGGAAAGGCAGAGGATCAGAGAAAGACAGGAAGACCTTCAAGAGGTAGACTGACACAGCCCCTGTAACAATGTTGGAAATCGTGAAAATGGTACAGGACAGGAAAAGATTCCAATATTTTCTTCATTAAGGACTCTATGAGTTGTAATCTACTTAATGGCACACAACAACAATAAAAACAACAAAGGAGAGTAAAGGCGGGTGTTGGTCAAAAGGAGGCGTTTGGGTGGAGGGTGCAATCCTACTCAATTCTGTGTAACAAATATTACTAATTGCTATTGGGTTTGTCTGACTCATGGTAATCCTTGGTGGGTCAGAGTAGAATTGTGCAACATAGAGTTTTCACTGGCTGATTGCCAGGCCTTTCTTCTAAGGCACCTTAAGGTAGATTTGAATCCCCAACCTTTCAGTTAGAAGTCTAGCACATTAACTTTGCACCATGCAGGGACCCCGTAACAAACACTAAGTGCATGTAATACGCAGGCTACTGTCAAATGAAGGAGAGTAGTCTAGAATTGTAAGAATTGAACATTCTGTGGTTGATCTCCAAGGACACATTTTCCCCTAAAGCATCCTTATCTTTCCTCACCCTAGGGATTATTTATCATGACAAGGATTTTTTCATTGTCTCTAGCAGTGATGGAAAAATGTATCTCTTTCTCCAAGGTATAGAGCTGAAACAAGTATAGCAATTGTTTAGGTGTCATCAAGTTGACCAAACTCAGAGTGACCCTGTGGACAATAGATCTGAACCTTGCCCTGTCATGTGCCATCCTCATGATCTCCACCGCGCCTTCATCCTTTGTTGCAGTCACTGTGTCAATTCATCTGGTTGGGGATCACTTTTTCAGTGACTGGCCCATCTTGACAACATGCCCAAAGTATATGAGCCAAAGTTTCACTCTCCTTGCCTCTAGGAAGCCCCTGGTTGCACCAGAGTCATGATAAAAATAGAGGTACTTTGTGAAATGACAGAGACTCTTGTTTCAGATGAACAAGTTTAGGATTTAAAAACAAAGGATTTTACAGGATGTGCCAAAGGGCCTAGAACTGGGGCCCAGTGATTCAGCCTTCAGGTTCCTAAGTGATGGAAGTTCAAGGTTACACGTGAGCTGTGCCTCCCTCTGTGAAGAACTCTAGGCAGAGATCACCAGAAAAAAAGCATGAAGACAGTTGATCCTCTCTTTCCCAACCTCAGGGACCTCTGTTAAAGAGGGTAAGACTGAAGGCTGTTAGGCTCATTACCCTGGTCCTGACTCTGATTCTTGGATTGTTGTAATTAGTCACCACCAAGTTGGCCTGAAATGCATGAACAGAAGAACAATGTCAGGCCTGTGCCATCCCTATCGTCAGCCAGATCATTGTGATCCATGGTGATTTCACTGATGGACAGTAGATCTCAGGCCTTTCTTCCTGACAGAAAGTAGATCCAAGGCCTTTATTCCTAGTCTATTGCAGTCTCAGATCTCTACTGAAACATATGCCACATCAAAGCAACACACAGTTCTACACTGCCTGAAAGTGAGTGTGGAGCATTAGCCAGAGGTTGAACCCGGGTCTCCTGCATGAAAGAGGAGATTTTTACCACTAAGCCACCACAGCTCTTCTCCTGGTACCATGATTCTTAGATCAAGTGCTTATTTCAGGCTATCTCTTTTCCTTGTCTGGATAAGCAAGAATCCTTTTTTTTATTTTTTTTTATTATTAATTCAAATGAAAATTTACAGAGACTTTGAATTTCCATTCATTCATTGTTGCACTTTTCTTCCCGTCCATTCCCCCCCACCCCAATACACTACACTCCCCTCTTTGAAAAGTAAAAGAAAAATTCTTTCATTGTTTTACAGTCCCTCCCCCAGGTCCACTCCACTATGCAGCCTTTGCTGTGGACTCCCATCACAACAAAAATACCTAATCACATATCCCTTTTAAACAGCTTTCCCCCTCATCTGTTTCAATGCAGTATACATTACTTATCCCATCTTTTTCAGTCTTCCCCCCCAACCCCGAGGTAAGTCCTGTTTTACAACAATGGAACTGTGCAGTATTTGTCCTTTTGTGACTGATATACTTCACTCAGCATAATGTCCTCCAGGATCACCCATTTTGAATAATATTGCATGAGTTCCTTGTTTTTTCAATGCAGCATAGTATTCCATTGTGTGAATATACCACAGCTTCTCTATCTATTTGTTCATTGATAGGCACTTAGGTTGTTTCCAGCTCCTTGCTATTGTGAACAAAGCCGCAATAAACATGGGTATGCATATATCTGCTTGGGTGTCAGTTATGGTGTCTTTGGGGTATATTCCCAGTAGTGGAATTGCTGGGTCAAATGGTAACTCTATTTGCTACTTTTTGCGAAAGCGCCATACTGACTTCCACAGTGATTGCATCATATTATCCTCTCACCAACAGTGAATAAGGATTCTCCACAATCTCGCCAGCATTTGTTGCTTGCTGTTCTGTTAAATTTTGCTATTCTGACTGGGGTGAGATGATATCTCATAGTTATTTTGATTTTCATCTCTCTTAGAGCTAGAGATTTGAACATTTCTTCATATGCTTGTTGGCCATCTTAATGAATTCTTTGGCAAGACCTGTTTATGGCATCAGGGGGATAAAATATAAATAGCAGTTGTACTGCCTCATTCCGCAGAGAGAAAGAAATAAATGTTCACTATCTCTCTCTCTTTTTTTTTTTTTTTTTACCTTCGTGAACTATTCTCCTGATCTGTTTTTCTGGCTGCTAAACATCAAACATTGTTAAGGAATTATAAATAGCGTCTAAATCAATCTGCCGCCTTACCATCTTAAACAGGCTCTTTAAATCCTAGTGATGATTTAATAGAGAAACATTCACAGCGCACCTGCCTCAGTGAAATGCAATTATTTCCCCCGTTCAGCGGTGTGAGTCCCTTCCTCTGTGAGAACTGGGCCTGGCTATCTTTCCCCCGCTTCCCTATTACTGATCCTACACTGCTATCCAGTAGCTTCTGTTTATCTTGTGAATTAGACATGCTTCCCGGCGATGTTATGCGCTGCTCCTTTTCCTAGGGTGGCATCTGGAAATCTGATTAGGCAAGGGGGGAAGAGCCTCAGAGTGTCTTTCCTTCTAGGTGAACCGAGGAGTGGGAGACCCTTTGGGCTTTCTCTATGAATAATAAAACCACAGGGCCAGTTTTGCTACTGAAGCATAATTCAGGACTGAATTCACAACGAAGAAATAATTTGTGTCTGGTGAATAGATACGATGAGTCTGGATTTCTCATTTGTTTTTCCTCTCATATTCTTGATAATAAAAGGCAGAACCCAGAAAGAATTCCTTCTACTGATGCTTACATGAGAGTTTTTCTTTGGGAAACTTTTTCTCCCCCCCCCCCCCCCCCCCGCTTTTTTTCCAGGAGTAGGCAGAGAGTGAGGTGGAGGAGGACATTTGGAATACAAGATAAAGGGCAAGCATAACTTCCCAGCAAAGGGAGACTTGGAGTCTTGTAAAAGCCAGCACAAGCAAACCATCAGGCTTTGCGTGCTGGGTGGGCTGATAGGGGATTCCAGGCCCTGGTAATTCCACACAGCAGCCTTTCATTCTGCTCAGGTTTGGCTCTTTAGATTTGTTGGGTTGGAAACTATTTTAATCAGGTCAACTGGTGAGGGAAATGATTCATGTGTAAATAAAATATGCAGGCTAAGCAGTCTGAGGGTATGCGATGTGGTTAGACTTTATTATCCAAATGATACTGGCCTCCACCTATCCAGACGTATCCTTTACCCTTCTCAAGAACCCTGGTACTCTCTGATACTCATTCTTGAACAAGATTCTCTGGTTCTTGCTCATCATCTTCTCTCCCCTCCTCATGGCACGGCCCCTACTGTGACCTGCCAGTTCTCTGGACGCAACAGCTTTCACTGCCCCCAACTACGATGTCATTGCTGGGGCTTTAGGAGATGCCTTCTTCCAGGGGATTTTCCAAGGAGAGTTTAGACAAGCTGCAACTGGTAGCACAGCTTTACTGCAGGAAGTACAACTCAGACAGCAAACATAAAGCATTGTTAGAAGTCATTACAATAATCCCTGGATGGTGCAGAACATTAAAGTACTTGGCTGTTAACGGAAAGGCTTAATTAAGGCTTGAGTTCATTCACAGGTACCTTGGAAGAAAGTCCTGGTGCTCTCCTTCCCAAAAAGTCAACCACTGAAGATCCCGTGGAACACAATTCTACTCGAACACACATAAGGTGTTGCCATGAGTGGCTGCTACACTCAAATCTTCTAGGCAAGGGAGGGTCCTCAGGATCTCAAATGGCCAAAGCACCCTGCCTGTTTCCTGGACTGCTAGCTGAGATGACTGGATGCTCACCATCTACTTCTCTGCTCTCTGACCTGTAGAGTTCAACCTTGCATTAAGAGGCAGAGACAGAGAGAAATGTTTTGCCTTCAGTCAAAGTCTCACATCCAGATCCTTACTTTCTGTGAATTTCCCTGAATTCACCTCTCCTTTCACTATCCACTTCCTTCAGGGAGACCTACCCCTACCCATGGGGTGCGTGCCTTTGCTTTCTGGCCCCAGCAGAATCATCAGAACATAAAAGTTTGATCACACTCTCACCTTACTCATTACTAACATCATTTTTTAGAGTTGACACACTGACCCAAGTTGAAACTGTGCCAAGCCCAGGCCAGGTAATTTTCACAATCTGTTCTGGCAGGAAGTAACAATCAGACACATGTGCCTTTCTGTCTTCTGTCAGATTTTGTCCAAACAACTGTCCAAATCAGAAACAACAGGACTCTTTATTAGGTCAGCATTTACCTCAAAGCAGCTGAGAATAAGAATAAAGTGTCCTTGGATCCATACATTTAAAGGGCCACTTAGGATTTGCCCCAAAGGCCAGTCTGCACCAAAGGACAATGAGCGTCTCCAACATTATTTTTTTTAGAAACAAATTCTTAAACTTCTCAACAGTTCCTTTTCCCACCTTCTACTCACCAAGTCTCCTAAACTAATATATCTACCAGCTTTCATTAATTTAGTATTGTCGTTACTGCTATTATGTGCCATCAAGTTGGAACCAATTCATAGCTTACTCTCCATCAGGTTTTCAGAGGCTGTCAATCACATAGGATCCCATCCTTCTCCCTTAAAGCAGCTGGTGGATTAGAACTGTCCACCTTTGAGTTGGCAGTACAACTCTTATCTACTGGGTCACCAGAGTTCCCTTAACATTTTGAAATGTTAAGTTAGTATGGAGGGTGGGGAAGCTTTATGCATGTTAAACATTTTTTTCTACTTGAGTAATAAGGAAATCTGAATTAAAATTTACCAGTCAGCGGGGCTAGGAAAATTCAAACAATTTTGAACACTTGCTATCTTCAGAGGTATACTAGGTAACTTACATATGATATTTTATACTACTCTTCAACTATTCTTTGAATTTGCTTCTATGATAGCCACCTGACAGATGTCAGTAAAACTGAGTACCAGGGGTATGAATTGTCTTATACAGGGTTGCATAACTAGTTTGTAAGAATAAAATGTACTTCAAGGCTGTAATATTCCAAATCCATGGACATTTTGCTGCTTAAAGTACAGGGAATATATTCTGTTAAATCATTATAGTCTAGTTGGACCATCTTCCTCTTTGGACTTTTGCCTACATTTTACTTGACACAAAAATGTGAGTCTGCGCCCTAATCAATCAGGACTTGAATACAGCATTCATTCTTTCATTCACTCATTCATTCAAGTGCTTACTCTGAGCCAGATTCTACAGCACAGAGACCAATGACAATGGGCCAAGCCTTTGCAGTACAATGCACTGCTAATATTCTTCAAACCACCCTTCATACTTGGCTCCCTGGTGCTGTTGTTAGATGCTGTCAAGTCAGCTCCACCTCACAGAAACCCTGTGAACAATAGATGTGAACCTTGGTCTGTCCTGCACCATCCTCACTGATTTCTGAAAGGTATGTTCAAGCCCGTTATTACAGTCACTGTGTCAGTTCATCTTGCTGGGGGTCTTCCTATCTTACTCTGACCCTCAACCTTTTCTAGCATGATGCCATTTTCCAATTACTGGACCCTCCTGACAACATGCCCAGAGTATGTAAGAGGAAGTTTCCCTTGCCCATGGTTATGTGTGAATTGTGTCTCCCCTATAAAAAACAACCCACTAAGTTGAAGTTGCAACTTAAGTGCATGTGAATGTGACCTTGTCTGGGGAAATTGAGTCCTATTAGTTAATGAAGTTGAACCTAAGTGTATGTGTTGGGGGGTGGTGGTGTGTGGGGGGGGAAGGTGGGAGGGCAGAAAAAGAGAGGGAGCAAGGGAGAGAGAACACAAAAGCAGTTTTTAAGAGGACAAACCCAAAAAGAGAGTCATTTGTTGGGAGAAGGAGCGCCATGAGGATGCATCTACATATAGCAAAGGAGTGTTAATCATTGCCACAGATATCAAAAGCTAGTAGAAAAAGATGGAGTCATTTCTCTCCAAGAACACTCAGAAGTAATCTATATTGTCAATATAGCGATTTGAGCTTCCAGCCTCCAGAACTATGAGATAACGTATTACTGTTTTTCAAAACACTCACTTTGTGTTATTTTGTTCTAGCAGTGTTAGGACACCAAGATGTTCCCCCCTGCAAAGCAGTCTCCTCAGAAAAGACAGAGGGATACAACCGTGACTAGACAGAGGGATACAACCACGGATCATTTGAACCACTAAAAAAGTTCAGTGACCCCAAGAGCCACTTTCCTGATTCTTTGCTGTTTTTTCACATTAACATCTTCTTTTTCTAACGTTGTTTATTAACACTGTAGAATTGACTATGGATTGTAAAAGGGTACATTTTTAATTAAAAGAAAATAGACATGGATAAAAGTAGGTGAAGGAGAAGATTTAGGAAGCATTTGAGAAACTTTAAATCCCCTGGAAAGTCATCACTTTTTCTAAGTATTGACTGGTTAAAAGTGAATCTCATTATCTTTGCTTTATTTGGCTTATTTTTGGAACATGTTTATTTATTAATGAATTTTTCTAAAGCAAATGTAATAGACATATAAGGGCATTCCTCTAATCACTTAGCCATATGACTTTGTTTATTACCAGACTTTAGAGATGGTCAGAAGTGGGGGGTTCCAGAAAAATAAGAAGAAAGCATTCAATTCCCTTAAACACATGCATTCCATGAATGATTTATTCAAAGGATTAAGGAGCAAAGATATTTCTGAGTCTGTCTGTGATCAAAATAATCCTTCTTAGCATTCTTCTCAGAATTGTTGATTGCTGTTTGTTTTTCCTTCAGACAAGACAGATGTGTTGGAGACGGATGTTGATAGAAATGGGTAGAAGCCCAAGCCTGCTTTTGCCAAGGCTGGCTGCGCATGAAGGAAGCAGATTCTAGCATTTTCTACCTTGAATCTTTGAACCTCTTGTCTCTTCCACCCTTGAGTGGTGCTGATGGGCATTACTGCAGTCTGTAACAAACCCCCGAGGAAGCAGATGACTTCACTGAGTGAAGTAAACTAAGGGAATGGATTAAAACTTGTAATCACTTAAGAGCTAATTCATTCAGTCAAAGACTGATATAGCAGGAAGGTGCCTGCAGGCTATTGAACAACTAGCTCCCTTTTTCTACATGTTTGGAAATTGAGACGCTGACCTGTCTGTGGTCATCTGGTTGTTACCAGAAGAGCAAGGCTGAGCGTCTTCACCATTATTTATGGAGGACTGAGATCTCAGACACTCATCTATTCTAAATTCCCATCACCTTACACCTAACCAGAAAGAGCCACATACCGAGATGAAAAAATTGGAGAAGGCACTGGGCACTTTGGTGGGGAGTGGTAGGGAAGCTACTGATTATCAGAAATCTCAGGGAAAAGATGAAAATCCATTAAAAAGTGTTATAGAGAAGGTTACCTGTTTGGGCAACTAAGGCTCAATTCTGTTTTTGAGCTCTGGAACACTCTGTAGAACAATGTGGTTGCATGTTACTGGGTCAAATCTGACTCAATCGTCAGTGAAAACACAAGACAGAATAGGATTGTTGTATAAGATTTCCAACTTCCCCCCCCCCATTCATAGAAAGTTTTATTGTTACTGGCTTCACTGCCCACAGGCCTTAATAGCGCCACACAGAAAAGCAATGATGCTTTCATAGTAATAAACAGGGGAACTTTTTCATCATTCCAAATAACGCAAATGTTAGGATTAGATTTTATTCTCTAAAAAAATATGTTTGAATCTTAACTCCATTACTTGTAAATGTGATCTTGCTTGGCAACACAGTCTTTGAGAATGTTCTCAGTTAATATGAGGTCACACAAGAATAGGTTGAGTATTAATCTCATCTGAACGGAATTTACAAGAAAGAGTAGAAGAGATGCCCAGGGAAGATAGCCATGTGAAGATGCACATCAAAGCCAAATGGGGTCAGGGATTATCTGAAACTATCAGAAGGTGGAGAGACAATCAAAAGCCTTAAAGTTTTCCAAGAGAACTTGGCCTTACTAACACCTTCATTTCAGACTACTAACTCACTCTGAAACTATGAGACTACAAAATTATTTTAAGTTCCTCTAAGTTGCAGGATTTTGTTAGAGTTGCCCTATGAAACAAATATAAAGAGGTACCTCAGTCAAACCCTATATACACCTTCGGGACAGACATGTTCTCAGAACCCATGCCTATGAACTAAAAAATCTCATTTAGTTACTCATTTTTAGATATTATTTGACATATGATATCTGTTTTTTTGGTCAAAATAGTCAATGAAGGAAAGCATTTATCTTCATGTTAATACCTTACTTACTTGGAAAGGACTTAATAGCTTCCAAAGTGCTTTTATCTACCTTCTTGTTTAATGTTCCCCACAGTCCTCAGAGCTTAACTCTCCATCTGTAAAGAGTACAACTGGTGCCCAAACTAGAACCCAGAACGATAAGGTATTGGAGATCACATACAAACCTAGAACCTACATGTTCTGATCTCTGATACATTGACATAACATAAAGAGCAAAACTGATAGCAGTAGGACATGCATGTTGTTGTTGTTATGTGCCGTCAAGTCGCTTACGACTCATAGCGACCATATGTACAAGAGTCCTAAACCCTCCTCTATCCTGTGCCAATCACACTGCCTCTGACACACCCATCCCTATTACTCCAGTCACTGAATCAATCCATCTCATAGAGGGTCTGTCTCTCTTGCGCCATCCCTTCACCCTCCCAAGCATGATGTCCCTCTCCAAGAACCTGCTCTTCCTTACAACATTCCCAAAGTATGTCAGACGAAGCCCCAGAATCCTTGCCTCCAAGGAGCCGCCTGGTTTAACCCTTTCCAGGATGAATCTGTTTGTTTTCTTGGCAGTCTATGGTATTTTCAATACTCTTCTCCAGCACCACAGCTCAAAGGCATCAATTCTCCTTCTATCCTCCCTGGTCATTGTCCAACCATCTGATGCATAACAAGTGATTGCAAAGACCATGGCCTGTATCAGATGCACCTTAGTCTCTAGAGTGACACGACTGCTTTTCAGTACCCTGGAGAGGTCCCTAATGGCAGACTTTTCCATCACAGTATGTTTTTTGATTTCCTGGCTACTGGTGCCTAGAGTGTTGACCCTGGAGCCAAGCAGACTAAAGTTGTTAACAATTTCAATCTCTTCACCATCCATCCTGATGCTGCCAATTGGTCCAGTGGTGAGAATCTTTGTTTTATTGACATTGAGCCTTAATCCATACTGAAGGCTGCAGTCCTTGACACTCTGCAGCAAGAGCTTCAGGTCCTCCTCAGTTTCAGCAAGCAGGGCTGTGTTATCTGCATAATGCAGATTGTTAATAGATCTTCCACCAATCCTGACACCGTGTGGTCCTTGGAACACTTGGATGCTTGCTAAAGTACAAATTCTTGAGTAGCAACCCAGCTTATTGAATCACTGTCACTGAGACTCAGGAGTTTGCACTTGAAAAGTTCCCACGTCATTCATTTTCTTTGTTAATGTAAGAAACTCTTGACATTAAGAATCAGAAGAATAAAAAAAAAATCAGAAGAATTCACTAACATTGAAAAAAATCCCACCCTATGAATGACCTGAGTTGGTCACCTTCTTACCACACTTTCTTCCTTAAAATTTTTTTCTAGATTTTAATGAAAGTTTATAAAGAACTTGGATTTCCCTTCATTAATTGTTGTACATTTTACTCCCTGGCCCCTCTTCTCCCTAGTTTTCTTTTTTCTTTGGAAAAAAATGTTCTTTCATTGTTATACAGCCCCCTGGACCACTTTACTACGCAACTCTTATTCTGGACTCTTGTCATGACAATAATACCTATCATATATTCCTTTTATACAGTTCTCTCCCTAGTCTGTTTCAATGCCATGTACATTATTTACCCCCTTTTTTCTTAGATTCCCCTCAACCCCCATATCAGTCCTGTTCTATAATAGTGGCATTATGCCCACGTACTTTCATATTATTTCTTAGTATGTATATGTTTGCATTTTCTTGACTGTTCTTTCTTTTAGAATGAGAATATTTCCAGGCTTTATGGAAGCAGATTGACACAGCTTTCTCTCAGCAGAACAACTGGGGAGTTTAAACTGCGGACCTTTGGTTAATAGCTGAAATCATAAAACCACTGCAGCACCAGGGCTCCTTCTGGAGGATTTACCTTGGAGTCAGCTAAGCAGTGAGAGCACTTAGACATTTATGTACCAAGTCTAGTGAGTCGTCACTGATTTGCTGCAGCTTGCTCCTAGAGATGTCTGGTCCCCAGCACTTCTGAACTGCTCTGACTGTTAGCTGGTGGCCAAAACCCCCTTCAGACCAAAACCTTGCAGCAGTGTTTGCATTTGGATGTTACAGGGTCGAGATATGCAGAAACAGGTAATGAGGAGTTAGTGGAGGTGGGTCAGACACTGACGCTAGCTACAGGAGACAGTATGTTTAAGGTTCTCATTTGGCTTGCTTAATTTTATATTTATAAATTGTGCTGATGATTCTACTCTTTTATGTCCACAGGCAAATGTGAGAATGGTTATAATATGCTACAGATGATTTCTTTCAAGTTGCTTTTATGGGTGAAAACCAAGAAGATCTAATTTGTTGAAAGTCTGACTGTTAGGTTTGTGGCACCTCATGGCTAAAGAATTACATCCATCCCATAACTATTGCCTTCCAGCCAATTCTGATGCACAAGGACTAATGAGGACAGAGTTGAACTGCTCTATAGTGTTATCAACACAATAATCTTTAAAAAAGCAACTGCCATCACTATTTTCCATGGGACAACAAACTGTTCAAACCATTGAAATTTTGGTTTCCAGCCACTGCACTACCAAACTCAAATCAAACTAAACTCATTGCTATCAAGTAGATTCTGACTCCTAGAGACCGAAGAGAACAAGGTAGACCTGCCTCATTGGGTTTCCAAGATCGCTGCAGAAGTAGGGGTCACATTTTCCTCCTGCAGTGTTACCAGTACTGGAGGTTAGCAGCTGAGCACCTTAACCACGGTGCAACCATGTCTTCTTCTGTAACAAGAAGGCTCTTTATTTTAGAGTCCTGAGTCTCTAATAGAGAACAAAATACGTTCACCCTCTCTTGCTCAAGATATGTGTGGCATTTAGTTGGCAAGATTAAAACCAAGAAATCAAAACATTCTGCTGTTACTAAATGCAAGGGGTTCTTTCCATAGTCAATTGCCAGTAAGACAAACAGATTTCAATATCCATATGTACTTTATTACAGATCTGGGAGGACAGCAAGTTGGCCTCAAAGACTGCCTCCCCATTTGGTAGTGGTCATTAGGCTTTTATACCAGCGTGAGACACTAACTCACTTTTTTTAGTAAAGTTAGTAAAAATTTTTTACATTTGGGGAAAAAAAAACCCCAACCCAAACCATTCACACACAGATACCAGTAAATAAGCAATCTATAAAATAGTTAACATACAACTGAGAAAAACAGGTTTTTTAGTACTTCCTTGCCTGGTAAACAGGCAGATTAAGTTACAATTTACATTATGACTGGGAAAAACAGCTTCAAAGAGGTAACTGCTGATCTAGTATATGCATTTCTTCTCCTTGTAAACAGACAGATTTAACTATTTTACATGACTAATGAAAGGAAACAGAATTCTAAGGCCAAGTAACTAGTTTTGAAGGTTAGAGAAAACTGATGTCAGTTTTATAACTATAGTTTTATGATTGATACATACGTAGATAATTCTGAACTTATACCACCCCATCACTGCCATTGAGGTGAGTCTGACTCATATACCAACTCACCATCAGACTTTTAAGGCTACAAATTTTTGTTTGTTTTTAATATTGAAGATGTTGAGGATTTATTTTACTTGTATCCACCTTGAACCCTCATGAAAGCAGCACTCAGGAAATAAAACATCATATTATATTGGGTCAATCTGCTATAAAAGATTTCTTCAAAGTCCTGAAGAATAAGAATGTCAGTTTAAAGACTACTGTGCCCACGACCCAAGGCATGATATTTCAATTGCTTCATATGAGTGTGAATGTTGGGCCAAATAATAAGGAAGACCAAAAATGAAATTTTAATTTGGCATTGGCAAAGAATATTGAGCACATCATAGATTGCCAAAAGAACAAACAAATCTATTTGCATTAGCTCTCTAGCAGGTGCTCCTTATAGGCAAAAACTGAGAAGTCATGTCACAGATTTTAAGCATGTTATCAATAGAAGCCAGTCCTTTGGAAAGGGCTTCATGCTTGGAAGGTGACCAAAGGTGAAGATGGACCCTAACAAGATAGATAGGCAATGGCAACAATGAGCTTAGAAGCATGGCAGAGATTGTGAAATGGCATAACTGGGCAAAGTTTGGATCTATTCTATATAGACTCTCTATGAACTGGAGTGGATTGGATGTCACTTAACAATAACAATACCAGTTCGTAAGGGGAAACTGCTTATCTCTTTATCACAGAGTGGCTGGTTGATTTGGTTAGCACCTCAAAACTTAATGTACTACCTACTCGATCAAGACATCTTTTATAGAAAATTTGGTTTTGTTGTTGTCAAGTTGAAAGAAACTTGGGCACTGTTGACCTGAAGACAATGGGTTTGCTGTTTTAGTTGTTTTGTTTTGTGTTTTTGTTTTTTATCTTTATGGAAACATGCTACCTATTCTCTCTCCTGAATAGCCAGTGGAAAGATTTTAGTTGCCATTGTTTAGTTTAGTAGTATAATGCTTAAACACAGTTCCTAAGCATGATAATGATATATAAAAAGAAAGAATACTTATTACCATCCAGTCCTAACCAAGTCATAGCAGACCTGACACTCCTCTAGATTTCCAAGCTTAAATCAAACGGGAAGACCCTGCCCATCTTCATGTAAAGATTCTAAGTAGACGGATTTGAATCATCAGAGAGAGGTAGCTTTTGGATTAGCAAGTCGCCTCCTTTTGGACTCGATACACTACAAGAGCTCCCTAAAAAGAAAAAAATGTTGTTGTTGTTGTTATAGGACATTCAGTCAAGCTAGCACATAGCTAACCCTTCAATGAGTTTTGGGAAACTGGAAATCATGTGGGAGAAGATTGCCCACCTTTCTCCCATAGAGCACCTGGTGGGTTTAAATCAGTTTCCTTTGAGATGGCAGCAGAACTCCGTACCATGAAACCACCAGCAAAAAGTCAAGGCTGCAAATCTTTATGGAACAGGTGGCTTTGTCTTTTCTTTCATAAAGTGACTGGTAGATTTGAACAGCTGACTTCAGTTAGCCGCCCAAAGTATAACCCACTACGCCACCAGGATTCCTTTACTGGCAAGGGGGAACTGCAGAAATCATTTCAGTAATAACCCCCAATGCACTGGTTCATGATGTTGCCTCCTTGTCCATCATTCAAGTGTGCACTATATAGTATTATGTGGGTGCTGAAGATGCCAGAGTGAGCAAAGCTCACTCCGTTTCCAAGAAACTGAAACCTTTGCATGCAATTTCTTAGCTGACTATTAAAATTCTTCCACTCTCTGTCTGTCCTGCTTCAATTCTGCCACTTCCTTCAAGGAACACTGGCAATATACAAATGAGCTTGTGCAAACTTCCAGAGTTGGTGACTGTGTGAGTGACAGAGAGTGGGGTTCAGAACAAAAGTGTGTGAGTCACACTCTAACCCCAACCCCCAAAACTTGACAAAGCATCTGGGCTTTTTTCTATTGGGGTTGAAGTGTTTTCAGTATTTTGGGGTGCTTTTTCTTTTTTATAATATTTTCACCTCTGATACTGTGATAGACAGAATATTGGTTCCCTAAAATGCATCCTTCCTAATTGTTGGAACCTGTGACTATATTTCCTAACATAAAACTTTCCGGATATGCTTAAGGTAAGGGTCTTGAGATAGGCAAATGATCTTGGATTACCCAAATGGGCCAGATATAATTCACAAGGGGTCTCATAAGAGGATGGCAGAAAGTTAAAGATGGGGAAAAAACATGACTCAGGAGATTGAGTCAAAGAGGATATAAATGACTTTTGAATGCTGTGAAAGGGTGGGCCATGGACTGAATTCTCTCCTGGAACCTCAAGACGACTTCCAACTTCTAAAACTGGGAGGCAATAGATATGTATTCTTTTGAGCCTCTAAGTTTGTGCTAATTTGTTACAGCAGCAGTCAGAAACAAATACAGATGGCATAGAGGAAAAGTTTCCTCACCTCTGAAATGTGGAAGCTGGCCCAATTTATCTCTAAGGCCCTGTCTTGTCTGTAAGTCTGAGCTCACTGAACTTGGGTTCTTAGCAGGGGTTAGATAGGAACAATTATGGCCTATGGCACCAAGTATGTTTGGGGTCTGTGATGCACTCAGCACTTGGGACTGCAGTAGTTAACTTGGGGAACAAATGATCAGTCTAAAACACAAAGGACGTTTTACTGGCAGCCTCTTAAAAGCACATGAGTCATTCAGAAATACAACATTTGGTCGATGAATATGTCAGACTTTAAGGCAAATTTAATCAATGGACAACCACTATTTTATTTTCCTCCAAACCAGAATTTCATATTACATTTCATTCCATTACCCTTGATATAAAGTGGCAGTTGATAGCTGGCCATATTGACAGGCCCCCCTGGGCATCATCCAGCCGCCACCTTAAATCACTTACTCACTGCATGATTTATGGTCCACAGATGGGGCAGGTAGGCACTGAAGGCTTAAATATAAAACTAGAACAACAGAACATTCCAAATCTTTCATTCCAGCATTTTAATCCACCTTAATTAATTAGCAGGCATTAGATTGCCTCTATGCATCTTGAATCATAACAAATGGAGTATTCATTCTTGTACCGTGGAGAACCGTGATGTTGTTGTAAGTTGCTGTTGAATTGATTACAATTATAGAGACCTTGTATGTGTGCTGCACGGAGCTGTCAAATCGGTGACCTTTTGGAGCAGGTCTGCAGGCATGTCTTCCAAGATGCCTCTGGGTGGGTTCTAACTGCCAACATTTCAACTAGTAGTCCCGCACTTGACTGTTTATGCCACACAAAACATCATAAAGGGCCACAGGCAGAAGATTCCTAGGGGGAGGAGATGGTGAATGGGCAACAGTGTCTGCTTTTGGAAGGCATGTTCCCCACAGGCCAGCCACCACTGAAACTTCATGGATTAGAATTCACTCCCACTTATGGCAGCCATCTTCCTTCAATTTGAGAAACACTGTAAACCACTTTACATCAACAAACGTGTCCTGATCACGTATTAAACGTTAGGCTGTCCATTAGAGGTATAAAGGATGAACAAGAGGCAGGCCTTGCCCTGGAGCATGTTCTACCTCAATAGAGAGGGCAGAATTTCCACCTCAGGATACGTCTTTGTTTTATTGCCCCACTGAGAAATTATTCCAGTCTAGAAATATGGGTGATGAGAGGACTAATGACGACATAAGAAGTCACCTTATGGCATCACACTGCACCATGGAATACACACAAAGTAGGTTGAGAGGTCAGAGAAGGAAGTAGAATTGTTGGTTTTTCTTGATGACTGGAAGGCACTGTGATTGAGAAGACTAGTAAAGTCTGTGGAGTCTAGTTATTTGAGGTCTAGGGAAATAGTTGTGGGCAACCATCGCATGCTATTAGATTGCTGTTGGGGAACATTTAGCTCTCAGTCAAACAGAGAAGGAATTAAGTCAGAAGACAAAAAATGCAGTTATGAGTAAACAATTCTGTGTTGGGCACACACTAAAAGTGAAGTGCAAACATGTCACACAGGAAAACAATGGTGACTTCTGTCAACAGCAGAATGAAAGGTGACCAGATTTCCTTAGGCTATGCTTTTCCTGATCTGCCTTATGCAGATGACACAACCCTGCTTGCTGAAACCAAGGAGGACCTCATGCACTTGCTGCAGAGGGTCAAGGACTGCAGCCTTCAGTATGAACTGAGGCTCAGTGTCAAGAAGACAAAGATTCTCACCACTGGACCAATTGGTAGCATCAGGATGGATAACAAAGAGATTGAGATTGTTCACAGCTTCAGTTTGCTCAGATCCACGGTCAACACTCTTGGCACCAACAGTAAGGAAATAAAAAAACGTATTGTGATGGGAAAGTCTGCTGTTAATGACCTCTCTAAAGTATTGAAGAGCAACGGTGTCTCTCTGGAGACTAAGGTGCACCTGATACAGGCTATGGTCTTTGCAATCACTTGTTATGCATCAGAGAGTTGGACAATGACTAGGGAGGACAGAAGGAGGATTGATGCCTTTGAGCTGTGGTGATGGAGAAGAGTATTGAATGTACCATGGACTGCCAAGAAAACAAATAGATTCATCCTGGAGACGGTTAAACCAGGTGGCTCCTTGGAGGTAAGGATTCTGGGGCTTTGTCTGACATACTTTGGGCATGTTGCAAGGAGGGACAGGTCCTTGGAGGGGGACACCATGCTTGGGAGGGTGGAGGGACAGCACAGGAGGGGAAGACCCTCTATGAGGTGGATTGATTCAGTGACTGGGGTAATCAGGATGGGTGTGTCAGAGGCAGTGTGATTGGCACAGGATAGAGCAGTCTTTAGGGCTGTTGTACATAGGGTCACTATGAGTCGCAAATGACTTTACAGCACATAACAACAACAACAACATGCTTTTCCTGAAGCACAAAGGCTACAGCAATTGAAACCAATCTTATTCTTATAGGGTATAAATTCTTTGGGTGTGTCACAAAAGTATCCTTCCTGTGACATTGCTGTTAGTGACTGTCTAGTTGGCTCCTAATCTTGTTGACTTTACCTCCTCACAGGAAAAAAATTCCAATTCCATGATGGTGCAGCCTCTCTGTCAATTACTTCTTTAAAGGTTTGTCTCCTTTACTTGACCCTCTACTTTTACAAAATTATATCCTTTTCTAGAGATTGGTCTTTTCTGATGATGTGTCAAAGTAAATAAACACAAAGTTTTGGCATTGTTACTTCTAAGGAGCAAGCAGTCTAGTGCTACTTCTTCTAAGACTAATCTGTTTGAACCTCTGGAAGAGTTCATAGCATACTTACTATATTTACCAACATCACAATTCAAACAGATTAATTCTTCATTTACTATCCTTTTTTCATTATCCTGTTTTGCACATGTATAAGGCAGCTGAAAACACCATGACTAGCATCAGACACACCTCCATCATCAAAGTGACATCTTTGCCTTATAAAAGACTTTCAGAAAGGACTTTTGCAGTGGATTTGCCCACCATAATGCACAATACAATTTCTTGACTTTGCTTTTATAGGTGCCAATTGTTGATTCAAAGATATTGAACTTATTAGTAAATTTGACTTTTTCTCTAAAATAATGTTTACTGGTTCAGCTGTGAGAATTGAATTGTTTTCCTCTTGTTCTTCTCAGAAGGTGAATCCTGTATTAATAAGAACACTAAGATAGGAAAGGATTCTGACGTTTCATCTGACATACTTTGGACATGTTAAAAGGAGGGACCAGTCCTTGGAGAAGGACATCATGCTTGGGAGGGTGGAGGGACAGCGCAGGAGGGGAAGGCCCTCTTTGAGGTGGATTGATTCAGTGACTGGGTAATGGGGGTAGGCGTGTCAGAGACAGTGAGATTGGCACAGGATAGAGCAGGGTTTAGGGCTGTTGTACATAGGGTTGCTATGAGCCACAGGCAAGTCGGTGGCAAATAACAACAACAACAAGATAGGAAAAGAATAAGCCTCACAATCTGTATGCGACTAGGTCTTTCTAGAGTTGTGGTCAGTTGCTGGGAAACATGTTTATGGAAAGAAGTATTATTTACTAGAGGAATATTCCACACTGTTGTTTTAAGTGTAAGAGGTGGGCTCTGTCCTAGGATAGTATATTATTCATTTAGAAATATTTGCCATAGCCCTCCTTGTTGTCTTTTTTGCTCTATGTTGTCAAGTTGAAACCAGTCCATGGCTGATCCTCCAACAGGTTTCAGAGGCTGTGAATCACATGGGAGGAGACTGTCCATCCTCCCTTGTAAGCAGCTGGTGTATTTGAGCTGTGTGCCTTTGGGTGGTCAGTGTATCTCCTTACCTCTCAGGCCACCAGAACTTCCTCGTTAGGGAACTCATATTTATACCTAAGGATACAAATACTTGTATGGCATGTAAGTATTTTCTGATCACTACTGAAGTACCTTAGTGTTGTGGGGAGAGTCTACAATCTTGAAATGATGCAGATTTAAATTAAAAACACAAATTCTACCTCTGCCATTTCAACCTGTTTAGTGCTGTTTACAAGGCCTTAAATGTCTGTAAGCGTCAATTTCTCCATCCATAAAATAATTGGAACATTATCACAATGTCTTTATAAAAATGAAATTTTAAAGTGTGTAACTTTAATTTGAAGTGTGTAACTTAGTCTGAAAATTCGAATCTGTTAAAAGTGATGGTTAAATGACTATAACAATGACTCCTAAAGTGACATCATTTAAAGTATCTAAATGTTTGTCTTTCTCATGTTACTAGTCTTTAGTAATAATTTGAGTTGTTAGGGTAGCTCTGCGCAGTGCTGTTCATCAGAGACCCACAGACTTTTCATATTGTTTGTCTGTCATCCTCTATGGCAACAATCTGTAAAATGTGGGCCCTGCTTTGTTTTTATAAAAATAGTTTTACTTGAATATGGTCATACTTATTTGTTATTACATTTTAGTTAGTTTCAGGGACAGAATTGAGTAGTTATAAGTAAGAATAAAGGATTACAAAGCCCAAAACACTTATTATCAAGACTTGTATAGAATGATTTGGGAGGGGGGGGTGAAGCTCAACTATCTAGTTGAAGCTAGAAACATTTATTATTTACCGTTTCCATGGGTATGAAATCTTCAGTATTTTGGTTTATAAGAATTAATCAATAAATCTTAATTAAAATAGAACTGGTTACCTAGGAATGAACCAAACTACTGGTTTGTAAGAATGAAACATTCTTTATTTCTCTCATTGTTTTACAAATCAACATTATTTAACTCAGTGTAACTGCTGAGGTGTGAAGTCTAAGGTCTTTGTGTGGAATCATTTGACTCTGATATTTTCTCTACCCAATTAGCCCCATGAATGCTATGATCTTTCCTAGAATACCTGAAACTACTAAACCTGAGCACTGAATTAAGAGAGATTTTGAGACCAGGAAGAAAGAAGCATTTAAATTACCAGTTACAAAACTGAAGAAACAAACAAACAAAACAACAACGACACACAAAAAAAACAAGCAAAAACCAACCAAACAAAAAAACAAACTGTAAAAGAGAACTTACTAATCATCCCTGCACTTACAGCAAGAAAACATACGTCTCATGTGCTACACACTAGTTTGTAAATTTCAGCATGCATGAAAATCAGCTGTGGAGTATGTCAAACATGCTTCAATTTCTATTCCCTCTTCCAGAGATTCCAGTTCAGTGACTCTGGGGTGCAGACCAGAAACATATTGTTAGTAAGCATCCAAGGAGATGATATGCGTCTTCTATAGATGTCTTCTTCTTCTTGTTGTTGTTTTTGTGCACCATTGAGTTTTAACCAATCCCTATCTGACTGTCTGGCAGGTTTTCAGAGGCAGGTAATTGTACAGGAAGGAGTTTGGGCATCCTTCTCCTGTGGAGCAGCTGGTGGATTTGAACCACACGCCTTCAGGATTGTAATATATCTCCTTGCCAAAACCCTTAGAATATTGCTATTTTCAATTAATTGAGAGAATTCTGCCTTCTAGGCTGAAAGTTCCATTCTATTTGTGACCTCGTAGGCAGCCAACACCTGCCTGTCAGTGGTGGTTTACACTCTGTTGTGATGCTGACCAGGTTTTAGAAGAACTTCCAGATGAAGGTGGACTCAGAGGAAAGGTCTTCCAAAAAAATCTACGTCCAAAAAACCAGGCAATGAAGACTAAGGATCACAATGGTCTGATTCCATCATGCATATTGTTAATATGAATCAAATGGCCATCTTGAAGGCGGCGAGCAACAACTATATTTTTATTTTAAATAATAGTCGCCAATTGTGAATGAAGAATTACACTTAGTATTAGTGGTTTGAATTATTACTTAACCCATCTCTTCTCTGTGTCTTGATTGATGACATGCATGCTCAAAGTACAAAGATCAAGTGAAGAACTAAGCACACTCTCTTAATTAGTGCCTTAGTGCAGAGTTCACACAGATCCTAGATTAGAGGATGTACTTGAGACTAGAACCCAAACCCTTTTACTTCCTCATCCCTGAATGTCTATCATTTCCTCTCTTCCTCTTGCTTCCAAGATAGATGAAAAGCAGGACTCTTCTATCACAATTTGAGGCAAAGTTTCATATGAGTTGAAAGGCTGCACTTAGTAGAGATTTAGGAAAGGGGGAAAAGGCAGCGAGAAAGCAAGTTATGGCGCAAAAATAAAAATGATGATTTGGTTATAAAAGCATGTTTCAAGTAATTTATGGTGGATCTTGAGAAGATGAGAAAAATATTTCTGCACGTAAAATCAGTAACCCCAACTACATGAGTAACATTAGCATTGGGCTAGTCAGGCTCCCCTGAGACCAGAGAGAAGATGCAGAGGTTTCTGGTTCCCATGTGACAAATGATCCTGTTCCTCTTACCATTCTAGACACTAGAATCTGGAAATGGCAAGAGAAGACAAAATCCATGTTTTTCAAGGGAGCTGGACTTTAATACAGTGATCTTGGTCCTCAAATATCACATTTTCACAAATGAGATTGATTTCCTTCTCAAGATGCAAGGAAAAACAAACTAATAAACACAACAACAACAAAAACCAACCGTAGAGTTTCCTCCTACACATAGTATAAAACCACACTTGTAAGATTTTCAGTGACTGAATTTTTGAGAGTAGATCACCAGGCCTTCCTTTCTTTTGAGATGTCTCTGAGTGGACTTGAATCTCTTACATTTTGGTTAGCAACTATGCACATTAACCATTTATAATTTTGCAAGTAAAATAAGTAACTCCAACAGATTAACATGAACATCTGTTGCCAACAGTGAGAGCAGCACTTTGGGTTAGTCAAGGTCAACTGGAGGCCAAAAAGGAGATGGTGAAGCTCTGATTCCCATGTGGTGAATGGGAGTTCTGATGGCCTAGTGGTAAGAAGCTGCGCTGCAATCCAATTCCTAAGGCATGAGGTTCAAATCCACCAGCAGCTCCACAGGTCAGCTATGGGTCAGTTCCTACTCGATGGTAAACAACAGAAAACCACTTAGACATCCCAGTTGCAAATAAGAAGGTGAATAAAAGGGTCTACCATGGGGGTGTTAGTTCCTCTAGAAACAAGTCTAAAATAAGATGATAAGGGCGAAAATAATGACCTTTACATCTTCATCATCCTTCTTTCTTCATTCCCTTTCTCTTTCCTTCTTTTTTTTGAAATGCAAAACCCAATTTTCCATAAATACCATTTCTAAGACAAGGTCAAGGATTTAGACTTTTTGTCTTTTTATCTTTCCTTTTTCTTCTATTCTGATGTGACCTAAGTCCAGTTTGTTTGGATTTTCTTCCTTATTTTAACACAGACATATTCTTCCTCACATGGCAACCCATGCTGAGCTGAGCACACAGTAGTAATGTTTATTAAAATAAGATGCCAGATATGGATGCTTATGTGTTTTTCCTAGATAGAGCAAGGCTTTCCTTAGATAAACTGCTTATTTCAGGGACCCTGTCCTTCTTCCCTTCTGCCTCCCAAATGCTTTGACCACAAACTTGCCCACAGAATATCTCTTCTATTTTGACCTTCCAGATCTCACATCCTTAATCAGACAGTGATCATGACTTTGATTTCAAATTGCCTCCACTCTCTCTCTGCAATAAACCTATTGTTTACCTCCAATTCTGCCATTCGGCCCACCCCCCCCCAAAGTTTAACTTGATTGTCACATGTATAGGCTGAGAGCTTAACCTGGTTATTCCTGCCTATGAGATTGAAAGAGGAAAGTTTCTGACCTATTGCTCTAGACCAAATAGTCTCATCAATACCTATTAGGCTCCTTAATAAGGCTAGGACTAGGGTGAAATGAATGTGACAACTGCCTGGTAATCAAGCCAAATAGTACTTTAATGGAGTATTTTAAAGAGAAAAAGTAATGAAAAAATTAAATATAAGCAAAATATCCACATTTTAAACAAAGGCAGATTCTAACACTCTGCTTGCACAATACTGCCTCGTCCGCCTTTCTCTCTGAATCATAATCTGGTTTCTTTCTTTGTACACAGCCAATGGAAACGGTGGGGTGCAATGACCTTGGACCTTCTGCAGAAAATTCATTTCTTTTCCTCTGGAATTTGCTTTTGCTACCTTTAGAATATGACTGAAGATACTTTCATTGAATTTTGGAAATCAGAAGGCTCATTTAACACTAGGATGAAACCTTATTAACTTCCCACGTCAGTAATTTTTTGCCAAGTACTTCACACTTCTCTTCAAACTATGTGTTTAATTAGAATACCTTGATTTCTCAGACTCACTTAAACACATCTGGAGGAGGGATCTCTGCTTTATTTTGATGTCATTTGACCCTGTCAACATTATTTAGTCTTCAGTGTTTTGTTTCATTTCCTTTAAATATCAAATGATGGTGGACTTTAGGCAGGCTCCATCCAACACTCTTCCTTTAAGTGTTCTCCTGGCCTGGCTTCTTCTGTGGGTGAACTGTATCTCTCAGGAGTCTTCTTCCTTTTCCTCTAGGACTAGAGCATGTCTGGAACAGAATTATGAATTGCAAATTTCTTGAGACTTGTCAACCTCACCAACATATATACAAACTGAAAACTAAAGAGAAGTCTTAATTCTTGAGAGCGGCAGACCGGGTTGAACTATTTTTCTAAGATAACAGAGACACAGGTAGCGTGCTTGAACTAGGGACATTGATTGCTCAGAATTTTCACCTTTCATGCAGGGGACTCATATTTGATTCTCAGTCAATACAGCTCATGTGCAGCCACCACTCACCTGTCACTGGAGGTTATATATTGCTATGATACTGAACAGGTTTCAGGTGAAGATAAACTAGGGAAAAGGTCTTGAGATCTCCTTCTGTAGCTGTAAGGAGCTACTTATAGAGGTGGCCCTTTAATTTAGCAAGGTTGGACCTAAAAAGGTAATAATGTCCCTCCACCCATGCCACACACAGACACACACAGAGACACACAGATACACAGATACACACACACACACACAGATAAAATAGTAAGATAGTTTATTTGTAGAAACAGAGTAAACAAAAGTGAACTAATATATCACCTCTCACAGAAATACCAACTGTGAAGGAACTTCCTGGTAAAACCCAGGGGTACAGGGCTGGAGTTCTAGGAGAGGAACAAACACCATTTAGGAGTTAAAGAAGAGGGGGGCTATGAAGCAGCCCCATGAGGTAGCAGCAGCTTACCTCTATGGAAGCCCCTTAAATACTGTGTCCAAACAATGATGGCTTGGGACCAAATGGCCTCCACGTCTTAGCTGTGGATGCCTACAGTCTGACAAGGATCCCAAGGCCATGTCCTTGATGTATCAGTTCATTCAGTTCCAGCGGATATCTAGTTCCGTGGAACAGAGTTCATAGTTCTGAGATGAGTAGTGGGCACATGAACGCAAGAGGCTCTCTTAATAATCCCTGCACTTTCTGCAATACCAGTTAAAGAAAACCCCATGGGTTAGAATTATCTGATCAACAACTGGTCATGTGGATGGTACAAGACTTGTTGCTGTTGTTATGTGCCATCAAATTGCTTTCGACCCTATGTACAAGAGCCCTAAATGCTGTTCTATTCTGTGCCAACCTCGCCGTCTCAAACACACTCATTCCCACCACTCCACTCACAGATTCAATCCATCTCATCGAGGGTCTTCCTCTCCTGCACCGTACGTCGACTCTCCCAAACATGATGTCCCTCTCCAAGGACCAGTCCCTCCTTGCAACATGCCCAGAGTATGTCAGACGAAGCCTCAGAATTCCTGACTCCAAGGAGCATTCTGGCTTCACCCTCTCCAGGACAAACCTGTTTGTTCTCCTAGTAGTCTATGGTATATTCATCACTCTTTTCCAGCACCACAGCTCAAAGGCATCAATTCTGTTTCTATCATCCCTACTCACTGTCCAACTCTCTGATGCTTAGCACGTTATTGTGAAGACTATAACCTGGATCAGATGCACCTTAGTCTCTAGCCTGACGTTGTTGCTCTTCAGTACTCTTGAGAGGTCCCTCACAGCTGACTTTCCCAATGCAATTTGTCTCCTGATTTCCTGGCTGCTGTTACCAAGAGTGGAACCAAGTAAACTATCTAAATCTTTTCCCCATCCATACTGATGCTGCCAATTGGCCCAATGGTGAGAATCTTTGTTTTCTTGATGTTGAGCTTGAATCCATATTGAAGACTACAGTCCTTGACCTTCTGCAGCAAGCACTTCAGGTCCTCCCCGTTTTCAGCAAGCAGGGTTTTTACAACACAGGTTGTTGATGATTTTTCCACCAATCCTGATGCCACATTCCTCTTCGTACAGCCCAGCGTCTCGGATGATCTGTTCTGCCTGCATACAGTTTGAAAAGGTAGGGAGACAAAAAAAAAAAAAAGAAAAAGAAAAGAAAAGAAAACGTATGGAGACAAAATACATCCCTAACTGATCCCCTTCTTGATTTTGAACCATCCAGTGTCTCCCTGCTCGGTTCTGACAACTGCCTCTTGGTCCAAGAATAGGTTTCGCATTGTTGTTGTTGTTGTTATGTGCCGTCGAGTCGTTTCCGACTCATAGCGACCCTATGCACAACAGCCCTAAACCCCGCTCTATCCTGCGCCAACCGCACCCCCTCTGACACACCCATCCCGGTTACGCCAGTCACCGAATCAATCCATCTCATAGAGGATCGTCCCCTCCTGCGCTGTCCCTCCACACTCCCAAGCATGAAATCCCTCTCCAAGGACCCGTCCCTCCTGGCAACATGGCCAAAGTATGTCAGACGAAGCCCCAGAATCCTTGCCTCCAAGGAGTAGCTTGGTTTAATCCTCTCCAAGAAGAATCTGTTTGTTTTCCTGGCAGTCCATGGTACATTCAGTACCCTTCTCCAGCACCACAGCTCAAAAGCATCCACTCTCCTTCTGTC
>NW_006399823.1:15752091-15767152 GCF_000299155.1 Elephantulus edwardii | reverse complement strand
CAATTGGTATGCTGTCAACTCCTGGAGACTTGTTTTTTACCAATTCCTTCATAGCAACTTGAACTTCCTCCTTCATCAACTTTTGCAATCAGAAATTGATCAAACATGCAATCAAGACACAATAATGGGCAACTGGAACGCAAAAGTTGGGAACAGGGAAGAAGGATAAGTAGCTGGAAAACACAGGCTCAGTTAGAGAAATGAGGCTGGAGATAGAATGATAGAGTTCTGCACATTCAATGATTTATTCATTGCAAATACCTTTTTTTAAATTTTTTTTGCAAATACCTTTTATAAGAAACAAATGCAGGCTATACACATGGATCTCACCTGATGGTATGCATGGGAATCAAATAGATTACCTTTGTGGAAAGATTCACTGGAAAAGCTCAATATCAGCAGTGAAAACCAGGCCAGGTGCTGATTGTGGGACAGCCGACCAATTACTACTGGTACAAGACTAGGCAGCATTTAATTTCATGGTACATGAGGTCCTCATGTTCTGAGGGTCAACTCAGCGGCAGCTAACAAGAAAAAAATGGTAGAACTGCTTCTTATGTTCTATGACAAAGGAAAGGCAATTCTTTTATAGATTAAATAGTTTCTGTCTTGTTTTCTCTTTGGTCAATAAAGCTGACTTAGGTGTGTGGGCTATTCCTCAGCTTTTCCAGTCTTCAGAATCAGAAAATATCTTCAGGTACTTATCTCTTTTGTGAAGTACAACTATTAACCAGACACATTTCCTTGTTTGTATGGAGGGGAGAGCTATTCCTGCAGTGGATTATTTTATTTATCAATATCCCATCTTGGTTCCAACCACTCATAATAATATCCTGAATTTTAAAGCTTCTAGGATAATGAGTGTCAGTGAGTTGAGGACAAAGATAGAATCCTGAGGTAGTACAAATGGTTAAGGCCTAAACTACTAGTTAAAGTGCTTGAACTAACTCAGAGTTGTCTTTAGAAGTTTTGCTTGGTGACCTGCTTCTGGAAGATCATAGCCTTAAAAACCCTAGGGAGCAGATCCACTCTGCATGATGAGGGAGCCAAGATTCGGAGTACAGATGGCGATAATTCACAGCAATGGGAAAGTGATATGCAGTAACAGCACTGGAAATGTATTAATGTGCATAAAACAGCACAGTACTTGGCATGCAATGAGAACTTACTCTGCCGTAGGTTTAAGTTGCCTCTGACTCATAGCAACCCTAAGTACAACAGAACCAAGCCCCACCCTATCCTGTGCCACTCTCACAATCTCTGTTGTGCTGAAGCATATTGCTGCAGTCACCCTGTCAATCAATGCATCCCACTGAGGGAGTTTTCACATCTTTACTGACCTTCTACTTTTCCAACCATGACATCCCTTTCCAAGGACTGGCTAACACAGTATGATAATATGCCCCAAGTCTCACCATCTTCGCCTCTAAGGAACACCCTGGTTACATTTCTTCCAAGTCAGATTGGTGTGTTCTTTTGGCTGCCGTCAGTAAATGCATAGTCTTCACCAGTACCACAAGGCAAAGGCATCAATAAGTTACATAGTCAATAAAGAAAATCCAGAAATCATTTTGAAAACATCTCATTAGGAAAAACTCAATGAAATGGTTTGACACAGTGACAGGAACAATGGACCTGAGCGTGGCAGAGGTCATGAGCTTGGGGCAAGGTAGGGCAACGATTTGATCTCTTTTTCATAGAGTTGCCATGAGTCAAAGCTAACTTGAGGACATGTTTTGTTAGAAACAACAACATAAGGTTAAATTTTAAGGGAAGGACAGTTCTTGGGCAATGTTTAGGCTATTATTTCAGTATCCAGGAAAGTAGCATCAACCAGGATGGGCAAAGCAGCCAGGGACAAGACAAACTGAGAATCTAGATTACTAAGAGCTAATTGCAATTTTACTACTGGGAGACTCGTTACCAAGTAAGTTAACTTCTCCAGGTCTCCGTTTTCTCATGTGTAGAACGAGAAGATTGGACAAATGATAGCTGTGAACCTTGCTATTTCTATGTCTGTGACATTTTGATAGACATGTTCCTGGATGAAGGGACACCACAGTGAGAAATTACTTCCTCTATAAGTCAGCAAATTGGAATTACAGTGCCTGTGATTCTCTCTATAAAGGTCAGTGCTGCCAACAACCACCATCCTCTCGAACTCAATAAACGGCAATATTCTGGAAACAGCTGCCTCTCAGGAGTAGTGTTTAAGTCATCCAGTTGGGAAAACAGAGGACAAGAAATAATCATAAAATGGTTCAGGAAGACATAAGACTGACAGAAATAGCAGCTGTGTTTTTTCATTGAACTGAGAGCTATTACCCAACTATTTGTGCAAGTTGTGCCTAAAATGACAGCATTTTAATCCTTGCCTCCCCTCACCCCCTTCTTAAAGAATCAGGAAATATGAAAGAAGAAGATTTGTTGAGAAGTCATAGAGTAAGATGTGCTCTTGGCAAGAAAAGGAAAAGACAAAGGAAAACACTAAATGGAGGTGGCAGAATGACTTTGCTGTTCCCTTCAGCGACATGCACACTGTGACCCAATTTGCAAGCTCTCATAGGTTTTCTGGGATGACCGTGGCGCTGTCTCTTCCGATTAGTTTCCCTGGAAGCAGGAGTGGCTGGGAGAAATTGGCTCAGTAGTATATCAGTAGTTATATTACACAACAGCTGTGGAAAATTATTAAGCTAACAGAGAGACAAATGGCTTGGGAGGGAATAAAGCGAACAACTCTGGAAACCTCAATAACAGTACATCATGTAGGGTTTGTTCTCCTGGGATTAATATACTGCTTCCTAAATGAGAACCCAAATTGCAGCTAAACTTTTAACTTTATCCATTTCACCCTCACTCCTTTCAAATTCTTATTTTCTTTGGCTATTTAGAGTTTAGAGTACATTGTCCCATCTTATCCCATTTCTGTCCTCTTATTAAAGTTTGTGGCTGGCCATCCTCTGTTCATTGCTTTAAACGTACACACACACACACACACACTGCACATACATACACGTGTATACTCACACAAATCAAACACACTCATGTACACACATACACATTGGCACATTTATCTGTGTACTCACACATACTGCAGGTGTTTTTGCTGTTTTATGTGCCATTGAATCGTTTGCAACTCATAGCGACCCTCCGCACAAGACCCTTAAACACTGTTCTGTCCTGTGCCAACCTTGCCGTCTCAAACACACTCATTCCCACCACTCCACTCACAGAATCGATCTATCCCATTGAGGGTCTTCCTCTCCTGCGCCATCCCTCCACTCTCCCAAACATGATGTGTCTCTCTCAGGACCAGTCCCTCCTTGCAATATGCCCGAAGTATGTCAGACGAAGCTTCAGAATCCTTGACTGTAAGGAGCATTCTGGCTTCACCTTCTCAAGGATAAACCTGTTTGTTCTCCTAGCAGTCCATGGTATATTAAACACTCTACTTACTCCTGCACCACAGCTCAAAGGCATCAATTCTCTTTCTATCATCCCTGTTCACCGTCCAACTCTCTGATGCATAGCACGTAATTGCAAAGACTGTAGCCTGGATCAGATGCACCTTAGTCTCCAGCCTGACGTTGTTGCTCTTCAGTACTCTTGAGAGGTCCCTCACAGCTAACTTTCCCAATGCAATTCATCTCTTGATTTTCTGGCTGCTGTTACCAAGAGTGCTCACTGTGGAACCAAGTAAACTAAAACTGTTAACTATCTTAATTCCTGCACCATCCATACTGACGCTGCCAATTGGCCCAGTGGTGAGAATCTTTGTTTTCTTGATGTTGAGCTTCAATCCATATTGAAGACTGCAGCAAGCAGGGTTGTGTCATCTGTGTAACGCAGGTTGTTGATGACTCATCCACCAATCCTGATGCCACATTCCTCCCTGTACAGCCCAGTGTCTCAGATGATCTGTTCTGCATACAGATTGAAAAGATATGGATACAAAATACATCCCTGATGGACATACACACTCATATTTACATGTTGTTCCCACTCACTCATGTGCATATTCACAGGCATTATACACACACACTGAGGTACATAATTAGATTAATATACCCTACACACAAACACACACACACTCTCAAATCCAAATGGGCACATGTTCACATTCACAGTTAATATACTATCAGATTTAGGGTTTGTGCCCCTTCCTGCCCTAAGAGCTGTTCATGCACTGAGGGTTTTGTTTTTGGTTTAAGGGTGGGAGGTGTTAACTTTCTTATTTCTTTCACTTTCTACTTCTAGGCCTCATGTGTTTGTTAAGAGGGCAGACTTGGGATTAGAGAACTGACAAATGTCTTTACACAGTCCCTGATCTTAGACTTTTCTCCTGCTGGTAGCACCCCTGTGGACGCCTCTGATGGCTGACTCTCTGGAGAGGCCCCTGTAGGTACTTTATAGAGTGATGTGGTAGCTTTATTTGGGTTGACAATTTTGACTGCACCTTCAACTCTCACTCCGTCTGAAAAACCTAGGGCTTCTTTCTGCTCACCAGTGCACAGGCTTCTTTGAGGTGGTAGTGGGAGGGAAAACCTGCTGAAAAGAACTCTGGGAAGATCAGCAAGTTGGTGGCATTGTGCATATGTTGTCCAGCTAGGGAAAATCTGCCAGTCACCCTTCTTGCGTTTATTTTTCTTTTTCATAAGTGAAGATTTAGGTGTATCTTTCTGAAGGGACTACCAACGGTTGGCAGAAATGTAAGACCCCTGCATCGTGCCAGGAATTTTGAGTATGATGAATTTCCCTCTTGGGATTAGATTACGTTATATGGCACTGTTGATTTTAAGAGAGAGAGACTTTTTGGGATGGACCTGTCTCAATCAATAGAATACTTAAAAAGAATTAGATTTTCCTGGAAAGAGACTCAGAGTGTGAGAGGACTTCAACATGAGGGAATGAGTTAGAAGACGAAGGTAATATCTGGCCAGGAAGGAGGCAGGATCTCCGTTCTTAAGCTTCAATGAGCTGAGTTCTGTTATAACCACACTAGCTTGAAGAGAACTTTGAGTCTGTGGTTTCAGCCTTCTGAGACTCCACAAAAGAGCCTGGTCATACTGTGTCTGCTTTCTGATCTACAAGGCTCTGCAATAGTACATTTCAGTTTCTTAAGCATCTAAATTTGTGGCAGTTCATTATATGCTAGTAGAAAGCAAGTATCAGACATCTTTATATCATTAGTGAGACAACAGAAATAATACTCTACATCTACGTCAACAACTTCCAATTCCATTTAGAGTTTTACAAATACAGATGCAAGGTAGGTGGTAGGTGGTATTTCATGTTGTTTTTATTAGCTGGCATTGAGTTGGTTCGTGATTCATGGTGACCTCAAGTACAATGCAATGAAGCACTGTCTGGCTGGTACCATCCTCATGACTGATTATGGAACTGACCATTTCTAACTATAGGAATTTTACTGGCTGAAATACATAACTATTCCTTTCCTCCCTACTTCATCTTTGTCTGGTAGCTTAGTTGATAACTGTTTAACATCATAATAACACACGGATCTTTACTGATAGGGGGTGACTGTGCGTGGGATGCACTGTCTGGGTATCAAAGTTAGATCTTCTACATGAAAGGCAAGAATTTCACCATTGAACCACTACTACGCTAAGAATTATGGCAGCAGGCTAGAAGAAATGTCTGGATTCCTTCAGACTCAGCTCTCCTTAGAATGCAGGGGCTCTTAGCACCTACTGCTTCTAATGTTGGGTTTTAACTGCAGTTATCAGACAACAGAAAACTTCTGTTCAACCCATGAATTCATTACCCATTAATAAGGTGGTGGTCCCAACATCTTTATCTTTTTCAACTATTGTGAACACGTGTGGCTCCTGGAATGTAATTATTAAGCAATTTTATTTTTGTCTCCCCTTGTTCTTTTGTTTTACAGAACTAATTATTTTCTTGCTCTTAGATGACCATGACTTTTATGGTCACCTTCAGATAATAAAGGGTCTCCTAATCATTAATTAAAATGTCTAGTTCAGTGTAATAGTAAAAACTTTTAACTTCATTCAAGGTCATAGCTTCTTCTCTTTCCCAAGTGTTACAGGTTGAGTATTTGCAGTGATTGACTCTTAGTATTTTGTTAACTTTTACTTTTCTCCATTTCCACACTCCTTACAGGTGAGAATGGCAATGCTTCATCTCATATATTTGGGGCCTGTTGCTAGGAGAAGCTCTTCCTTGGAAAAGGACATCATGCTTGGAAAGGAGGAGGGTGGACAACAGAGAGGAAGATCTTCAGTGAAGAGCATTGACACATTGGCTATAACAGTGGCCTCAAACATATCACAGACAGTGAGGATGGCACAGGCTAAGGCAGGTTCATATCTGCGGTTCATAGGGTCACTATGAGTCCTACTCAACTAGATGACAACTAACAACAAACAACACAGACCATTCCTTCCAATGCCAATGCCTCAATGCTCTGGTTTCTAACCTCTGTGAGTCTGGAGGAAATATGAAAGAAAAAAAAGGAAAGAATGTTTTAAGTTGTTGGGTGATCATTATAAAAGGTAAAATATCCTTAGTATAGTAGGATGCTTTAAAAAATTCACAAAAGACCCAAAAGGGGATCAGCTATCAACACATGCTGAGTCCAGAGAGGAAAAGTTCAGCACATGGCAGTGTTTTAGCCAAATTAGGACTTCCCTTGCCCTGCCCTTTTACACCTCCTTTAATTTCTTTTGCCCTGTTTTTTTTTTTCTAGCTTTTCCACATCCCTGTCCTACATACAGCCTAAAATTCTGGTCTCTCCTTTCAGCTCTCAACCATTCAGTGCTGAATGGATGTTCCTCAACATTTTGCCTTTGACTTTCTTTTTTATTCCCCTATAATCTGGTTGCCATGTCCCATATATTCTTAGGACTTCAGCTCTTCATTCTAGGCTGATGGTATCTAAAAATCCGTAATTCTGAGATCTCTGAGATCTGAGTTACTGATGTCTGTGGGGAACCTTGACCTGAATGGTCCACAACCTACTTAATTTTCACAAGTCTCAAAAAAAATATTCATGTTTCCTTCATTCCTTGTTTTTTCTAACTGTATCAATCTGCTCCATCCAACCAGGCTCACGATAATAGTTTTAGACTGCTCCTTCTTCTTATGCTCAGCATCAAATCCACTAACAACTTCTTTGATTCTATCATCACAATTTTTTTTAATTTGCCTCCTCTTCTCTTTTATGAGTTCTTCTTCCCTACTCTCTCCAGAGATAAGAGCCATAGGTATGTTTTCTTCTGCTGATAAAGAAAATTAACATCCAAAGAAAACATTTGTGTACAGTCTTATAATAAACTCTGAGGTGTAGTCTGTAGCATGTTGTGCTGCTAACCCAGTGGCCATGAATCTCGGGCAATTCAAACACACCAAGATCTTTATGGGAGAAAGATGGGAAGTCTCTTCCTAGTGCTGTAAATACAGCCTCCGTAACATAGTGAAGGGTCTCTATGAGCTATAATCTACTGGACAGCAGCTGAGTTGGAGTTGTGAAGAGTTATACTGTCCACTTTATTCTGTAGAGCCTTTACCCCCCACATCACTTAACAATATTCTGTGGAAAATCTTGAAATTATTTCATCAACAAAGTTTTTCAAATATTATGACACAAGATGACTTTGGATTTTGTTTTATGTTGTATATATAGAGTCCCCATAGGGTTTTCATTCCCTTTTCAGTTTATGGTGCATAACCATCCATGGAAGAAAGAAAAAAATTAAATTATGTTTAGCATGTGACATTTCCTGTACCTGGTGAGTGAAATGGCAATGGGAATGGGAGTGCTGTATGAGATGTATTGCTGAACTTACAATGCTAAGTGCTGTCAAGTTGGAGAGAACTCATAGCTCACTCTGCTGCATTTCAAAGGCTATAAATTACACAGGAGATTGTTCATCTTTCTCCTGCAGAGCAGCTGGTGGATTTGAACCACATTCCTTTGGCTGGCAGTACAGCTCCTTTATACCAGGCCACCAGAGCTGCCAAGGACTTGTAGTAGTGCTTCACAAGTACTGGAAACAGCAGAAAGATGATATTTGAGGCAGAAGTAGATACACTGTCTTGTCAGGCTGACACAGGCTTTCAATAGGTTAGGACTAATGGGACTTTAATGAGGACACCCCACCCTACCAGACTTCTCTTCTCTTTTGATTGTAGAAGGTTATTTGATGATAAGTGGATTAATTATTACAGTATGAGAGTTTTCCCAGGATAAGGGGCATTCAGTGCTAAAATGGGGCAGTTCTGGGCAAACTAGTCACTATGATTGAATAAGTTTCTCTCCTACTTTCCCTCCCTCCCTCTCTTTCTTCCTTCCTTCTCTTCTTTCCTCTCTTTTTCTCTCTCTCACACACTCAAGCTCTGTTGGTGTAGTGGTAACAAGTTGTACTGCCAACTCAAGGCAGGAAGTTCTAATCTACCCATTTTTCAAATTTCCAAGAAAGATGGACAATCTCCTCTCTTCTTGCATGGCTTCTGAAAACCCACTAGAGGGTCCGTTATCAGTCAGTTTCAATTAGAGGATATTTAACAACAACATGTATTCACACACATACATGTGGAGTTCTGGTGGTCTAGTGGTAAGAAGTCATGCTAGTGGCCTAGTGATAAGAAGCTGCACTGTAATTCCCAAGGCACATGGTTTGAATCCACCAGTGGTTCTGTTGGAGAACGGGTAATCTCCTCCCTCTCAATTTACTGTCTTTGATAACCCTTTAGAGGGTCAGCTATGAGTTGGTTCTGACTTGACAGCGCACAACTATATATATATATATATATATATATACACACACACACACACATATATGTTGTTATGGTTTTGTGTATATATATATATATATATATCTCATTTGTTGTATACCATAGAGTTGGAACCAACCCATCTAGCTGACCATCTAGCCAGTTTTCAGAGGCTGTTAATTGCATGGGAAGAGATTGCCCATCCTCCTCTTATAGAGCACCTGGTGGCCCCAAATCGTGTGCCTTTAGGATTGTAGAACATATCTCTTAACCCCTGGCACATGTGAATGTGATCTTGTTTAAAAAGGGAGTCTTTGAAGATGTTAACAATTAGCATGAGATCATACTGAAAAGGCCCCAATCCTTTACAGTTAATGTCCTTGTAAATAAGGAAAAGAGACACAGAGAGAAAGCCATGTGTAGAGAGCATTGAGTGATACATGTACAAAGCCAAGGTAATCCAACGATTGTCAGGAACCACCAGAAGCTAAGAAGAGGTAAGGAAGGGTCCTCCAGGGGCTTCAGGGAGTGCATTGCTCTGCTGAGGCCTTAAATTCAAATGTAGAGCCTCCAGAACAGTTAAGAGAACAGATTTCTATTGGTTTAAGCCTCCCAGGTTGTGGTACATTGTTAGGAGCCTCAGGAATGAGACACAGTGGGACAGTCAGTCACTCTACTTGGTGAGACATGGCTTTTGTTTAAATTCTCCTACTAAACAAGGTGGATTGATTTCAGAAGTTTTAAAACCACCATCTCACCTCTGCGGGTAATTAAGTGAGGTGACTAAGAAAATGATTACAGTTGAGCCAGAATCCTTTTCCACATGAAAGAAATGAACACTCATCATGTTTACACTTCTGTTATTCGGGATTTTCTGTCACTAGCAGCCACATCTAATTCCAAATGCTACAACTGGATAAAAAGTAACACTAATTAAAGTAATTTGCATAAACCCACCAATTTTATTCATAATTACTTTGATGCACAATAATCAAGCACGCATCCTAAAGGGCTATTGTAAGTTTTATATGATTACAGCACTAAACTTAGTGTATAGATGTGTTTAATGTTGTTGTTTTTTCAATAGTTTGTTTACATGGCATGGTGATCCACTGTCAACCTGGAAAACAAGAGGGAATATATCTTCCTTCTAGCTTATAAATGAAGCCAGGCTTAGGGCACCAGGTACTGATACAGAATTTGGATGTTGTTGTTGTTGTTAAGTGCCGTCGAGTCCCAGGTGACTCATAGCGACCCTATGAAGGAGAGTCCTTGACGCTTGGGTGCCTTTCATCCTCTCTCCAGGTTCATAGTGTTTCCGGAGGCAAGCTATTATGGAAGTGGATGCCACTCCTCGTTCCAAGCTTGTTTAATCGGGGAGCTCCACCCCACTCTCAGTCCACATTGTAGCCAATCATTAACACATTTGACACATCCGTGTCACAGGGCTCAGCCTCACAGCAACCACAAGTGACCACGAGACGGCAACTTGTACACCAGGGCTATACGACCTAGAGGAATGTCTGAACAAAAACAATGAAAGACTGGCCCGCGGGCCACAAACTAAAAGTCACCCACCTTTGTCTTGGTCACATCGTTTTCTCTTCACTGGGCCAGCTGATTTCTCTCTCTGTTGATGTTATTGTTGTTAAGGCCAAGCGTGGCTTCCCTGGCTCCTGAAGGCAGAGTCGCCCCTCTCCAGAGACTGCCACAACACAACACAACTCCCACGTACACAGCACCAGAATTTGGATAGATAGTGATTATCTTGTAGGTAGTGACTGAGAGATGATATTAATGTTTACCTCATGCTAAAAGGGCATGGTGCTTCTAGTGGCTTAGTGGTAAGGAATTGTGCTGTATGCTGTTTGAATCCACCAGCTACTCCATGGAAGAAAGATGGGTAATCTCCTCCTGAGAGACTGATTCACTACCTCTGAAAATCCACTGGAGGATCAGCTTTGGGTTGGTTCTGACTCTGTGGTCTACCACCAGCAACATCACCAGCACCACATGACCAAAATGTGAAGCATGTGTGCAAATTTTTGCAAAATTTCAGCATCTGTGAAATAGTAAGACAATTTTTAAATCAAGATTTTTCTGCGTTACAATGATTGGAGAGGATTTTAAAAAAATTGTTATTCTAGTGCTGAGCTTCTTTCTCTTAAATAATCTGCTTTAGGCATTCAAAGGGTTTAGTCATCCCAGGACATGGCTATAGCTAATTTGCTGAGAGCCTCTGAACATAGCCCCATTCTGCTAAGGACATCTGCAGGGAAGTTAAATCATTTTAAGTGGAGGAATTAGCCTAATGTTTTCTGCTAGGAAAGAAAAAACCCACCCTCTGAATCTTGATATTCCTCACAAGATCTTTAATGGTAGAAACAAATTCGTCTACAGATATATAAAGGAAAAATAAATCCATCTTATTTTACTAGGATCTTGACACTTTTACTTAGAGAATTTATATTTCTGAACGCTTCCTTCACACATTACAGATGCATTTCAAACGGGACTCTATTTCGTTTAATAGTCTATGTCTTAAAAACAGATCTGGATGAAAGTGGCGATTGGAAACACTTTGAAGAAAAAATGAGAGAAGATTTATCTAATGATAAAATGAATCAAAGAGCACAACAAATCTTTTTCTTGCAGAAGAAATGGAAATGCTTATATGCCTGAGAGATTCTGGAAAGAAAATTAGGCTATTGTAAATGACTTTCTTTGGTGCTACCAGCCAACTGCTCAAGACTTTTGGGATTTGTATGTAATGGACCATTGTCCACAATATAGCAGATATGGACTTACAAATTGGGTGGTTTATTTTCTGTTATGTTTTCATTATTGTTCAACAATGAATGCTGCTATATGCTACACACACAGGATAAATTTATAAACAGAGGTTATTTACTGGGGCAAGATGGAAGATATCTAGCTAAGGGGATAAAAGGCAGACATAAGCAGGAGCCTGATTGGCTTTCAAATGAGGGCTGTAGTAAGATGCATGATGCTGTGAGGAGTTTAGTTTTGAACTGAGTAAGATTAACCATCCTTATTCACTCCTGTGACTTAATGAAATTCAAATTCCTTCCACTACAATTCACCCATATTTATTATCATCTATAGGTGAGACAGGCAAGGAAAGCCTGGTAGCATAGTCCACAAGGAGTGTCATTGCTAAACAAAAGGCTGTGCTTCTTTCTAGTGGTTAAGATCCACCAGCTGTTCCACTGAAGAAAGATGGGCCATGTCCTTCTGTGGAAATTTCAGTCTTATAAATCCCAAGGAGGCCAGCTTTGTGTTGATTCTGACCTTGAGGTAATGAATTGAGTAGTTGAGTTGAATGACAGGCAGTCACTATTATTTTGGACAAGTTCTCTTCTGACTGCAGACAACCAGTGTTTTTGCAAGGAATTAAAACTTTAGATAGACATCAAAGAGGAAAATAAAAGTGTTCTGGCTAAGCTAAATGCTTTGTTGTCCATCATTGTCCCTTTTGTGAATTCCAATCTCCTAAAATAGCATAAGCTGGAGTATTTAAGTAAAATATTTTCAAACATGTGTTCTTTTGATTTTTAATTAACACTTTTACTATTTTACATTGGTTTGCAAATAAAGTTTGTATACATTGTGTTTAATGCAATCATTATAAAATCAATCACCACTGAGCCATGCTCACCAATATTCCATCTTCACAGATCCCAGCCAAATCTTTCCTATTTCCTTTACACCCCTCCCTCCACCCACAAAGTTGTACAACCCTATGATTTGGCCCTGCCTACCCTCATTCCTCTGTTCTGACATCTTTCCCCTTTGAGTCCCCATAAACGTTTTACTAGTTATCCTTCTGTTTTTACAATAATGGTCATATGCAGTATTTATCCTTATGAGACTTAGTTAATTCACTAAGTATAATGCCCTTCAGTATCTCCAAGTTATATAGTAATTTTCTAAATTGCTGCTCCTAGGTGCTGCATAGTATTTCATCTAGTGAATTTACCACAATTTCTCATCCATTTGATTGTGGTTGGACATTTGGGCTGTTTCTATGTTCTTGCAATGGTGAATATTGGTGTACAAATCTCTGTTTGTGTCTCAGTTCTAATTTCCTTGGAGTATATTCCAAGCAGTGGAATAACTGGGTCATGTGGAATTTCTATGTTTACCTTTTTGATGAAATGCCAAGCTGCCTTCCAGAGTAGTTGTGCCATTTTATAATCCCTCCAACAGTATGAGAATTCCTATTCCTCCATGTCCTCTCCAACACTTATTGCTTGCTGTGCTGCTAAACTTTGCCACTGCTACTGAGTGGGTGAGATGATATCTCATTGTGATTTTGATGTGCATCTCTCTCTTATTGCCAGTGATTTGGGGCATTTCTTCATGTGCTTGTTGACCATCCAAATGTCTTCCTCTGTGAAAAGTCTTTCCATGTCTCTTGACCATTTTGTAATTGAGTTATCAATCTTTTTTTTTTGTGGAGGCCTAAACTTTTGTTATGAGACTCCTATCTGATAGAGCATTGCCAAATGATTTTTTCTAGTTGGTAGGTGTTCTTTTTACTCTACTGGAAAAAGTGGGATTTTTTTTTTTTTTTTACATAATGTAGTGAAGGTTTTATTTCAATCAGATATGGTTTGTTGTTTGCTTTTTTAAAAAATACGGGTTTATTTAAAAAGTTCTTATACCTTGTTTTTCACACCAGATCTTTCCCATTTCCTTCACACAGAACCCTCCATCCATCAAATTATGTGAGCCTATGATTGACTACTCTTCACTCCTGCCCATCCTCACCCCTCTGCTTCCCTCCCTCCCCCACCTTGGATCCTCATACTCGTTCTACAATAATGATTTTTATACAGTATTTGTCCTTATGAGACTGAGTTAGTTCACTCAGCATAATGCTATCCAGTCCCTCCCAAGTTAGTGATTTACAAATCTTTGCTTCTGTGTGGTGCATAATATTCCATCATGTGAACATAACAGTTTCTCAATCCATTCTTTTGTGGTTGGACATTTGAGCTGTTTCCATATTTTTGTGAAGGTGAATAATGCTGCTATGAACATTAGTGTACAAGTCTCTGTGTTTCCGTTCTCATTTTCTCGGGTTTATTCCAGTAGAATAGCTGGAGGATATGGAATTTCTATGTTCAGCTTTCTGAGAAAACATCAAACTGCTTTCCAGAGTGGTTGTACCATTTTACAATCTCACCACAGTGTATAAGAGTTCCTATCTTGCCACATTTTCTCCATCATTTATTACTTGGGGTGCTGTTAAACTTTGCCACTGCTGCTCCAGATAGAGTTTCTCATTGTGGTTTTGATTTGAATCTCTCTTATTGCCAGTAATTTGGAGCATTTCTTCCTGTGTCTGGGCCATTCCAATACCTTCCTTTGTGAAAATTCTTTGCATGCCGTTTGCCCATTTTGTGATTGTTTTATCAGTATTTTTTCTTGTGGAGGCCTGGAAAAAGTTTTTGATGCTTACAGGAATTTAATCTTTAGAAGGTCCTATTCATTAATTTTATCTTCTCCTGGTTGTGTATTTCTGGCTATATTTGACAGCCTCTTTATACCATAGGTGAGGCCTTCTAAACTTAGTCTCATTTTGTCTTTTAAAATCTTCATGGTTTTGGGCTTTATGCCTAGGTCTCTGATCAATTTTGAGTTGTTTTTTGTCTGTTGAGAGGTGTGGATGCTGTTTCAGCTTTCTGCAGGTAGCAGTCCAGCTTTGCCAGCACCATTTGTTGAAGAAGTTGTTGTTTTCCCATTTCATAGGCTTTATTTCCTTGTTGAATATCAGTTGATCATAGATAGATAGATGAGTTAATTTCTGGGTTCTTGAGTCTGGTCCAGTGGTCTATGTGCCTATCATTGTACCAGTACCATCCTGTTTTGGTTATTACAGCTGAATAGTGGGTTTTAATACTATGATTCCCACTTCAGTCTTGTTTTTAAGAAGTGTTTTGTTATTTGGGGTCTCTTTCCTTTCCAAATAAACTTGCCATTTGTCTTCTCTTTAAAAAAAGGAATCTAATATCTGTGTTGAATGATAGTGGTATTCACTGGACTTCCTTGTATGCGAATAGATATTATCCTCTCACTGACAATATTGTACTTCAAGACGGATCTAGCAATGACTTTTTTAACTATGAAAGCAACTCCATTTTTCCTCATTTTTCATCTCCAGAGTAATATATCATATGGTTATCTGACTCAAAATGCCCCATGCCAGTCCATCTCATCTCACCAATGCCTAGTATGTCAATATTTATGCGTTCCATTTCTTCCTTAACAATATCTA